>NC_091455.1:195126833-195484333 GCF_027789765.1 Dendropsophus ebraccatus
TTAAATAGTAACAAAATTACAAAAAAAGACAAGCTGGTAAGAAGAGATGAGCAAGCACTAAAATGCTCGAATGCTCGACTTGAGTAGGGAACCTCATTGAAATCAATTGGAGACTTGAGAATTGAACCAGATGCCCCCTTCTCGGCCGTCATACTGCCATACCACTGGAGTTTTAATATGTTTTGCTTAAATCCAGAGGTGTAGCTAGCATTCATGGGGCACCATAGCAAAACATTTAAGGGGGCCCCCCTACCCTACACACAAAACAAAGCAATGCATATATATATGTTGTGGCCAGTGGCAGAATCCTGTCTGCAGCCACAAGAGTGACTGGCAGAGCAGAGAGCCAATGTTGCTTGCTATGACAGTCCACTGTTTTTACCTATTAGGAGTCCTTATGGTTAAATACATAGGTGCAGGAGCAGACTACCTTCTGCTTAACCCCTTATGTACTGCAGTGTGTGAGTGACCCAAAGTTCAGAAGACAAGAAGATTTACTGCTCTTGCACTGATAGCCCCTGACCTCTGCACTGAGCTCTGCACATTTTCCTTTCCTACTTGATTGCCCAGAGGTCAGAGGTTATCAGTGCAGTGAAGCAGAGATCTGTCTTCTGCTTGTTAACCCTTTTTTGTGTTGCAGCATGTAAGTAAACATTGGGTCACTTACACACTGCAGTTCATAAGGGGTTAAGCAGAAGGATGCACGCTCTTACTTTCTCCTATGGGCCCCCCTTCTCCCACGGGCCCCATAGCAACTGCTTACCCTGCCTCTATGGTAGCTACGCCACTGCTTAAACCTACTAGGTTTTTCAGTTGAGTATATTTTCTTTAATCATCCCTTTAAGGGACGAAATATACAAAAATTAGAATGAAAAATTTTAGGTATAAGGCTTGATTCACACTATGTTTTTGCAATCTGTCTTTTTTTCATCCACTTTTGCAAATAAAGATGAAAAAACGGATACATTTTGACTTCCATTATAAGAAAACAAATCAAAACAGATCAAAAAGCATCCGTTTCTTTAACATACCCCAAAATAAGGGCAGCTACGTTTTTGGGTATGTTAAAAAAAAAACCTGATGATTTTTGATCAGTTTTTTTTTTTTTTTTATAATGGAAGTCAATGGAAAAACGGATCAAAATGCATGCACACAATTGCAAAAATGGATGAAAAAAAAAACTGATTGCAAAAATGTCGTGTGAGCCCAGCCTTACTGACAAACAAACGATCATTTGGCTGTCAGTTGTCAAAGGGGGTATGGCCACCTTTAACCGAGCACCACAAGGTGCTCAGTTGAGCACGAAGCTCTATCGAGCACCCCGATGCTCAATCGAGCACTATGCTTGACTGAGCATGCTCGCTCGAAATTACTGGTAACCCTTTAATATTATAAAATGAAGGTACTGGTATTAAAAAAATTAAAAGGGGTTAAAAAATTGTAACCAGGTTCAGTATTTCATTTTTAAGCAGTGCCACACCCATGACTGCGCCGTCTGCAACTTCGACCCATTCCCATGGAAAATTCTTACCTATTAGATAATGTATTATCCACCCAGCAGCTTCACAAGTGTCATGAGTGTCCTATTTTTTCCTCTCTCTCATTTTACAGACCTCATTTACCTGTCAGCAGGTTTTGCAATATGAGCTTGAGTAGAACCAGACGCTGCACCTATAAAGTGTAATGGAACCTGTATAATGGATGGATAAGGAGCAAGCCAAGAAGGAGTGCAGTGCCGGAGGTCACTTAATGGTTCAGGAATGCTGATCTTTGACAACTTCTTGAGTGAATTATTGGGGGGGGGGGGGGGGTTGTCCACATAAATGAAGGAGATAATGTAATCACCGGGGTCTTATCCTTCTCCAGAGGAGCCTAAAATGCTGGAACCCATAGTCCTGTTATGGTGCAAGAAACCTTCTAAAAAAAAAATAAAAAAATAAAAAAACACTGAAAATAAATATACAGAATTTATTACATATAATATACGATTTTTTTATTTTTATTTATTTTTTTATTTTATTTGGCAACTTGTGGCATGTGTACACATTAAAAAAATAGACCATATTTTGTAAAAAGCAATAGATACTTTAAATGAGCAATTTTTTTTTCCCATTTTTTTTTCACTGACATATTTGCCATACAAATGATTTTTTTCTTTCTTTCTACAATATAGAAAACAAAATAGTCACGTCAAGTGCAAAACATCAGTGGTATTTGAATTCAGCTGAAATGGTTAAAGTGCACCATCACCCATGCACAATAGAGATAGTAATTTTATGGATGGAACGGAGACGGAGGCCTGACTAATATATTGTTAAAGGGGTATTCTGGAGGAAAAATATTAGTACTTTCTAGCAGTGACATGCTCCACCTCCTTTATTTCCGCAATAGGATGCAGGTCCCGCTGCCCACCAGACAGTCCGACTACCATATAGTCTACTGTGTGAATTAGAAGTTACTTTCTCTATACGTTTCTATGGATTGTTCAACATTATTCCACCAGAGGGACTGATTCACACTGTAGACCCTGCAGGAATTAAACAGTCACAACGCCGGTCATGTCAGCAAGCGGTGGGACTAGCATTGGAAATGCAGACACACAGTAAGAGGAGGAGCCACAGAACATGTTTAAAGGGGTTATCTAGGATTACAAAAATCTAACTTTCTTGGAAAAACAGCACCACCTCTGTCCTCAGGTTGTAAGTGGTTTTGCAATTCAGCTCCATTCACTTCAATGGAACTGAGCTGAGATACCGCACCCAAACTAAGCACAAGAGTGGCGCTGTTTCTGGAAGAAAGTGGCCATATTTTTCTAAGCTTGATAAACTCCTGAAAAGCGAATCTGTAGGCACCCCCGACTTTCCCACACCAAACAGCCCGTAACATTGCATTGCCACTGTTAATCTATGTTCAGTCTCAGAGTCCAAATATATTCTGGTGCCATCCTTTTCATAAAAACAATCTATTAATCAGGTGGCACAGTGTCAACGAGGCGGGGCCTGGAGCATCTAAGCCCTAGGCCTGCAGCACCTCTCTTTTCTTGCTTCCCGACATACCTACCACAGGGGCGTAGCTAATAAGATGGGCACAAGAAGAGAGAGGCGCTGCTGGTCTAGGGTACAGATGCTCTAGGCCCATCTCATTGACACTGCACCGTTAGATTTAATCAGATCAGAAAAAATTCTTTGTGAAAAGGACAGCACCAGGAGATATTTGGACTTTGGAACCAGACATTGATTAATGGCGCCAATATGATGGTATTGGCACTTTTGGGGAGTGGGGTATGGGGTGCCTACAGATTCACTTTATTATTTTACTGCCAGTGAGTAAAAATATTCTTTTCTCAAATGTTTCTTTGAAAGAATAGTAAAAAGTTAAAATAAATTGGGCAAGAGTGGATTAAAAAATATAAGCGCAGTACTCACCTCACTAATTCCTATCTGCTGCAGTTCCGATAGTCTAATCTACACTTAGATAATCTACACTTCAGTCTCACCACACAAGAAATACCATTCAGTCAATCATTGGCCACCATTGTACCAAAACAGCCACCAGGAAGTAGAGATCAGCAGGATCAGACTACTGCTGGAACAGCAGCAGCAGGAAATGGGAGTATTATTATATTTTTTTTAATCTTTTAATCCAGTCTTCCTTTTTTTTATGTTCTGCCCCTTTAATATCTCAATGTTTGCTAATAACATTGGTCATACAAGAGGCCTCATGTTTCTTATACTTATATTTAATATCTATTATACATGCTTGGCAAAATATCTTTGGAAACAATTCATTACTTTGGAGAAGAGTATAGGAGCTTGACGCAGATTTCAACCATGGCAGATTCAAACCATGGGCTACCATTAAAGGGGTTGGCCACATTTTAGTAAAATTTTTTGTGTTTAGTATAAGTAAGTGTAGTCACATTACTTCCTGACAGCAGCTCCCTGTGTACCTCATAGAGCTAAAATCAGATTCTCCTCCTCCAGGCTGTGCTTTGTGGTGAATCTGTCCCTAAGATGGCTAACATGGAAGAGCATGTGACCATGCCCCGCCTTCAGTGTCCTCCATAGGCATATACAGGTTCAGTGGTGGACACTGGGGGGTGGGGCATGGTCACATGCTCCTCCCTGCTCAGCCATCTTATGGACAGACTCACCACAGAGCAGGACAGCACAGCATGGAGAAGACAACTTAATGAGGTACACAGGGTGCTGCTGCCAGTATATACAGTGAGTACACTTTCTAATACTGTACACTGAACAATTTTACTATAAAGTGGACAACCCATTTAACCACTGAGCTACCATGCCACTCACATATGATTTCTTAACTGGTTATACAATTTTCAAAATTACTATCTCCGCCATATGCAAGTGACGCGTGAACTTTAAGTTCTCATTTATACACAGTTTTCTTTCTCATATTTAAATGTAAAAGTGTCTATTAATGGTTACAAGTCAGATTATTCTTTATAAGATATTCTATGTAAAAAAATACTCGTAACAAAAACAGGTGTTAGTGAAACAGCTAACTCTTAAAATACATCCTAGGAATGGTTTGCAGATGCTCGACGACATATTCCTGTATAGTTTCACCACCATTCTGCATGGATTACAACAACTCGAAACCAGGGGTGGTGCCTGAGACGGCAACGGAGACGGATCCCCCCACCCTCTCTCCAACGCTTTACACGAACTAACACAAAACATTTGTTTCAGTGTAGTGTACACTATAGAAGACAAATATTGTCACATTAATCATTACTAGATCTACCAACAAGGTAGAAACCATGAAATTAGACTATTGCAGCAAGAGAACTGGAGATGGTAGGTTGACTCTTACTGATATGTTGCTCAGGACAGATCAATCAGCCTGCCTCCTATACAGACACTGCTGTCACCCCATAAACAGGCAGCTCTGGCAGGCCAGTATGATGGTGCCCCCCACCCCCATAATTGCTGTGAGCCTGAGAAGTCCTGCAGGGATTGAAGACGCCCTTGGCCTATAGACGATTATACTCAATCTCACAATGCATACAGCATAGGAAGAAGGTGGATTAGTCTCGCTAATAGGTATGTCCCTAAATTATAACAGTATCTCATGTCATAAATCACATGGGGAGTCAAGATAAAGTGGGTCCTTGATATTGTCGATATGACTATTGTCTGCGACATATTATTGGCGAGAGAAAACAGAACCAATACGAGTAGTAATGGAGCCTGTAGGCACAGACTACCTGGTGCCATCAAGTAGGCCAAACCTTAAAGGGTAACTGTAGCCGGAAAAAAATATAAAAAAAGTGAATATTATTAAATAGATTGGGCTGCCCTGATTACAAACCTTTTTACAGTTTCTTGATACTCCTTTCCATTCCAGAGATATGTGGATTTATTGTTTGTCTAACAATTCAGGTAATAGTCAGATGGGCGTGAGCTTAATTTTCAAAATGGAGTGAATATCAGGCGATGGGTGTGATTATACAATTTTTTTTTTCTTTACATCGGGGGGCATGTATGACTAGGTCACACCCACTGACCATCTCCCAATATTTACTATTATTAGTAGAATTAAGTTCACGCCTATTTGACTATTAACTGAATTGTCAGACAAACTATAAACCCACATATCTCTGGAATGGGAAGGCATATCAAGAAACTGTAAAAGGGTATAAGATCAGGGCACCGTCGTCTACTTCATAAATATCTTATTTTTTATGGTTTGGGTACTGGACCTCTTTAACTGCAAACTATCATCACTTTTAAGGCTCTATAATGGGTTGGACATTGACTTTGACAGAGTACCTTCAACCAATGGTTAGAACTATAGTGCTCCCTTTAATCCTTCTGGAGGAGGGCTAATTTGCATATTCTTTTCCCATGGAACATTGCCTATAAGACACCTTAGCTCAGTCTTGTGGTCTCTCCAAAGAGACATCCTTGCCACGTAGAAGATGGCAGCTCTGCATAACATGGAAGATAGAAGATGTCTTGACTACAAGCAGCTGAGCCTACAAAAGATGGAGCATAGTCATATCCATTGGTCGGATATCTGATTTAACAAAATTGCATTTACAAAAATGTTTACCCTGGTATTCCTTAAGATGCTTAAAGTGATAGTAAGATTCCTAATTATTACCTTTATAAAGAGATATTTGACATGAGATAGTGTTATGTAGCTTATGCCCCTATACATACGGCATCCATATGTAATTATATTCATCGGCAATACCATTTAGATTGCATTAGTGCTGTACATACAATAGTTCATGTAGACATAGCTTTGCTAACATATAAAAAGCTTTGTCATGCTCAGTGCATCATCAGAGAAAGATTGGACAATGTTTATAAAGTTTGTATGTATGGCAAAGATTCATGATGCCCATTCATTTGAGTCAACCAGTACCATGTGGACTCATCAATTCCATATTAACAACATTTAAAGGAGAATCACTCTTTTTGTTAGTAGCTGATCATAGAGTGTTCCGCTGTTAAGTGCTCAGTTGAACTGCAGCGCCACTACAGGGGGAATTAGGCATTACATAGTACCCAATGATATCAATGGGCCATAATTGTAAGGAATGGATCTGTTGGGTGCTACAGAGATAAAGAGATAGGGGGAGATTTATTAAACTGGTGTAAAGTGAAACTGGCTCAGTTGCCCCTAGCAACCAATCAGATTCCACTTTTCATTCCTCACAGACTCCTTGGAAAATGAAAGGTGGAATCTGATTGGTTGCTAGGGGCAACTGAGCCGGTTTCACTTTACACCATGTTTGATAAATCTCCCTCATACTCTTTACCCTGAGATACTTAACAGGCACTGCCTTTATATTATTTTAGAATTACTTATATGTAATTTAAAATGGGTTTTGTTAACCAGACAACCCTTTTAAAGGAATATTTCTGTCTGGTAAAGATGGCTTCCTGGCCCCCTCTGGCCTGCTTGTGTGCCTGCAAGCTACACTGTTTACATAGCTTCTGGAGGACCATAAACAGCATATCATTTCATTTCATCCATATAGGAGTGTATATAGGCTGTGCAGCTCTTACTATAGCTGGGCAGAGTCCCAATATGTTTTTCTTAACTGCATCCCACACAAAGAGCTTAATGTGAGACCAAAGTAGTAGAATTAAAGCTTTCTATAGGTGACCAGAATATATCACTAAAGGTCCTTTTACATGGGGAGGTTATAAGTTAAAGGAGTCCTACGGAAAAAAAAAACATAGGCAGGGGGGGAGGGTGCCGGAACCTAATAAAGTATACTTACCCATCCCCCCCGCAGCGCTGCCTTAGCGATCTCTGACAGCCGCCGGACTCCTGCAGCTCCTGCATCTGCAAAGCTTAGCCAATCAGTCACTGAGGTGTGACACCGCTTTAGTCACTGACTGGCTGAGCGGGCAATGCATCAGCGGGGCCATGACATTGCAGTGGCAGGAGCCAGGGCTCCACCCCCCTGCCTGTTATATATATTTTTTCTATCTGACTTTTCCTTTAAATGAGCATTTCTACGAACACTTGTTCCAGGAAATGGGCCAGCGATCAGCCTGATCTTCTATATTCCCTTAAACCATTGTCCTCAGCTACACAATGCCCTGTGTAACCTGCCAATGTTGAGCAAACAATAATTAAGTTAAAGGACCATATGAAAGATCCAGCTATTCTCTGATCGACTTATTAGGCCTTGTTAAGGCTCGGCATCCACTACCATCGACACTTGTTATCTGCAGGCCATCGACCTGTGTAAAAGGCCCTAAAGGGTTACCCAGCACTCCAAAAACATGGCCACTTTCTTCTAGATACAGCACCACTCTTGTCTCTAGTTCCGGTTTCATTCACTTCAAAAGAACTGAGTTACAAAACCTGCACCCAAACTGGAGACAAGAGTGGTGCTGTCTCTGGATGAAAGTGGCCATGTTTTTGTAGGGCTGGAAAACCCCTTTAAGGCTTTATGCACACTGACATTATATGCTCTGTTCTCCCTCGATTAACATTTGTTCCTTAAATAGAAATACATAAAATATGTACATAAAGTTACCAAAGAGACAACAGAACAAAAATGTAGTGTAAAGCGCCGACTACAAGTATAATGCAGAGTTACCCATTGCAGTCCTCAAGGAACCCCGACAGATCATTTCTTGAGGATATCCCATAGAGGAAACACATGTGCTAATTATATATTTAGTAACTCTAAATAAAGCACTGGTGTAATATAAAGGAAATCCTGAAGACATGACCTTTAGGGGTTCTCTGAGGACTGGTGTGAGAAACACTGTTCTAGTTGATTTTAAGGTCCATCCAAGTCGACAATCTATGGTGAAAACCAAAGTCGGTGGGAACTGATAGAAGAAAAACACATACCTGTCTACTATCACCTGAAACCAAGCAGACGTCCGATGTTCACAGTTACTGATAATCCATCAAAATCTTACAATGTCTTGTTACCCTGGCAGGAGGCTCATATTGTGGAGGTAAAGCAATCACGGGGTCCCCTTGCATGTTACGACTGACCCCATTTTGCCATAACTACTACAAAATGGAAGTGTTCGATACGTATTCTAGAAATACAGATTTTCTACAGCAAAAACTTACTGTATTTAACAGTATATAGATCTCTGCCCATGAAAATCAAAGACCGATATAGAAGATGTTCTCCGTATAGTTAAAGGTTGACACATACCTTGCAATAAGCCCAATACGAATCTGATCAAAGTGCACGACCACTATGAGAGGTGGTCGGCAACGTCCAGTACTTCAGCTACAGTATATATGATTATCATTACATATACACAACGAGAATGGTGAGCGCTGATGTGTCTTATCATAGAAAGGGCGTGTACCACCGAAAATGATGAATTGTGTTAGTAAAGTGCTAGTTTGTATGGAACACAATGGCACGGCTTTGGAATGGCAAAGATGTCTTTGGATGTAGGTTCTGTTTCTTACTTGCAAATGTGATTGGGTGGTAGCAAACATAGGCACTTAAACTAATAGCATCTCATAATTATCCTAAGACTACAGAAAACACACATATATATATTTATATTCTAGTGCAGAGATATGCACCCACCGTCTCTGTGCCTATTGCAGAACTACAAGTAGACTAGAACATGACGTTCCGCAGCAACCACAAAGCTGGAGGAGAGCTAGACCTTTTTTTTCTTCCAACAATTTTTTTGCAGAATATATCACAGTCAATATATATTCTACAGCCTGACGTGATTTGCAAAGTACAATGGCAGAATAAGGCAGAAATCAGGAATGAAGGAAACAGGCACTCATAGCACAAATGGAGTTATCCCATGTAGCTTCAGTCAGACCCCTTGGCTGAAGTCATGATGCCAACAACATCAATGCATGTAAACGAATGGAAATTGTTCCAATGTAACAGTATTGCTTTTATAATGGTGATCCCCCTTCGAATGGTGGACAATGGATTTGTATTTACATAGAAAGCAATGGCATGGGATATAATGTATAAGACCCAACAGTGCTCACCTCTTCTTCCCTATATACAATAGTACAAACAAATATATATCAGGCACAATAAAATATTTTCATCCATTAAGGGTCAAGTTGAATTTCTGAAAGCATCTTGGAATAGACTGCCTGTTTGAAGCCCCATTGAGACTTACTCTTGTGTTATATGCCGAAGTGCTAGTAGTCACAGGGCTAGCCCTCTCTTGATTATTTTAGATTCGAAACTCTATGGCGGAATTAGGCATCGACTGGCTATCGCAACCCAACAATGCAAGGGTATCATATATATATATATATATATATATAAGTATATATCATATAAGTGCTGCCAAGTTGAGAAATTTAACTTTGCTTTAAAAATGACTCCCAACATCATAGAATAGGAGCTATGAGATGGAGGAACATTGAAGACCGTAGATCAAGATATTCAACTATTTGATTGGAGATGAAAGTTCTCTTGATAGTATCAAACCTTACTCGTACTGGTGCCGTCCTGTTAATACTCTTGGCAAACTCTTTCCATTTGGCATCGTCACTTTACAGATCATCGCAAGCAGCAAGTCTTTCTACTCTCGAAAAAAAAACCTAGCCGTCATCGTGATGTTTACCGATTCCTCTCCGATGAAGAAAACCCACACTCCACATTGCAGCCAGTTCTTTTTCCTATATGTCTTTAAAACCTCCCCCACAGTCAAAACATTTTGCAGTTCTCTAGCAGAACAGACACACATCCAATTAGACGTGTTCATTCTCTTTCCGAACTGTTGTTTAGAAGGTTTTTTGTTTTTTTTTGCATTCATAAAACACACATCATTTCTTCAAAACAAAGTTCTTTTTTTTTTCTCCACCGAACTGTCATCAGTGAAGAGGTTTAATGATGTGTGATGAGTTGGTTTCATTACGTGTTTAGCCATCCGTCAAAAATGCAGCAAAGTACAAGCATCCGTAGAGGAGTCGAGTAGTAACACAGGTAAAAAAAAATAAAAAGAAAAAATTAGGAACAGGCTCTTCCAAGTCCATGCAACATGTCGGTGTGGATACATTCAGATTGTTACTAGTTTCCTAGCTCATATACCTATACAGAGTTCAATACTACATTCATTGGAACCATGACGCACAATGTGCTCGTCGTATAGGAGTTTACAGAACTCAGTGGTAAGAGTTGGCCAGAAATTTCTTCAGTGTGCTTTTTACAAAAAGATTCTTTCCCGGGAAATTCCATGTATCTTTCCTGTAGATCTACTATTCACATACTGTATATACAGTGCAGATGACGAGTTGCGTTCATTTGGCAGTAGTAACGGCAGTGTGGGTTTGCCATCGATAACTGAAGACCAGGTAATATCACCGTCTGGCTATCTTAGTACACATTCATTGACACTGTATGAAATGGACTCTCAAGGTTTAGGTTAGACTCTTTCCACTCTTGCTGGGTCATAGGCATCTGTGAAAAATAAAAAAATATAAATTGTTACCTATTGGATAAATCATTTTACTCCAATAACATTTAAAAGCTAAGCGATAGGTCAACTTCAACCAATAGACCAAAAGAAGCATTTCTATTACCAACATCAACCACCTTTACAAAAATCCTAAATCAATTAAAAGATCTTCAAGAATGTCTAGGGATACTTTTTTGTTTTTTGCGGCTTACCTGCTTGCCTCAAAGAAGAGGGAAATAACATAAACCAACGTACAGAAAATCAAAAGAAGCTGACATGAAGGTCATAGTCAAGAAAGTCTCAGGCTCTGTTCTTGTTCAATGCTTTTAACAACTCAGTTGTTATACTAGTAATAAAGATAGGAAGCAGCACAGCCTTCTCTATTTATAAGATCAAATCCAAGATGTGCAAAGCTGCAGTGACCGATCCTGGTTCATAGACCTTCCAAGACTTGACAAAAACAAGAAAAACTGCAGCACTCACAATATCAGGCCGGGTTTACACTATGTACGACACCGGGCGTTCGGCGACACGGCCATGTCACAGAACAGCTGGTGTCAGTGAAGTTCATCCTAGCGGTCCTCATCATGAATAGCGGTCGCACAAAACTTACATATCAGTTTTTGGTGCGACCGCAAGTAATCCCGGCCGGAGTGTATACAGAGTGTATACACTCCAGCCGGGATTCCATCGTAATTAGAGTTGAGCGAACCGGGTTCGGGTTCGAGTCGATCCGAACCCGAACGTTCGGTATTTGATTAGCGGTGGCTGCTGAACTTGGATAAAGCTCTAAGGTTGTCTGGAAAACATGGATACAGCCAATGACTATATCCATGTTTTCCACATAGCCTTAGGGCTTTATCCAAGTTCACCGCTAATCAAATACCGAAAGTTCGGGTTTGGATCGCCTCGAGCATGCTCCAGGTTCGCTGATCTCTAATCGTAATGAATGTGACAGGTAAATTTATTAAATAACAGCCGTGGTTGTGAACTTAGCCTGCAAGCAGATGGATGCTTTTAACTGTCCCATTGAAATGAATAGGATCAGTTCAAAGATCCGTTTCCCTCCGGCGCTTTTTTCTTGTGCCGGAGGGAAATGCCGCCGGATCGTTGAGTGAATGTAAACCCGGCCTTAAACAATGCAGCAAATCAGGATTTGTTGAATAAAATCAAAGTTTTTTACCTTTATGTGACTTATACTAGTAAAAGAATAACTGGAAGAAGCCCCTGATCAAAACAAGAGTATGTACAGTATATAGATAAAATAAATCTCCGCGTATAGGTTTGACTACACCTCCCAAGTTCAACAATATAGAGATGTCTAGAATTCTTTTGGCATAGTATTTTTTTACCACAGCTTTCAAAGAAATATAAAGAAATATAATGGGGCGTCCCGATCCACTGCAGCACAAAGGAACACATGTTTTTTAAGGAAGATTAAATAAAGATTTTTTCATTTTAACGGTGAGTGTCCTCAATTTATTCTCTTTATTGATGATATAAAGAAATATAATGCCTTATTCTCAAATGGGTATTGAAGAATTCAACAGATATATAGATATATATTGGAGGACAAGACAAAGCAAGCCATGCAGGCCTTAAGTTATCATAAAGACATAAAAAGGAAGGGGTGGCACGGAGGGGTAAGAAAACAAGCCCACTTTGGTCAGTGAATTTTACTGTTATAATAGTACTAAGTGCAAACTTAGACTAGACAGCCAAAAATACTAATTTCCCTAAATTTGTAACAGTGGGTCTCATGCTGTTGATTTTTGCCCCCGCGTATACTCACCAGCAGATCGGTGTCCTGCGGCACCGTTCACATCCAGCGCGTGTTCATGTTACCGCTCTTCTGTCCCTCTTCTGTCTCCAGGCCGGAAGTCATGCTCTCCCATAGAGAATGCATCGGAGAACTTGACTTCTGGCCTGCACACAGAAGAGAGGTGATGTGAATGTGCACAGGATTTGAACGGTGGCACAGTTCCGGAACAAAGTCACGCTGAGGGACACCGATCATTGCTGGGGAGTATCGGAGCCAGCATGCAGTGGGGGTGGGGGCATGTGGGGAGTTTAGCAGATAAAAAAAAAATCTGGAATGCGTCTTTAAGACTGCAAAGTCTAAGTTTAGATCAATTGTTATGCCCAAATGTGGTGCAACTGGTGCACAGAGTGATGTGCAAACCATGCCCCCTTTCCTGCTAGTCCATGGCCCAACAAAGTTCACAACGTAATAATTCTTGTTAGCCAGAATTCTGGAACATTTGCAATAGTTATTTTACCCCAACCAGGGTTCACAGAGCCCTGATCAGGGGGTGCCCAGAAAACACACCAACAAGACTCACAAGTCTCAAAACATATGTTACCTGTGCATGATAGATCCAGCCTTTCTTTTCCTTTTGGTGTTAAGAGTATACTCTCATCCAAGGAGATGACTCGTTTATAAATGGAGCCGGTGGAGAATTTCCGCGTTCTTCCATCTTGCATCCCATGGAACTGTTTTTCTTCATCTAGCTCATCACCTGAATCTGTGCTTTTAATACTTAACCTCCTCATTCGAGAAACAGAATCAACCTCTTTCATTCGAGCAAGGCGATCGACAGCAGTCCGAACAGGTGTGGAGGCAAGCTTCCCCTGTAATGTTTCAATCTTTTTGGAGGGGTTCCTTACCCTTTTTTCCGCATTGCGAGTAATATTCGTCTCACTATGTTCTGAAACCGAATGAAACAAGAAAGGCGGATCCTGACGTTGGTCAACGTCTTTTAACTTCTCAGCAGCTTTCTCGTTGTCTAAAGGCAAATGTAGGATACTCTTGAATACCCCTGTTGTTTCTTTTGTAGGAAAAAAAATTTCACTCACTTTTTTCTCCTTTACACTCTTGTCTGGCGGTAAGCTAGGGAGAACATTCTCGGGACTTTGAGCTTCAGAGCTCCCATTTGACACCAGGCAATCATCTGCTACATCAATCCCCAGAATTCTTGCAGCCCTCTCGTGTAGAGACTCATTCTCAGGAATATCCAAATAATTGTGCTCCTCATAAAAGTCTCCATTACGGTTTGTGCTGATGAACTGCTTACTGAGGTCAGGAACAGAACGCCCATGACTTCTGTCAGCTAGTGACAACTTTCGGATCATATTGTCCCCTAGTTGGCCAAATTTTGCACAGCTAACCTTCACGATGTCAAAAAACGTATGGTCAAAACATGTTTTGTCTTCTTTAAAGTGGTGAAGGTCAGCATCTGCGGAATGCTGTTTTTTATTGTTGGGGATTTTACTTGCATGTGTTTGTTCCTGTTCTGACTTAGTCATCGCTCCAGTGTTTGTAGCCACCTTGTCTCCAGCTTTCTTGGTTTGAGCTTGTGTTTCTCCCATAAGGCATCCATCCAACAGCTTCACAGCTTTATTCTTCACCTCGGCCATCTTTGAAGGTTTGCATAATTCAGTTCCAACCTCACTAATATCATATGTCAACTTCTCTGGGTACCAACTATCTATCTTACTTTGATCCTGAAGAATCTCAAACATTGGGACTTCTTCGATTTCTATGATATGTCTATTGTTGCTCAACATTTCTCTCCTCAACGCTGTCCTTGTAAAGTCCACCTGGGTCACCATACTTTGCTCCTTCACCACGCTCTTTTCTCCCTCACTAGTAGTAGAACTACCATCTTGATCCTGAAACTCTTTATTCATACTTTCGAGTTCGCTTATAGCATCCCATGGACGCCGATTTACAGGTTTTAAAAGGAACTGTCCAAAAATTTCTTTTTTATTGCATACATTTTCTTCTGCAAGCTCATTCTTTTCGCACTTGACAATTTTTTCTTTACCATCTATATTTGCATTGGGAAGGTCAGCCCTTTGGCACGGTTCTGTTCTAGGTATCTGCGTCACCAATAAAGAAGTCCTGGAGAATGCACTATTAGTAGACGGTGTAAAGCTAACTTGACCTTTTATCCCGAATATATTTTGTCTTCCATTTTCTGGATGTCTTCTTGGATCTCCCAACGCACCTGTTGGAACAATTTGGGATTTATTTTCCAGTTCACTTTCTTTTGTACCATTGTAAAGCGGGGAAGTTGGTATATCTGTAATAACGGTTTGAGTTTGTTGGTCTTTGTACTGATCGCCTGGCCAGGAGCCAGAATATGTCAGTTCTTTGTGTTTCCTCTGCTCACCAGATCTGAGGTCATTTGCTTGTTTATTTTCCTCTGTTTTGGACTGGGCTTGTTTTAGTAGCTCGGTATTATTGTTCATGCTTCCTGTAAGTGTTTGCAGCTCCAAGTCACTGGAAGATCCACTTAAAAGCCTTTGCTCATGTAGACCCCCATTGCTATGTTTTAACATGTTCATCCTGTCCACATTGTCTGCTATACGGTTGTTGCTCTTAGACATATCTGATGTGGCGGAGTCAGCTTTAACGGGAATGGAGACCAAGCAAAATATTGTTTCATTGAGTTTTCTCTTTGAACTTTTTTTACTAAAAACAAACGATTCGGGTTCAAATTTTTTCACTTTCGTTACGGTTTCACAAGCACTATCGGAATGGGTCTTTTTCAATGACAGTTTGTGGGTAGGCTCACTGTCCTCTGGTAAACTGCAAGCCGTGGCTCCATCTCTATTTTCCGAAAGAGGATAGCACATTTGGTCGGGGATGGAGATGTGCAACCATTGCTTGTGTTTTATACCTTCTCTTTTTACAAAATGATGGCCTGCACTTCTAGGATTGATAAAGGCACTGTCTTGTTCTCGCTTCCGAAAGTTACTTTCTTGGCTGGACTGCTCGATTCTAAAGTGGTCATTGTGTTTCTTACTGTGATTGTGTTTTTCTGCCTCCTGGGCACCTGCTATATGTTTTATACGTGGATCATCAAATGGGATATATTGCACAGAGTGTTTACAACGTTCCGAATGCCTATGGATGGCAGGTTTAATGAATGGACCATTATTTCCAAGACAACAGGCTATCTTTTTGTCGCTTGTGCTGGGTTTCTCCACCGAAATATTTTGGCGTATGCAATCACTTGAGCGAGGCACTTTTTTATAAGGTTGACAAGCTGCATGTAGGAGAGGCGGTGACTTATACGATGGGGGAGGTATATAATGGGGGGGTTCCATGCCTGAGTCATGTAAGCAGGATTCCTGGAGGGCCTCTAACACTTTAGGGGATGAGTGATGTTCCTCTTTTTGTTGGTTATCCTGGTTTTCAGTTACATCCACAGCTCCCCATGTTTGCTGGTGAACTTCATATGAGGGTGGCTTTGAGGGTCGAATATATTTCGGTTTTAAGAATGAGCTTTTGAAGTCCTGTTGTCCAACATATTTATCCTGTGAGTGTATTTTATTTTCCTTTACAAAGGAACTGTCACCCGTAGTTGAAGATATAGCCATATGACTTGGACCATCAGGAGAAACCTTTAGTGTCAATTGAGATTTCTGTTTATTTGGGCCGAAAAAGCAACCTTCTTCAAGAATCGGAGGGGTGAATTGTAGCTTCTCGGAGCTGCCATCTGACATCTGGCTCTCTGATGATTTTGGACTCACTCTTACTTTTTGCTTCACTTTATCCACATTTTCAGTTACTATATTGTGAAATTCCTTGGTGTTTTTATCTATAAAATTTAACTTCCTCCTTGTTTCAATATCTGCGAATGGGGCAATATTATCACCAGTTTGTCTACTGCCCCCATGATTTAATAAAACACTAAAATCCTGGCCTCTCCTTCTCCAGTACTGGATATCTTTATCTGTTCTTGCCCAGCATGGCTTTTCAGTTTGAAGTCTTTCAGGGACCCTGAAACAGAAAAAAAATTGAATGAGAACGAGAGGAATAAAAATCATAGTGAACAGTTTGTCACCAATATACAGAACACAAAACCACCATGGCCCCCTTCACCAGCCCTCCCCATATCATGATTGCCCCAACCGTAGTGGAAAAACAACAGAGGTAAACAAGGCTGATACCATAGATTTGTATGGAAACACTTTGAGATGTGGTAACATTGGATGTCTTTAGTTTAATTTTTTGTTTTGTTTAGCTATGAAAACGGGACCAGCGCACAAAGTGAATGTACTGACTGTACACAGCTCATTTACAATGATAATTTATCTTATTTAAACCACCTCTCTAGTATTGTGTGGGCCCTCCTTGTGCCTCAACATTCAAATGGATTAGGGGTATTCAGAGGACAAGTCAGTAAGTTTTTTCCTGGGGAACATTGCCTGGCTTATAAGACGCCCTATGCTAGTTTGGCAGTTTCTCTAATAAGACACATAAATCCCTCAGACTCAAGTCTTAAAGTGGACCTGTCGTCACAACTTTCAAAATCTAAATAGATTTCATAGTAGATGTCATATAAAGCAAGTTTGCAATTTTTATTCTTTTTTTTTTAGTTATCATAGAAAACACAGTACTTCCTGTTTTCTGACTTTTATTTATCAAAAAACAGGAAACAGTCAGAAAACAGGAAGTCCCGTGTCTCTGCCTTCAGAAGACTGAACCTGGATTTCTGGTAAGTTCAGCTTTGTTTTACAGCATGATAACAACAACAACAACAAATAATTTTTGTTCTTTATATCACATCTACTGTTGATTTAGATTCTGAAAGTTATACCGACAGGACTTTAAACTAAGGGCTTGTTTACATATCTCTGTCATCTGGCATATGGCATTTATGATGCAGAAATTTGTAAAAAATTTTTGCTAAATAATATAAAGAAATATCCATGCTTAAATTTAATTCCACCATCCTTCATAGGATAACACTAGTACTATATTCAAGATCTGTACCTGATGGAATGAATACTTGACCATAAAAAGGGCCCAAGTAGAGTAAGGCTGGTATTACACGGAGCGATTATCGTTCGAAAAATCTTTAAATCGTTCGGATTTGAACGATAATCATTTCATGTAATAGCAGGCAACGATTAAACGACCAACGAGAAATCGTTGATCGTTTAATAGGATCCGGACCTATTTTTATCGTTTGATCGTTCGCACATCGTTCGTTGGAATAAGAATTCGCAGCTAAAATGTACGCAATACCGACGACTAAACGACCGCAAGAACGATTATAAATAACGATCATCGTTTCATGAAATTGGGCGAACGATTTTGATTCATTTGCCTTAGCGGTTTAAGATCGTTTATCGTTAATCGTTAGTCGTCGAAAAATTGCTTGGTGTAATAGTACCCTAAGAAACAAATGATAAGCCAGATGGTTATATTCCAGGCACACCTTGGCTTCTATATTATGGTCACCATAAACTAACCCCCATAGCCCTTCCCCATGGAAGGTCTAGATATTGCAGTCATAATACAGATGCTAAAATAATCTTTAGTAATTCAGTAATCCCATTACTGAACAGTCTCTCCCCAGCCTGAAATGCCAAAAACCAGTGAAGGTACAGTAGATATTATTCAATTGAGCAGTAGATGTAGATAAGATTGTTCTATATAAATCAATAGTACTTCTGCATGACTTATGACCAGTCATTGCATTCGTCATCTACATCCTGTCTGCCTCCATGATTCTGTGCTTAGGATTTTGTTGAGAAGTTTCCCTTACTAAAAGACAATTCAATAATGGAAGCCAGAAGTGTAGGAACTAAAAGAAGCTGATTTATAAGATATGGAAATTATTTTAGGTTCAATGTCCGGAAACGAGTTGTCATCATTTCTCTTTACATCTCCGCCACCAGCGAAATGACAAAGGAGAAGAATTCAATTTGACACATATAGGACGAGGATGTGAGCGGAATCCGAGAGAAAATATTCCTCTCAGGTTAAAAGTCCATGTGGTTAATTCTTGGCTTTCAGCTCTGCTGTATTATACTACTCAAAAAAACATATTATTTCATTGGTTTCTGCTCGTTGGAATGTACTGTATGATCCTGGTGTTGGTGTTGTCTTAAAGGGCTTGTTTGCTTGTATACATTTTTATTTATTTATTTTTTTTAAATAAAAAAAAGAAAAATTACCAATCCCCTGTTGCCAGAAATTCTTACAGTGGTGCGTCTGATCTCTGCTGATCTCCACTTCCTCTTCCCAGGATCTAAACACAGGAAATGCCCACTTAGCCAATCACTGATTGAGCGGGTCACCTCTGTGGCCAGTGATTGGCCGTGTGTCCGGACGGGACCAAGAAGTGGAGATCAGCAGGGATTTGAACACCATCTAAATATTTTTTTCTTTTGCAGTATACAGTACCTGTTATTTCAAAAGTTTCTTAAACCCTGCACAGTTTTTGTTATGATTGTGCCTGTTCAGACCACAGTGCAGTCCTCTGCCTGTCAAGTCTGTCAGAGACTGTGCTCTTGGCTATGATTTAGTCTAAATTGTATGTCTCCTTTTCACCTGTCTGAACTGTGTATTATGCTCATACTTTCTGTGTGGTGATTGACAGATTTCCACCACACCTGTCTGGTTTCTTCTGCTCCCCTAGCAGGGCTGCAGATAGTTTAGATTGAGTAGTGATGGACAGTTGCCTTTGCCACTTGTCTCCATTCCCTGCCAGTCTGTGTTCTGTGTGGTCTGGATGTCAGTGGACTGGTCAAATCACGCTCTGGACCGGTACTCTGTCATCTCAAAAGAAGTCCACTTGTGCTTTGGGACGTTGCTTGCATCAATCTCTTGTAGCTTGAGATGGCATTTCATTTTAGATTTTTTAAAAAAATTCGGATGTTTTTGCCTTCTGTTCTTGTACCGTACTACTATTTCCGGTTTGACCTGTATCTGCTTGACTAATCTCAATTGTGTTTGTCTTTCTTGTCTTGTTCTGTTTCCTTTACCCAGTGAAGGGAATGTCGCCCAGTTATCGCCGGCCACCTAGGGTCAGGTTGGCAGGAAGGCAGAGACAGTCTTGGAGGCCTAGCACTGGGGCTCACACTGTCTGTCGGACCCTGTTTTCCATCCAGGTCTCAGGTTCCCTTACATTTCTATTAGATTTTAGTACCCTCGATGGTGGAAAGCTATTTCTTTTTCTCTTAATTGTAGAGAGAAAGAGGAGCACAGCAGGGATGTTTGCCAGTAGTAAGAGTAGGAATAAACTAATCATCATCAGGATTACAGGATTACACTAAACACTGAGATGCTACTGTTTCTGCTGAGAAACTAAAGGAAGGGAGGGGCTAGTATTGTAGAGATATAGCAGCAGATAAACTGGTATTTACATAAGGGGCAGCTGCACTGAGCTTTATGGATAGCGATAGATTAGAAGGAAGCCTTGATTTACCTTTCAGAAACAGTGTGGATCACCTTAATAATCATTGTGGCTTGGCTTGGTCTTTCTCTCTCTCTTTTTTTTTTAATCTCTCCTACACATAGCACATGGTAAGCCCCACCTCCACATCCTGTGTTTTGTCCTGATCTCTCTGTTACTTTACAGATATGTTACATAGCCTATGAAAAGGACCGTGTTTGGAATGCCATTGATCATTTAAATCTTCCAAGGTGCTTGAAAAAAAGCCACAAGGCATTTTCAAAATTTTAGCTTATATACATGACAATAGCAAGGAAACCAAACTTGTAGAATATATTTTGGTTTTTCAGTTTGCTGACTTAATGATTAATTATTATAATAATAGGATTTAGGATTAGGTCACATAGGGAGAATTTCTGTGGTTTGTCAGAAGTTCAGGGAACCTGCCCTGATGGCTTCTACAAATATCTTACATTCATGTTATCCCCAAATGGGCAATTCTAGTGTCTTCTTATTGAATGCAGTTTGCACTTGGTTTCCATTATGATCATCAAAACAGATGAAACAGAGCTGAATCAGTGCAATTTCTGATTACTAATAAGCCAGTGAGTTCAAAGGATGCAATAGGATTACAAGAATGTAAACCCCAAATAAAGCTATGGGAGGAATTTATGAGCGAACCTGCCAAACGTTTGGGTTCGTCTGAACTCGAGTGTTCGCCGTTTGACTCCCGCTGCCAGGAGAAGTTTGATTTAGTCTGAGAGCTGCCAACATGGATACAGCCTAAGATCTCTGGCTACATCCAAGTTTTCCAGGACTTCACAGGATTTCATCCAACTTCTTCGGGAAGCAGGAGTCAAATAGTGAAGGTTTGGGTTCGGACAGATCAAATTTGCCAAATAACTGTATATCTAAAAGTCCACATAAACGTTATACTTTTTCGGCTGTACACGCCGCTCACAGAAGGTTTGGCTGTCAGTATAAGGTAAATAGGGCTCTCCCTAACGACCACCAACAGATTATATCAGTGGAGACAGGCATGGGGTGTGATGGAAAATCACTGCCAGACCCCTTTGTTCTGGGTGAGATAAGCCACAGCCAGAGCTCTGTGGTTGAGGATTACCCCTACCCATTGAGAACAAAGGATCTCTTGCCTGTGCCGATTGTTCCTGGGTATGGGGAGGATGGGGGCTGAATAGGAAAGATAACTCTTGACTAAATGATCATTCGCTTTCAGTTATTGAAGGTGTATGGCCACCTTATGACTCTAGAGCACAATTGGGGTTTTCCTATTGTCTGGCTCTTTACAGGTGTTACATATTGACTTTTATGTTAGGCAGACTACCACTGTAGCAGTCACAGCGGCTGTTATGGGGCATCACCACATCCGTGCAATACACTGGGCATCCTGAGCTGTCATCATACTATCGAGGTAGATGCCTACCATGGGGAACACTATGTACTGGGAGGGTACGATAATAGGAGAGATGTCTATTTTGGGGGTCACTATGTAAGGGGGAATATCAGGTGAGATGCTTACCACGGGGGACACTAGAGGAGATGCCTACCATGAGGGACACTATGGGAGATGTCTACGATGGGGGGGGGGGGGGGGGGGCTCTAGCTACTTGGGGGATACCAGGGGAGATGTCTAACATATGCTATCTACTGGGTGGAGGGATAACAAACAGGAGGGATAAGCTACAGTGGCATGGGAGAGGGGAGTTGGTTCGAAATCAAAAGTTTGCTATGGGGCCCAGCCCTTTCTAGTAACGCCCATGATGTTAGAATGACTTTGCTCATAGGGCTAAGAAAAATCAGATCGATTTATTGATATGTTTCCTCCCCTTCATTCGTCGCTAGTTCTCTCTTACTTAGATTTATCTTAGCAAGAAGTAGGGAATAGATGTAAGGTAAAATGACAGCACGATCAGACTACATAGAGTCTGTTTGTAGTCTGTTACCATAGTAATACTTGGGAACTGTAAACAAAAAAATACTTTTTTAAACAAAAACAACTGAAAGGTTGATATATCTTTTCGTTTCAGATTAGTACATTAAAACAATATAAATCAACGGCTAGAGGTATACCTTTATTATAGCTTAGTATTCTACACTAAGTATAGAAGTATATTCTGGCTGTTATCTGCAAAAAGCAGACAGGGTTCTCACCATGACTCTTTTGGAAAACAGATGGATTGCGTCTTCATGCTATAAGAAAATGTGGTTCAAACATGTTTCCCCTGTGGCTGCTATGTGATGAAAAACCTGTGGATCTTGTGCACGTCTTAAAGAAAAATTCCATCTAATATACAGATAGGGCATCTTTGGCCTATTTACTATATCATTAAATGAGTGTTAGACCCCGTGCTATAATGCACAACATTTTAAGGCTGGATTACTATAGTAATGAAGACCAATGTTCCTTATAAAAATACGTGTTGGAGGCTATCCAAGAACGAAAGAGGATGTAGCTTGAGGCAGACATATCCACCTTGGATAACCCGGCCGCAACAACTGGTATCAATAACATTTGCAGCCTTCTGCTGTGTTTTTATTCTCTTGGTTTTATAATTCAACTTTAGCAATGGAAATAACTGACATTGATCTATGACATCATAATCTCACAACCTCATGACTCAAAGAGCAGTCGCTCTATGAACATGGGTTTCTGTAAATAAAAAAAAAGTTTATATAAATGAACAGTTTTATAACTTTCTTATATACTTTGCCATTTCCAATATATTTGAGTGAGAACACTCTTGTTTACATTTAAATAGTCACTGTCGTTTCAAACTTCCCTCTATGTGATAGCTTATGGGATTCCTAACATATGTGTCATATGTGAAATGACTCCTTACCCCAGAAATCAGTTCTAACATCTTGGCCACTAGGTGTCTCACTTCTCTTTAATCTGCTGTCCACTGCCTGTTGTCAGGTGAAATCTGTCGCTAGTAACAGTTAAATAAGAACAAATTACATGAAGTGGGTCTAAGTTTACTATGTGCTATGTGCAAGAGGGAAAGAATCTAAGAAAGTCTAGGCTATGTACCTGTAAGCTGAGCCAGTCTGCTGCTGAAGATGATCCACACTGTACCTGAAAGGTAAGTAAAGACTTCTCTCTCATCTATGACCACATATACATTTCTGGGTGGCTATCTTTTTAGAAAATACTAGTGTATCCACTGCTTTATGTCCATATTGCTGAAGTATAATCCCACCTCCTTTTAGCTGTTCAGCAACAGTAGAGGCTCAGTGCTTAAAGTAGTTGTCCGGGCAAAATCAACCAACTTTCTTACTATCCACAGGATAGGGGAAAAGAGATTGTGGGGGATCCAACCATTTTCCCTGTTAATCTCCGTATCGGGTCCCGTGTTTTGTGTTATGAATAGAACCATGGGTACGGCACGTAACCCGCAGTTCTGTTCATTCCTATGGAGGTACCATAAAAAGCCGAGTACACCGCTCTTCCGGCTTACTCAACTCTTTCCGGCGGCTCCATAGAAATGAATAGAGCTGCAGGTCAAGTGCCGTACCAGCGTCTCTATTCATAACAGAAAAGCCAGAGCCTGAAACAGAGATTGTCAGGGGATACAGGGGTCGGACCTCTCGCACTCTCTTACTTTTCCCTTATCCTGTATATAGGGGAAAAGTTGATTTTGACCGTGCAACCTCTTTAATATTACCCTTTCCTCGATCTGCTCAAGTGCCTGTTATTTCTTTTATTTCTGCTCACATAACATTACAGACCCAGTGCATCAGTAATCCCCTCTCCTCCCACGTGCCATCTAGTGCTGTTTAAATAGTCAGCTCAGCACTGTGACAATGTGTTGTCTCTGGTGCTTCACAGAGTTAAAAGCACTGGATCCAATTGTTATTGGATTATTTTTGTAACCTTCTGTGTTATTAACTTTTGAACCATAAAAGATATTGTAAATCTGATTGTGCCAATCAATTTCTGAGACAATTCAGGTCTTCTTCGAAATGCTACATGACTACCTTCCACTTGTAAAGGCTTGCCCTTGATCCAATATGGCGGCTTTCAAGCTGGTGGCCATGTTCTGGACATAGCCTTAAAGGTAAGACCCTTCAACAATTACTCGCTAGGGTAATGTCATATTCTTTTTAGTTTCTAATTTAAAAGAGTGTCCTGAGACTTTTGATTCTGTAGAATAACAAGAAGGTATACCTGGGTGGGGAACAGAGGATCTGAATGCTGCCAGGAGGGATTTGATAGGTGATAATGTCCAGGGACGGCTCCAGGTTTTTGCAGGTCCTTGGGCAACAGAGCCTCAGCAGGCCCCTCATACATTCATCCACTATGCACATTCACTTGAGACACCACTAACATTCATAAACACACACTTACTGACACACGCACACACATTACTGACACATACACTACTGACGGACACACACATTACTAAATGACATACACAAACACATTTCTGACTGACACACATACACACATTGCTGACTGACACACACACATTACTAAATTACACACACACACTTTACTAACATGCACACCTTACTGACTGACACACACACACACACACACACATTACTAAATAATATACACATATTGCTGACACACACACATTGCTGACTTACACACACAAACACATTACTGACTGACACACACACACATTACTGACTGACACACACACATTACTGACTAAAACACACATACATTACTAATGGACACACATTACTAAATGACATACACATACATTACTGACTGAAACACACACACATTACTGACACACACACACACACATTACTGCCACACAAACACACACACACACACATTACTGACTGACACACATACATACACACAGCACAGATCTCAACACTGTAGTATTGAGGAACTGCAGGTCATGTGATCAGGTCCTTCATCCCTCTCTCTGCAGATTGCTTAAAGGTCCGACTCTTTTTCAGCTTTCTGATGTTCAGCGCTCACCCTGCACTTCAGTGAGGGGGCTTAACATCAGAACACCGCCCCCTCTCCCTGTTTGGGCCCCCAGAGCTGCTGTGGGCCCCGGCACTTGCCCTGTGCTGACACTGGCCCTGATAATGTAATCATGTAGTTTTAGGTAGTCAGTCACACAGAAGAGACTGACCTCCTTTCTACACAGTAGAACCTGTAATTTACTGGTTGTCAGACTGGGGATCATATAAGTCACCTTCAATACTGAAATTGCTAAAAATGTATAAATGAAACTGAGCTGGGATGAAACAAACGGCACTGCATTGTATGACCAAAAAACTCATAATTTCTTACGACAGTAAATATCATCTATGTACAAGCAGCACATAAAAACTCTGGGACCACACTCTTAAAGGCAGTCAGCGACTTACTATGAATAACTCAAAACATACTACATTAAAAGATCAATTACTAGAGATTATAAACTTTCAGCTCAATTCATCCTGGAATAACATTCCCATAGAGGGATTTATGGGCCTGTATATAATAAGGTTTACAACCTCTCACAGTCATGTGGTTACAAAGAACACACTGAGCTTATTATATTAGCATGGTGGTGTAAGTGTCAAACACGAAACCATCCACTTTACTGACTTATTTATGGGGGTAGGCAACCCATAATTTTGTATATTCATAAAAGAAATCACAACTCACAGGATTAGGAAAACTTTACTAGTTTAAACATATAGGAAGGTTTGTAAGAGTTAAAGGGGTACGCCGGCTAAATTTTATAATTTTTTTTTAAATCAACTGGTTTCAAAAAGTTATACAGATTAGTAATTTAATTCTATTTAAAAATATCAAGTCTTCCAGTCTTCTATGTCCTTCAGGAAGTGATGTATTCTTTCCACTCTGACACAGCGCTCTCTGCTGCCACTTCTGTCTGAGACAGGAACTGTCCAGAGCAGTAGCAAATCCCCATAGAAAACCTCTCCTGCTCTGCACAGTTCCTGTCTCAGACAGAGGTGGCAGCAGAGAGCACTATGTCGGACTGAAAAGAATACACCACTTCTTGCAGGACACTGATAAGGACTGGAAGACACATAGTTATCAGAAAAAGAAATCTGCCCTACTTTTGTTCACAGGCTGTATTTAGTATTGCAGCTCAGTTCTATTTACTGGATTGGGACTGACCTGCAATATCAGACAAACCATATGACAGGAATTATGCTATTTTTGTACAAAAGAACAACACAGAACTTAAAGGAAAAGTCTTGCAAAATTCAAAATGGAAGAAGGCAGGGGGGTGCAGGAAAATAATAAACAAAGAATTCTTACCCGTCCTCGTGCCCGTCCTCCTGGGTCCAGCTGAAAGGCGCTAGTGTCCTGCAGCTCCTCCAGATGCAATGTCACGTACCTGGAGTGATTGCCAGCTCAGCCAATCAGTTACTGGGGCAGGACACCTCCTAAGTCACTGACTAGCTGAGCAGGAAATTGCTCAGGTGGGCCATGGCATTGCAGCTCAAAGCCACGTATGCGACATATCTAATTCCAGTCGAAAATTACATCCAGCATCCGGGACCCGACACAGCGCCACAGAGGCACAAGGACTATTGAAATTACTTTATTACTTTTCTGCACTTTTTTGACTTTCATTGGACTTCTCCTTTAGGCTATGTTTACACTACGTAAAGGTACGGCCGTTGTTGCCATCGGCAACAACGGCTGTACTTTCAGCGGGGTGGAACAATGCCTTATTTTCAATGGGATCCCAGCCGGAACGTATACACATCGTATACACTCCGGCCGGGATCCCGTGCGGGGCCGCAAATAACTGACATAACTGTATACTATATGTATACACTCCAGCCGGGATTTCCTCAGCCTGCAGCACAACGTAAGTTCCGTACTAATCACAGCTGTTGCAAAAATGGCTGTGGTTACTGCGGAACTTACGTTGTGTGAACATGGCCCAATGATGCAGTAAAGTGCCAAAGAGGTGTGGCCTAGGTAGATCTGAGATCTGAAGTGCCCGGGTCACACCTCTTTGGCACTTCGCTGCAGCATAAAACAACATTTTTTTTAGCACATTGCAGTCACAGAAAGCTAAATGAAAGGTAAACTGTGTATCCTTTCCCCAAAACCTATGTAAGACTTCAAGAACATTGGTACTCAATTTCCAGGCGACAGGTTCACTTCAAGGCAAGGTTCACACTAAGGATATGTACGACTGCCATACACAATGTACGACTGCCATACACAATAAACAAAAGTTGCAGTCTACTATAACTTTTACGGGCTCCCCACAAAAACATTTAGGGGGAGATTTATTAAACTGGTGTAAAGTAGAATTGTCTTATTTGCCCCTAGCAACCAATCAGATTCCTCTTTTCATCTCTGACAGATTCTTTGAAAAATGAAAAGGGGAATCTGATTGGTTGCTAGGGGCAACTGAGCTAATTCTACTTTACACCAGTTTGATAAATCTCCTCCATAGTTTATAGAAAGGATATAAGAGTTTGGAAGAAAAAACAGACAAACCCCTTGCAGATTTAGTTCCAAAAGGGATTTGAACCCAGGGCCTTAGGAACATTATCATATGCCAAAATGTGTAATCCATGATAACATATCTGCCTGTACAATTAAGCTGTATTCAATACCAGTATCTTAGAATTAGACAAACACGCCGGGTCTCTTGCATCATTAGAAAAAGAAGTGGAATGAGCCACCTGGATAGAGTGACAGGACGTGCTGTCCCCTCCATGTTTCCAAGCCTGTTTACATCCTGTCTCTTTCCTGTGTTTGTTTTCTGACAAGGTGGGTTTTAATATCAAGAATTTTATTTCGGAGGCATAAACAACAGAATCAGGTTATACAAGAGCCCTACAGCAAAGACTTAGGAGGGTTTTTTTTTGATGGAATTAATGTAACCTTTAGGCTATGTTCCCAGACAGTAAAATAATACCAAAATACGGCTGCAGTATTCAGTGAAAATAAAACAATGTGTGAACAGGTAAAAACAAAACAAAAAAAACAGCAGTTTTTTTTTTTTTTGTTTTGCAAAAGCAAGACGTAAATAATGAGCATGTTCTTTATTTTGTCAGCTGTAATCAATCACAGCTGTTATTTTCTATATATCTGTCTATCTATCTATTATCTATCTATCTATCTATCTATTATCTATCTATCTATCTATCTATCTATCTCCTATCTATCTATCTATCTATCTATCTATCTATCTATCTATCTATTATCTATCTATCTATCTATCTATCTATCTATCTCCTATCTATCTATCTATCTATCTATCTCCTATCTATCTATCTATCTATCTATCTATCATCTATCTATCTATCTATCTATCTATCTATCTATCTCCTATCTATCTATCTATCTATCTATCTATCTATCTATCTATCTATCTCCTATCTATCTATTATCTATCTCCTATCTATCTATCTATCTATCTATCTATCTATCTATCTATCTATCTATCTATCTATTATCTATCTATCTCCTATCTATCTATCTATCTCCTATCTATCTATCTATCTATCTATCTATCTATCTATCTACTATCTATCTATCTATCTATCTATCTATCTATCTCCTATCTATTTATCTATCTATCTATCTATCTATCTATCTATCTATCTATCTCCTATCTATTTATCTATCTATCTATCTATCTATCTCTATCTACCATCTATCTATATTATCTATCTATATTATCTATCTATCTATCTATCTATCTATCTATCTATCTATCTATCTATCTATCATCTATCTATATTATCTATCTATATTATCTATCTATCTATCTATCTATCTATCTATCTATCGCTATTTGTTTTTAAATATATATTTTTGCATCTGTCCTGAGACATAAAAAGAGCCTCCATAGTTACCCATAATAAATAACCTTCTATACTATACAGCCCCCATCCAGGTAACCTGTCGCCTTTCCCCACAGGTGCGGCAGGTGGATCCCCCCACGCACACACACACACAGAACATGTGACAAACACACATAGTAACACATCAGGTCAATCCCATCAAATCTGTTCAATCAACAAAAATGATCAATAAACCTAATTGGAATGAATTCCCTGTTGTCACCGAACAGATTTCTTCTTCATCATCTCTTATGTACTTATTTCATTGAAAAGAATATATTATATCCCCCCCCCCAACTTCTATACGGCATACCAATGAGCAAATCTGCTTCCAGAACAATAAAGCCATGTATAGTTTGATATGCGCCATCACGATGCCGCCTTACTATATATAGGGCGCTGTATAACAAGACTGTATAACAAGAGTATATAGAATATATAGAGATACCTACCCTGTGTCTGTGGTCTGACATGTGTCTGTAGTCTGAGTGCTCCTGGGATAACCTGCACTCTGCTGCCTTCTCTTGTTCACACAGCCCTTTTCATGGTCACTTAGGAGGCCCTTGGCTGCCGCAGGGTTCACAGCATTAGTGTCCGGTAGGTCTGGCGGATATCCATTTAACATGCCATTGCCAGACTTGGTGTCTGTAGCTTCATGTTGGTAGCCGTCAGTCCCGTGCTGATATGTGGAAAGCGTGCTCTTCGACACTCTGTACCCATGAGAAACTAGGAGGTCCTCTACGCTGAACATGCTGTGCTTCCTGGAGGAACAGCTATGCCGGGGCAAACCTTACTTTCAAAGGGTCTTTCATCACTGGAAGGAAGAAGAGTAAAATAAATATCACTCAGCAGCACGTGTTCCACGCTGGTTCTGGAATCCTAAAGTTTTTTTTTGTTTTTTTTTTTTTCATTACATACTTTGTTTAGTTACCTAATGTTAAATTATATGCAGATGCTCTGATGAGTAATGGAAGGATCCTGCCAAGATAAGAAACTTGCCAGAGAAAAGAGGATGAGACTTTGCTGCTGACTCGGCTTATTTTAGAAGGTGTCTTGGAATCAGGAAACAGTTAAGGAAATGGTAAACATGTAAAAGTGCTCAATAAAGGCCTGATATGAGATACAGGGTGTTAGCGGGTGCCCTGACGATGAGCAGAACTGGAGCCGAAACCTGCCAGTACTGATGCCATAGAGAAGGAAGCGTGCATGGGTATATTGCCATTTATTGAATACTAGGATAACAGTTCAGAGATTTCCTAATGCCTGTTGACAATTTTAAGCATTTCTTTAATGTTTAGGTAACTCTATAACATTTTTGCGGAATAGGAATTTGGGCTTGGAATGTAGCTGCTCCCACCTGCAGCAAGAATGGTCTGAAACGGAGGCCTGGAAGGGGGGAACTTCAGTTTAGACCAGCCTAACCACGTCCTATAAGGGGCACTCATTGTGTGTCTTTAGACTTCAGAGGAGACCCCCTTGGGGGTGGGGATGGGAAACCTTCGGCCCTACAACTGTTGCAAGACTACAATTCCCATGGGCATGCGTTCTGCTTCTGAAATCTAAGCTACTAGGTTTCTCTCAAATAAGGCATGGTCTTTTATATATATTTTTTCTCTTAAAAAAACGGGCTAGGGCTTATTTTTGGAGTAAGTTTTATTTTTGGAGAAACTATGTTTGACACTATACTCTATATCCCATTGTTATAAGGCTCCTATACTGTAAGTTCCCCTGTAGTTTGGCCTCTATACTGTATACCTCCCTTCCCTCTTTGTAGTTTTTCCCTCATGTTGTATACATCCCGCTCTACAGTAAGGCCTCCCAACCCCATACAGTATACCTCCCTTCCCCGTCTCCAGTTGTCTCCCATACTGTATACATCTCCACTCTGCAGTACAGCCCCCCATACTGTATACCTTCTATCCCTTCAGGGCCGTATTTACCACTAGGCACCCATGGTCCGGTGCCTAGAGCAGCACCGTTTAGGGGGGCAGCACCAGGGAGAAGGAAACAACTTTCTTTTTTGTTTTTATTTTTTAAAGTCTTCCACCTCCCATTCAGACTTGCCAGTAAATCTGGTGTATTTTCAAGGGAGGGAGGCGGTATGGTGGTGTAGGTCAGGTCTTGGATAGCGGTGTTATCCAGTCACAGTATGGTGATATTGGTAAGGTCTGGTATATCGGTGTTATCCAATCACCATATGGCAGTATTGTTCAGGTCTGGTATGGCCGTGTTATCCAGTCACAGTATGGTGGTATTGGTCAGGTCTTGTATAGCGGTGTTATCCAGTCACAGTATGATGATATTGGTCAGGTCTTGGATAGCGGTGTTATCCAGTCACAGTATGGGGGTATTTGTCAGGTCTGGTATGGCCGTATTATCCAGTCACAGTATGGTGATATTGGTCAGGTCTGGTATATCGGTGTTATCCAGTCACCATATGGCAGTATTGGTCAGGTCTGGTATGGCAGTGTTATCCAGTCACAGTATGGCGGTATTGGTCAGGTCTGGTATGACAGTGTTATCCAGTCACAGTATGGCGGTATTGGTCAGGTCTGGTATGACAGTGTTATCCAGTCACAGTATGGTGGTATTGGTCAGGTCTGGTATGGTATGGCCATGTTATCCAGTCACAGTATGGTGGTATTGGTCAGGTCTTGTATAGCTGTGTTATCCAGTCACAGTAAGGTGATATTGGTCAGGTCTGGTATAGTGGTGTTATCCAGTCACCATATGGCAGTATTGTTCAGGTCTGGTATGGCGGTGTTAAATGTGACTCCTGGAGCTATTACCAATATAATCAATATCATGTTCAGAATCTAGAAAATCCTGATGTGAGTGAAAATGGGGCGTCTTCAGGTTTAGTGCCTGGGGCAGCAGCAGCTGTTAATACGACCCTGTATCCCTTCTGTGGTTCTTCCCTCATGCTGTATACATCTCCCTTCTGCAGTACGACCCCCATACTGTATACTGTTCAACATATTTTTTGTATTAATCACGGCCATTGTTACACATTGTAACAATGGCCGTGATTAATACAAAAAAAAATTGCATTGAAAATTAATGGGATCCTGGCCTGAGGGTATAAACATAGGGGGATATTTATTAAAAGGCGAAAATACCTTTTTTCGGTGGAAAAATATTCGCAAATGGTCAATTTCCGAATATTTCTTTGGCATCGGGCCGATCTTCTCCACCTTCGCCAATGGGGCGGAGAGGGGGCGTTACGGGGGTTGCGGAGGCATGCAGAGGGGACGCGGTCTCTGCGTGTGCCGCATTTATCATTTTTATGAAACTCAAAGCTGCAGTCGGTTTCAAATTATTTGCACGTTCAGGCTCTGTGCGCACAGGATTTATGTAGAGGCAATGCGCCCCTACATAAATCCTCTGAGCTCCGGGGACATTTGTAAGCCCGGTGTATACACTACGGCCGGGATCACTAGCGACCGCAGTAAAAACTGACATGTCAGGTACAAGCTTGAAAGGTCACACAATGGAGAGTACGGCTCTGGCCGCACTCTCCATTGTGTTCAATGGTGAATTGGGATGCCAACACACACAGATGCGCCCACATCCCAGTTCAATAGAATTGAAGTTGATCCCAGCTGGTACTGTACTTCTCTGACATAGAACGGCTGGTGTCATACGTTGTGTGAACCTGGCCTAAATCTGCATGATGGAGGTCCTTGTTCCTTGTCCTGTTTAAAAATTTGCTCAGGAGGTACAGAGCTATCCCCTCTCCTCTCCCATGCATTTCCACATCCTGCAGGAATATCTATTGGTGCCGTCTAGGCCACATCTTTCCGGTGGGTCTCTCTCTGACACACTCCTCCCTTTGGCTACCAATGCTCAGAGACCAGATCCATCCAAGCCTCCTGAGACAGCAGAGAATGATGTGTTGTCTCAGGGGAGAGAGAGAGTCGGGAAGATGCAGAGGCAACACCACCCTGAAAATTAAAGGACTACACAACTTCCTGCGGGCATAATTCAAGCAGAAACACACTGAAGCCAGTACTATTAGTGATAACACTATATTAGTAAGTTACATATCTTGAGGTCGGTTTTTATAAAAATGTTGTATATTTTTGCATTGTATTTTGTATGTTGTATTATATGATTGCTGAATACCCTTTCAGTCCTTCTCTGCTTCCTCCTATGTTGAATGTGGAATCGGTAATTCAGTTAATCCTGTAATGTAATAGACTACTAACTAGAAAAGTGCCGGCAATTAAAAGGATTAAAAACTGTAATAAAATGAAAAACTCGAATAACTTCTTATTTAGCTGTATGTTTTTATTTGGTATAATATAGTCATAGAATTTTACCTGCAACCTATTTAGCTTGTGTCTTAACATAGTTAATAAGGTTGAAAGAAGACAAGAGTCCTTCAAGCTAAATCTAGAGAAACCCTACTGTGTGGATCCAGAGGAAGGAAAAAACCTTATGTCCCATCACAGGGAGAAAACTCCTTTCCGACTCCAAAATGGCAATTAGAATAAATCCCTGGATAAACGTATCACCAGAAATCTAATGATCATAAGTTGTAATATTATATTTTTCAAGAAAAGCATCCAGGCCTCACTTGAACTCCCTTAAAGGGAACCTGTTACCGGGGTTGCGGGCACAGAGCCCACCCGACCCCCCGGCGCAGCCCCCGGATACTTACCCTTTCCTGGAGCCGGTCCTGGGACAAAAATATCAGCATCCGAAACCGTGCGCGCACGCCGCTGAGGTGGGTCTGATGCCCATAGAGAATGAATGGAGCCGTCATTCTCTATGGGCATCGGACTCATTTCTTCGTCCCGGGACCGGCTCCAGGAACGGGACTCGTCGGAAAGGGTAAGTATCTGGGGGCTGTACCAGGGGGTCGGGCGGGCTATGTTCCCGCGTCCCCGGTGACAGGTTCCCTTTAACCTCCTTTACCTTACTTCTCTAATTTCTATCAATGTTCGCTTTCTTTCTCTGACTCTGCTGAGTGGGTTGACTCCTATGACATGTAGCTTGGGATCTAAGCCAATCAGATGCCTTACCCTGTAGCTCTTCCTCCCCTCTCACAGCATGAGTCTCACATAGAATAAAATAGATTTTTTTCTCTGACACACAGACCAAGGCGCAGCTTCATTTATCTCCTCCCTTATTGTATTTCTTAGGCCCCATACATACACTTGTGACTGTTTTTACGGTCATTATTTCCTGATCGTAAAAACTGAAGAGAGAAAAAATAAGTCATAGTGCAGTATCCCAGAACAGAGTAGTTATTTGTCACTTTATCTCTGCACCTTTATTATGGCCAGTTCTGTTCTGGAAAGCTATGGTCCACTGTAAACTGTGTGTATTGTGTCAGTGTTCAGGTCTGCTATTCCATTCATTTCTTGCATGCATATTCAGTTATCAGTGCCTAAGGGTATTATGTGTCCCCCCAGTGTTCAAGTATGGTATTTCTCATGTATATTTAGTCCTATATGCCTAATGGTGTGATGATGCAATGGCTGGATGTCACGTGACTGCCCCTGCTTCCATGGTAACTCCAATGGCCATCAAGCTTTGGCTGGGGAATACCATGTGACTTCCTCTCTGCCTCGGCTCTTGTCTCCCACCTTCAGGGGGATAGGTTGTGTGTTGCTGCTGGTCCTGTGTCACAAGGCCGCAACCCTGCGGTATCTGCTGCAGCATTACCAGAAGTGTTCCTGGCTGTGTTCTATTCTCAAGTTCTCAAGATTCTCATCTATTCTCAAGATCTGGGTGCCGTTCTTCAGTCCTTCCTCTCATCATGTTCTCTAATCATCAACAGCAAGTATTCATCTCAGTTCCATTCCGCCCAGCATCCTATCCTCAGTATCACTACTACTCCCATTATTCAGCATGCTATCATCACAACCTATTGCAGCATCACCCATTACTCTGCCTTATTCAAGTCTGCCTTATACCCGGTTGCATCCGGAGAGACTGTTGCTACTAGTTACCACCGTTATAATAAATATACAACTACCATTGTTTCTGAACCTTGGCATTGGTGTAATTATTGGTGCCCTGACTAAGGACAACGAAGAATTGCATGCCTAGTCTCCGCTCGGTCAGGAGCCCGGTTTCCAGCTGTGATCCCTCGTGCCTAAACCGTGACAACCCTCTAGCTAGCAGCTGCCTCGGTTCCTGCCCGCAACAACATCCTCTCAGCGGAGTGGCCCCTAGGGGCCCGGGCATCGCAATAGCAGTGCACTCCTCAGCTTCTCCCTCTCCCTACCTGCATTGCGAGCTCATGAGTGATGTCACGGTGGGGGAATGTGACCTCTTGTGGCTGAAGACATAATGCTGCCTCAGGCCAGTCGAGTGCCTGACAGGGCCGGGAGCTAATGGCTCAGCGTCCTGTCAAACACAGCGCCAGATTTAACTGTATGTGCTCCTGATTAGGCGGCACTTGCTGATGCAGGCACACCCGGAATTTAGGCCAGTTTCTGGATGTGCATCTGGAGTTATCCGTGGTGTCCGTGACTAATAAAAGTCTATGGGTCCGCAAATCTATCTGGATTTTCATGGGACCTTACTATGAGGATAAATTGGTACCCTCATTCGGGAGAACTTCTAATTGTATAGTTTCACATCTTGCCACGTTACCATGGATTTCTATAAAGAATATAATGACAGGTACGTTATATAAATGGCTTTGATGTTGATGTGTTTGCAAAACCGAGGACACGCTATAACCAAGCGATTGCCTTCCCATCGTTCAGAGCCAGTATTAAACTGTGTGAACATAATGTACAAGGGAAAAAACACAGCAATCTGGCCTCTCTACAGTAATGAATACACAGTACATTGTTTTCACATTCATTCGCCAAGTTTTCACTGTGACTGATTTCATATTTTAAGGCCAAAGACATATAAACATTTCTTTTTACTGAATATCCAGCTTCATGGGTTCATGGGGTATGTAACCCTATAGTCTGGATCCTTCAGAGAAGCCCCCTAGAGCCCCATTTAGGGTCCTTGCTGTTCTGTAATAGTAGCCTGAGTCTTATGAATGTCTGATACAACTAAAGGATTATGAGATTGATTTGGTAAAGTTTGTGCCCCCTACTAAATTACCCCCTTTGCTCTTTGTATCCCAGATTGTTCTAGTCAGGCCAGGTATTTCCTTTTTCGCATTTCCTTTTTGTACATTATTATGGAGGCAGCCATCTTGCCTGACCTGTTTTAACAGCATTTAGAGATACGTTTTACAGCACAGGTGTCAAACTCGTGGTCCTCCAGCTGTTGCAAAACTACGATTGCCATCATGCCTGGACAGCCAAAGCTTTGACTTTGTCCGGGCATGATGGGAATTGTAGTCTTGTAACAGCTAGAGGCGTACATGTTTGGCACCCCTGCTTTACAACAAGCCCTGTCCCATTGACATTAATGTGGTACATTACTAAGCGTACTCTGGGATCTTTGAAGGGGTCGTTCCACAGGGAGGGGGAGGCTGAGCTGTGAACTTCATCTATTGTTTTCTTTAACTACTGGTGTCACTTTTCACTGTAATGCTCTGGCTACTCAGTGGGGGAGATTTATCAAACATGGTGTAAAGTGAAACTGGCTCAGTTGCCCCTAGCAACCAATCAGATTCCACCTTTCATTTTCCAAAGAGTCTGTGAGGAATGAAAAGTGGAATCTGATTGGTTGCTAAGGGCCACTGAGCCAGTTTCACTTTACACCATGTTTGATAAATCTCCCCCTGTGTATTCAAAGGGTAGTCCAACCAGGACCCCTTTTTTCAGAATGCCTGGGGAGGGGGAGGGGGAACAAAATAACATCCACTTACCTTCCCGGCAAGTGCGCTGCCGACTGCGTTTTAACGGTTCTTGGTGTGCAGCTGCTTCCTGGTATAGAGACAGGACCTGAGATGTGACGTAGCATCCATGACACATTGTGGCCTTCCATGTCACATTTCAAAGTTCTTACTGTCCTTAGACTTATAATTGAGTTGAATATTGACTGAAAGAGCCACTTAAAGGGGTACCCCAGTGATTTTTTTTTCTTTTAAATCAACTGATTTCAGAAAGTTATATTGATTTGCAAATTACTCCTATTTAAAAAAAAATCTCCATTCTTCCAGTGCTTAGCAGCTGCTGTATGTCCTCCAGGAAGTGGTGGATTCTTTCCAGTCTGACACAGTGCTCTCTGCTGCCACCTCTGTCCGTGTCAGGAACTGTCCAGAGCAGTAGCAAATCCCCATAGAAAATCTCTCCTTCGTGGACTCTCGGACAGAGATGTTAGCAGAGAGCACTGTGTCAGACTGGAGAGAACATACCACATCTGCAGGGCATACAGCACCTGATAAGTATCGGAAAACTTTTTTTTTTAAATAGAAGTAAATTACCAATCTATATAACTTTCTGAAACCAGTTGATTTGAAAGAAAAAGATTTTTGCCGGAGTACCCCTTTAATATGGTGGTTTGGTTGGTCTCTGCCGTCTCTCTGCTAGGTCCTTCCCAGAGGGATATCTGGCTAGACCCATATTTTGAGTCTCTTAACTGAGGCTCCACTGACTATTTTGCATATTTGTATTTCTTAAGGGGCAATGCACCTAGGTTTTCACTGCATTGAGCGCTTTAACCAGCTGCCGGCAGTGTCTTCTTTAGCTGGTCTCCCTGAGGTCAGTGATCGTTTTGCCATGGTGGCCTAGCACGCATTGCTCCTACTTATCCAGAATCCTACTCCACACTGATGACGGGCAACACCCTGAAACAGCTGTCTGTGGATAGGTACCTCACTTTGTGCCCTTGTCATGTCCTTAGACTCGGAATTGATTTAGAAAATTGACCAAAAGGGCCACGTAATATGGTGGTTTTGGTGGTCTTCTTACTGCAGCCACCCCATTGCTAAGTCCTTCCCTGGAAGGATATCTGGCCACTCCTGTGTTTTTAGACTCTTAGGGTCCTATTAGACTAATGGTGCGTTTACACAGAGAGATTTATCTGACTGATTTTTGAAGCCAAAGCCAGGAACAGACTATGAACAGGAAACAGATCATAAAGGAAAGATTGAAATATCTCTTCTTTCTAAATCCATTCCTGGCTTTGGCTTCCAAAATCTGTCAGATAAATCTCTCTGTGTAAACGCACCATTAACGATTTTTAATGATTAGCGACTAACAATAAACAATCGCAAGCAAGATTATTTATCGTTATGCTACGTTTACACGGAATGATTATCGTTCAAATTTTCGCAATAACGATCGCACTTGAGCAATAATCGTTCCGTGTAAACAGAGCAAATGATCAAGCGATGGGTGAGAAATCGTTCATTTTGATCTTTCAACATGTTCTCAAGTCGTCGTTTGTCGCTCGCTAAAAATTTGCAGATCGCTTCGTGTAAACAGTCTTTCAAAGATTCGCCCTATGTGAAAGATGGGCTTCAGCGATCTTAAAAACGATTGCAATAACATTTTTTTTTTACAAATTTTCAAACGATTTATTCGTCTAAACGCTGATCGTTTTAAAAACCGAATTGTTGCTTCAAAATCGTTAATTGATTGAGCGAAATATCGCTTCGTGTAAACGCAGCATTAACCTCAAATCGTTCACCATATTACACAGAATAATAGTCGTTAGTTACAATCATTACTATGACCGTTACTATGATCGTTTATTCCTTCTGATCCCAGCAAAACAATGAACAATGTGCAATTACACTGAACAATTGGTGAACAAATGCGGAACTTGAGCGAACAAATGTGGAATTACAGCGAACGATTAACGATGATTTTAGGTTCAGATCTAAATCAATGATAAATGACACGTGAAGGATTTCTCAATCGTTGCCTGCAATTACACAGTGATTATCGTTTAAATTCAAACGATATAACAATTTTTTCCATGATAATCATCCCGTGTAATAGCGCCCTAAATTGAGGTTCCACTGACTTTTTTTTTTGCATGTCTTAAGTCCTGTCTCAATACCAGGAAGCAGCCACGCATGATTGGCAGAACAGGAGCCACGGAGATAACCCACTTATTTCCTGGGCGTTCTTAAAAAAAGAGGGTTCTAGCTGGACTACCTCTTTAATTGAGTTGCCTCTCAGAAACTGACCTAGAAACATAGAAGATTGTTGGCAGAAAAAGACCACCTGGTCCATCTCCAGGATACTGTTCGAATTGTGTTGGTGCCATATCAATAATGTATGTGTCTGTTTATTCCTGCTCCAACTATTGCGGCAACAGAAGATCTAGGTATCCTACAGTGCAATACATGATGTATACATGATATTGCATCAACCCCATTTACATGAATGGCTCATCTATTAGCTCATCACATTTCCACAATCTCTTTCAGCTGCCACTCTTATATCACCATTCACATATAGCCTGATGAAATGTTCCATATTTGTTTGACCCAGCAAACTCCATAACCACCTAGTGTAAGGGGCCTCCCATGAAGTTGTGTGTCTTCACCGTACATCACAACCATTCATCTCCATGCTCCTTACCCTCACCCATACAAAGAGCCAGAATCTCTCCATAAATGGCTATGGAAGCGATTTTTCATGTTTGAAGTTAATCCTCCGACTCACAGCTGGATTACCACTGGCCCCTGTCCAAAGTTAAAACAGACAGCCACTTGGATGTTCTTCGCGAAGAATCCTGTCTTTTGTAAAACCACATATAAAGATACACAAACAAGAGGCTTTAATGGCTGCACCCACATGCACTGCGCTCAGATAGATGTTCTTTGTAGCCGGCGAGCCGCTCCCGGAGGACGCATAATATCAACAGCAAAGTGAGAGGATCATGTACAAGTGTAATGATTTTTACATCATCATTAATCATCCGGCGATGACAAGGAAACATGGAGAGGTCTCACTACCGTGAACTCTGCTTAACCCCGTAGATGCCAGTTTATTTTGGGATAATCGGGACCGATGACATGGCACGTCTTGCCGAGAGTAGGTAAATGTAAGAAAGCGAGGGAAAAGCGCTATTGGCTAATAATATGTGACATCTAAGAGGACTGACAGCTAGGAAGATGATGTGCTAGACTGGAAAGCTCTTGCACCTGGTAGAGATGAGAAAACTAAATGTTACAAAGTGAGAATCGATTAAAACTGCAAAAAGTTTGGTTTGGTACAGAACCAAACTTTCTGCAAAGTTCGGAATGAGTTTGTAAAGATGGTGACCGCACAATAAAAGACACAGGATATGCTCACCTGTCCCCACTCCCCTGGTCTCCTACAGGTCTCCGGTGTCTCCAGCCCGCTTAGCCAATCACTGGACACGGCACTGTCCTGTCTCAGTCAGTCAGTGATTGGCTGAGCGGGCTGAAGCCGGCTATGGGGACATCGGAGACCAGAGAAGAAGGACAATGGGGAGCATGGACAGGTAAGTATAGATGAGTGGACGTGCTGTACCACACTACAACAGCTTAACGCCTGCAATCAGAACTTTCCCTCAAAGTTTTGTGAACTTGCCCAACCGAACTTTTGAAAAGTTTGCTTATCACTAGCACCTGCTAACTGTTACAGGGGTTCGTGACAAAGCTGCTCAAGATGTTGGCCAAATGGCTGACCGCTATATCACTCAAGGTCATGTGTTCTCAAAAGAGATGGGTAAGCTGCTGCCAGACAGCCCTGGCATCGTCTTATCTCTCTGAGATTAATAGTCAGCAGCTAAAAATCCAACATGCCTTATCCCCCCCCAACTTAATCTATCAGATTTGGAAGGCAATTGGTGGATATGCTGCGTTATTTTTTTTATTGTTCATTTAGCACCAATATACCACAGCGCAGTACAGAGGTTGTCAGCACGCATATCTGTCTATGACCCCACTCAAGGTTATAATCTACTACCCTTATCTCATAAATACACATTCCGGGCCAATTCCATCTGAAGCCAATAAGACTATCCGTACTTTTCAGTGTTTGTGGGAGAGTCTCTGGGGAAAACATACAAACACCATACAGATGTTACTTTTTATTGAACTTGTCATAATTGTTGTTGTTTAGAGGGGTTATCCAGGATTAAAAAAAGCACAGCTACTTTCTTGCAACAAAAAGCGCCACCCCAGTATTACAGTCCGACTTCATTCATATAATGGCACTAAGCTGCACTACCACTGCAGCGACCTAGGGGGCCAGGTGTTTTATAACTCGGCTGGTTGCTCTAGTACCAAACGAAGATCTTGTCACGGTGGTCAGACGTGGTATGTTTAACCACACACTGACACACAACTTTTTGTAAAAGAACTGGTGTTGCGCAGGTGTCGCAGTAAACACTGAGTCCCAGGCACATAAACAGGAAAAGTCTTTACTGAAGAAAACTTTGTACACAACTGTGAAACAGTTCTTTCACAGTCTAGGAATCTCAAGTATAAAATAGACGTTTGTACTTTGATTTGAGTAATACTCAGCTGGCTTTGCTGGGATACAAGTAAAAATAAGAATTGCCAAGTTCAAGCACAGCGTGTTTGTTGGTAGAGATATAGATAAGAGTTGACACAATCTCTATATACTATGGCCCTTTAAAGTAGATTAGACCTTAATAAAAATAATTAAGATTAACCTTGACTTGTATTTGTAGTTTTGGGAAGTCTGCAGGATACAGACCGGAGTACCTATTCAGGACACAAGGTAATCAGCTGGAGCTGTTAGAAGAGAGTCCTGTATCCACGGGAATGAACATCCGCTTAAGCTATCCTGTAGGCATGGAGTGACACATGAACAGGGATTACAGGCCCACCTAGTGGGAGGGCTACCTGTTGGGGTACCCCTTAGGAACCAAGCGTGTTGGAACAAAAAACTCTGCCTTTGCATTTAGCTTAACTACTGGCTTGTATGATAACTCAATACACTTTATAGTCTTCAGAGGTAAAAGATACAGCATCCAAGCGTGAATAGGTTTAAGTCCAAAAAGGCTAGGATTAACATGCTCTGAGGTAGCTAGCTCAGGGATTGGTTAAGGCAAAGAATCATAACAATCAATAGAGACATCAGTTAACCCTTTTGTAGTTTGCCTTCAGCCATGCAGACAAAAGGTGCAAATCTCAGTGACACCTGGTGGCGGGAGCAGCTTTCTACAGGCTTCATCCCCAGAGCTTATAACACATAGTACGTCCTGCTACAATAGCAGTGGACTCCCACTCTGGAAGACTGCGCCATCCAAACTGAGGACAAGAGTGGTACTGTTTCTGTAAAAAGCAGCCCTGTTTTTCTAAGCCTGGATAACCCCTTTAAACTGCAATGCATCATAGCGTTCCCCGACAGCACCCCACCACTCCTGATTAATAGATCTCTCCCTGTTTGGTTATAGAAGCTTTTAGGGATTGCCCCGATGATGTATGATTCAGACAGTGCTACAACACCTCAGTGCTAACCATGGAGCCACCATCTTGCATTCCCCATAAACAAGTTCAGAGCACAGTTTCTTAGACCTTTGTTTGCAATGTTCCTCTTATTCCTCCAGGAAATTTCTAGGAGGTATAACAAAGGAACTCTACAATGCAGATTTGCCTTCTTTATATAGCTGCTTCCATTAAAGGGGTAGTCTTAGTGGGAGGGCTTTTTTAGCTATGGCCGGGGAGGGAGTGGATGAAGGCAACAACGTCCTCTTATCTCCTCGTTCAAGCGCCAGGGCTCGCATTGTGCCGCACAGGTCTGAATGGTTTACCGGTCTGGGAGCGGGTCTCAAGCCGCGTCACAGACAAGGAAGCGGCCGGGCACCACAGACCTAAGCAGTGCGATGCGGACCTGGTGCTGGAACCGGGGAGGTAAGGTTCCTATTCCACAGCCCGATCAATAATGTAAACGAGCACTGATCTGCTAGATCGGCGCTCGTTTACTGGACCTATTCCACGGCCCGATAATATTTAAGCGAGGGCTGCAGGGACATTGTTACCGATGTCCTTGCAGCCCTTGTTTAAACACCAAACATTACCTAACCATGTTGCAGGTCTCCTCCTACGCTCCTCTTCCTCACGGTCCCACGCGCAGCAGCAGCTTCGGTGCGGCCTGTCTGAGCTGACAGACCACTCAGCAAATCATTGGCCGCAACGGTCCTGGCCAGTGATTGGCTGAGCGGTCTGTCAGCTAACAGGTCACACCGAAGCTGCTGCTGTGCGCGGGAACGGGAGCAAGAAGGAGCACAGAAGCCCTGCAACATGGTTAGGTAATGTGTGTTGCTTATGGAATCGTCTGTCACCCACCACGCATCGATATTCCATGCAGCGATGCGTGGGTGGCGACCAATGATTTTAGGTTTAAACCTAAATAAACGATCAGCCGATGACACGATCATCGGCTGATCGTTCCTTCTATTCCACGGAGCGATAATCAACCCAATTGGGCCGATTTGCCCAATTATCCGGCCTTTCCGGCCATAGCGAAAAAATCCCTCCCACCTGGAGTACCCCTTTAAATAGCAGCAGTAAGGAGTGACAGGGGCCTCTCTACTGTTGCCAATTTTTGGGATCTGTGCCAGTCCATGCACAGATTTGTCGGTACCCGATTCTGACAAGGTGCCGACATTTCCTTCCTGCCTAAGAAAAGATGCTCCAGCCTTATTATTTTATGGCACAGCCAGGTTACTTGCTGTAATGGAAGCATCAGGGGTGCTGACAGCTCCTCCTTATAGTCATTTCTGGTAAACCTGCTGACACTTCAGATTTCTTTTTTCTTGTTAGAAGGAAGCGGGATATGGAATGCGGTTATTAGTGTCATATGGTATTGCTATACATTCATGGTAGTCGTCTCATATGGCAGAACATTACATTGCTTGCATAGGTATTCTGTGTCATGTGAGATACTGAGAAATACAGGCCACAAATGTAACATGTAATAAAAATATAAAGAGCTATCTCACTAAGCAAATACAGTATACGTATACAGCTGTATATTCTATATAGTTCCTATGTAATCAAACAGAGCAGAATGTTTAGTCTTCCCCTGCCTGGTGTTCGGTCTGGGTCTATAAGCATCAAGGTTTATGGTGTTGAAAACCAATTTCATACGATTATCAGCAAAGGGAAGGGGGTGAGGGAGGTTGCAATAGGATTTTTTGTGTTTTGTTTTTTTTTACTTTTATTTTATAGCATACCTATTGCGCATATTTAATATATTAAAGGGGTACTCCAGCAAAAATCTTTTTCTTTCAAATCAACTTTCTTTCAAATTAACTTTTATTTTAAAAATCCCAAGTCTTCCTGTACTTATCAGCTGCTGTATGTCCTGCAGGGAATGGTTTTTTTTTTTTCTTCTTTCTATTCAGTCTGACATCTCTGTCCGAGACAGGCAGTGTCCAGGGCAGGAGAAGTTTTCTATGGGGATATACCACTGCTCTGGACAGTTCCTGACATGGACAGAGGTGGCAGCAGAGAGCACAGTGCCAGACTAAAAAGAATACTTGACTTCCTGCAGGACATTCAGCAGCTGATAAGTATGGGGAGAGATTTTTAAATAAAAGTCAAATACAAATATATATAACTTTCTGAAACCAGTTGAAATTTTCGCTGGATAACCCCTTTAAAAGAGACCAAACACAGGAAGTCCCAGTCCTTTGTGCACTTACACAAGGAAGGACGCCTGTTCATCATGCAGGCTGTATAACAACTGAAGGCAATTAATTTAGCCTAATTATATTGTTAACTTTAATATTAATATCAACTCTGCAGCTTACCAGGAGACAATCCTCTTTATGTGACAATTTAGTCTAATAATTCATGTAAGAATGACCTGCGGCACTCACCAGCTTAAATCATTGCCAACGTTTTTTGTGTATATGAGATCATAGGATGCAGGTATGGGCTAAATCAGTTAGTATAATATCACTGTGTGCTTTGGTTTTGGTGCTGTGTGACAGAAGAGCTGACCGAACAATGCAGGAAAAGAAATTACAAAAAACCCACGGAGAACGGCACCTTGTGTGATGCTGTATGGAATACTCGAATACTGTGTACCTGCTACGGACCTGACAGATTCCCTTTAAAAAATAGACTGTATTGCAAAACTGCTTGCGGTCACAACCCCTGTTGATTTCTTTAAAAAATGTTTTTGCTATAGTGCGTCTTTAGCTATGTTATAACATAATCTTGAAATCTTGCAGTTTAGTATAATAATAAGCTAAAACTTCTAATTAGGCACTATTACAGTGAAAGGTGTCACCCACATATAGATAGAACAGAATTATTCACTATAAATGATGTTACAACTCCCCTCCTGCTTCTTCCTGCACAAGGATTTCTTCACAGGTTACAAAGCATGACTAGAAAACTCTCCCACAGACCACAACTAACCCCCTTTCTCATGACTGGTCCCAGTTGTCTGATCCCCAGCAATCTGCTGGTTATCCCTGATCTTGTGGATAGAAAACAACTTTAAATATTGCAATAACTCCTTTAAGGGAATTTGAATGGACCTTAAACCCTTTTGTATGTCCATTTTAGTGGGCCATTCCAATAAGCAGTGCCCGTGTCATCTGCGTTGGAAGCCAGTTGTAACAGCTGTCAGTAGCAAACCTGTTCTCTAATCCAATTAAAGGGAATCTGTAAGCTCCTGGGCCCTATCTAAGGTGCTGACAGTGTGCTGTAGCTGGCAGTCCCCTAGTGAGCATGGTGCTTTTTGGTAATTTTCCGTGCAGTGGATTATGCACAATTTCATATCTCCTATATTACTCAAGAGGCAAAGAGGAGTTGTTTGTGCTACACTCATCACTCCTTCCCCTCCCTCATCTTCATGAATAATCAATGCTGCCCGGCCTCCTGCTCGCTCAGCTGTCAGCCAGTGTCTCTGATTGCAGATAAGTCCTCTGTAGGCAGGTTATGTCTGAAAGAAACACTCAGATATAGTTGGAGCTGTGGTATTTCTTTTGTCTATTGAGTGGATGGCTGCCATTTAATGGCAAATAATTACCGTACTGTTATTTTAAAACAGCGTCCGATATTTGCCTTTAAATGACCGCCATCCGCTTAATTTGGACAGTGTGTGAACATAGCCTTTCTGTGTTCTCAATCCACTCCTGGTTTTGGTTGCAAAATACTGACCAAATTACTGAGCAAAAACATAGCTCAGTAATTTGTGAACATAGCCTTAAAAATTATACAATAATGATAAAAAAAGAGACCTCTATTTAATTTCCATCAGGGGATTTGAACCAGAGAATAAATTGCTGTCAGGTCTCTACTAGACCTAGACTAGGTGAGTTACCCCTAGACCACAGCTCCAACACATTTGGGCCCAGAGAGTGTTTCTTTCAGACATAAACTGCCTACAGAGGACTGATCTGCAATCTGACAGCTGAGCGAGCAGGAGGCCGGGCAGCATTGATTATTCATAAAGAAAAGGGAGGAGGAAGGAGTAGAGAGGTGTGCCAGAGTGTGGCACGAACAACTCCTCTTTGACTCTTCAGTACAGTAGGAGATATGAAATTGTGCATAATCCACTGCACGGAAAATTACGAAAAAGCCCCATGCTCACTAGGGGACTGCCAGCTACAGCACACTGTCACCACCTCAGGTAGGGCCCGGGAGATGACAGATTCCCTTTAACTCTTTAGATGCTGCGGTCAATACAAGCAGGTTTATAGACGGAGGGAGCTACCTTCTTTATCAGCACCCCATAAAGGTATGGCGCCTGGTGTCCTGGAATCTGATTAGAGTCTGCCCTGTATCTACAGTATATGACCTCTATGAACTTCAATGATGCTTACAAAAGTCAGCTTCCACATTGCATGTATTTCTGTGAAAAAATCTAAAGGGTTAACCAACTTTAAGGCTATGTTCACACTATGTAAAACTAAGGCCGTAGTTCTCGCCACAGAACTACGGCAGTAGTTTTGCGGGGTGGAACATAACCTTACTTTCAATGGGATCCCGGCCGGAGCGTACACACATCGTATACGCTCCGGCCTGGATCTATGCGGCGCCGCAAATAACTGACAGGTCAGTTTTCTGCGGCCGGAATTCAGTGAATTCCGGCCGCAGAAAGACCTGTCCGTTCACACAGTAAAGCGAGCGGCTCCAGCCGCTTGCTTCACTGTGTGCTATGGCAAGCTCTGATGTGGGCGCACGCTGATGCGCCCGCATTAGAGCTCCGCGGCCGAAAGATCATCCGGCTGGTACTTAAGTACCAGCCGAGATGATCCGGCCAGAGACCGGCCGTTCCGTGACCAGGCCGGGGTCACAGAACAGCCGGTCTCTTACGTAGTGTGAACATAGCCTAAAAATTTAATTTTGAATACTTTAAGGGGTGCAGTTTTTATAATGGGATAATTTACATATCTTTTTTACATAATCGTATTTATTACATACAGGGCCCTTAAAATCCGCTTCAGAACTGAAATGGTCTGTAAAAAAAAAAATTGGGGGAAAAATCGGTGCTTAACTTCTAAGCCCGGTAATATTCTAAAAAATTAAAAGGATATTTAAAGGAGAAGTCCGTCCAAAATTTTTATTAAAGTATTGTATTGCCCCCCAAAAGTTATACAAATACACTTATTACGGGAAACGCACATAAAGTGCTTTTTTTCCCCTGCACTTACTACTGCATCAAGGCCTCACTTCCTGGATAACATGGTGATGTCACTTCCTGGATAACATGGTGATGTCACTTCCTGGATAACATGGTGATGTCACGACCCGACTCCCAGAGCTGTGCATGCTGTGGCTGCTGGAGAGGGTGATGGCAGGGGGACACTGAGGGACAGAGAGCACTGGAGGGACACTAAGCATCCCTCTGCCATCATCCTCTCCAGCAGCCACAGCCCGCACAGCTCTGGGAGTCAGGTTGTGACATCACCATTTTATCCAGGAAGTGTACCCTTGATGCAGTAGTAAGTGCAAGGCAAAAAAAGCACTTTATGTGCATTTCCCGTAATAAGTGTATATTGGGGATTTGTATAACTTTTGGGGGGGGGGGGCAATACAATACTTTAATAAAAATTTCGCCGGACTTCTCCTTTAACAAATGATCCCAATGTAAAGTACATATATGTTAATGTCATTTAATGACTGATTTATCATACAAACAGAAAATTTCAATTTTAGAAAAATGCTCATTTTTTCATAACATTTTTAAGTGATTCCCAAAAAATGCTGACTGTATCAACCAAACCATTTGTTACGAAAGAACAAGATCAGAAACGCTTGAATAGGTAGAAGCATATATAAAATGGTATCTAAAATAAAATGATGAGGCAAAGACATGGTATATACAAAGAAGACTTAAGTGGACTATAGACATAAAGGGAAAGTATCAGCAAGTTAGAAGTATCTAACCTGCTGATATCTCCCTATAGCGCATGGGGCGCAGAGGATGAAGGTAAGAAACTTATCCCCCCCAACCAATGAATGAGTACAATGCAATGGAGTCACGTCAAGTCATGCATTGAGTTAAGATGATATTTAGAGTATTAACTTGTATTCGATTGAATGTTGTATCTGCGGATCAGCGGAAGTAATTTCCCTCATCTCCATTTTCAAAGTCACGTTACTATCTCTGTCTAGAAACTTGTCAGCAGTGAACTGCCTAGTCAGAATTCTGCTGCAGCTACGGTGAGCCTCAAGGCCGTTCCTGCCTTCAGACAAGGTGAAAATAAAAAGGCGCCGAAAAAAACATCTCCGCTGTGAAGATTTCCCAGCGCCACATCTCGGCATCATACTTATGTGGTTCTACCTTTCAAGATGATACATTCTGATATACAAACATGGTCGATGCTTTGAGAAGGGGTTTCTGTTTAAAGGGGGTTTCTATGTATAAAGACTGATCTTTGTATAACAGACAGATTCTAATATACTTTGTGCTTAAAAATATTTGTCAGTTTAAAATAATCTTGATTATATGAAAAAGCTGCAAACTGCCCCAGACGAGGGCGCAGTTCACACCTCCATAAAGTGTTGTTGCTGTTTTGCTTTGTTATAACAGCAAAACTACCAGAATGGTGCCGGCAGACTACAATGACTATAAAGGAGATCGATCGTGGGGCCTTAGTCCTGCTCTCAGTTTAGAGCCGGGTTCACACACAGTAAGACAACGGCTGTTCTGTGACGAGGCCGTGTCACGGAACAGCTGGTACTGCAGATGAACTTAATTTCTTTTGAATTGCGATGCGGGTGCATCCGTGTGCGCCCGCATCCCAATTCACCATAGCGACAATGGAAAGTGTGGCCGGAGCAGCACTTTCCATTGTGTGAACTGACAGTTCTGTGCCGAAGCTATTCAATGAATAGCGGCCGCTGGAGTGTATACTAAAACTCCAGCCGGGATTCCTCTGACTTCAATGCAACGCACATTTTCTATTGATCACCGCCGATGTTGCAATTTGCCACATCGGCCGTGATTGATAGAAAATATACGTTGTGTGAACATTGCCTAATAGATTATGCAATTGTAAGCAGACTAGGCAATGCTCTGTGAGCTAAGCACATCATCAGTGGCATTGATCTATCTGGTATTTTGCAATAAAGAATTATTACCTGCATGATTCTGTTAGGATACCATTATTGAACCTCTGAGAGCTCTCCCCCTAGTACAAAACTATTCTTAGCCTTTCCATTTTATGGGATGTGTTCAAAGCTGCCAGCAGTACTCGCACAGGGACTTTCTTTTCCTTACTTGTCCAACCAGTCACAGCACAGCACTTACTCATTACTGCTATACCATGGCATAGGGCTGGAGAAAGTGAACGGGCTCGCACTGTGCTGGGGGATGATATATATACTACACTACTATAGATAGCATGTGGAAATGTGGAGGAAGAAAGAGTAATAAACAGAAATAGCAAAGAAGGGGATGATGGTGACAAAATAAAGAGTAGAGGGAGGGTATTACATTCAGGATGCACTGTGTACATACAGTAGTACGATCACAAGGGGCCAAAACTTTATGGGTGTATAGAAATATGAAGGAAGCCTTTATTCCTTTCATATACATATATTATATACAGTGTGATAACTATGCTGATTTAGAGTAGTAAATATCCATTGACTATTGAAATATTTTATTTAAAAAAAAAAAGTAAAAAACAAAACATGAATCCAATACAATCCGTGCACCTCTTCCTTGCTGAGTTTTTGGTCAACTTATATACAACTGGAGATAGTACACCCTGTTCTTGTTTTCCCAATGTGATAACTGCCGATAATGCATAAGCTGCAGAACTATATATATCCAGCTGAGTACCATAGCAGCGACATACATAATTCTCTGTGGCCTCAGCAGTATTATGGAAAGAGACAAATGTAGGTTAGCCAGAGCTGGTTCTTAAAGAGATTCATTTACTATGAATCTCCAGGCTCCATGTAACCATCCTGGCCTTTCTTGGGTGTTTTCTGTGCAGAAATATAAAGAATACCACAAATTGCTCATGGTAACCACCCGCAGGCTTGGACTGTCCCACGGGGGAGCAGGGCAATTCCCCGGGGGGCCCTACCCCTTAATGGGCCCCTGAGCAAGAGGTGGGCCTCCCTGTTTAGCAGCTCCAGGATGATATTACCCCAGCACTGCTGCGCATGCACTCATTTGCTAGTTACTAGCAGTGAGCTAGAATGGCTGGTCAACATACACAGCTCTGTGCAAAGTCACTATAGAAATATGAAAGATTTGATGCTGGTTATAAATGGTGTATGAAGGGTGGGCTCCTAGAATCAAATTCCCTGGTGGGCCCAAGGTATCCCAGTCTGACACTGACCACCTGATATCTCATATCGATAATCTAGGGTGCAACAGGGTAAAATTTCTACCAGTCAAACAGGGAAAAAGAAGTAGAAGAGAAAGGAAGGTAATGTTGCACAGCAATTTCTGGGTGAAACTGTACAGTCACACTTTTTGACTCTATGATGCCAATTCATATCCACCTTGATATCAGTCTTTAAAGCGGTACGCTGGGCAGGAGGCTGGTCCTGACTCTGCTGCAGAATGGATGAGCGGCCTTGTACTCCAGCACAAAAAAAAAATAAAAAAAAAAATCTTTCAAATTAACCAGTGTCAAAAAGTGCCAGAGATTTGTAATTTACATCTATAAAAAAAAATTGCAAGTCTTCCAGTACTTATCAGCTTCTGTATGTCCTACCTATCTATGTCTATGACATACAGCAGCTGATAAGTACTGAAGGGCTTGAGATTTTGTAATAGAAGTAAATTACAAATCTCTGGCACTTTCTGACACCAGTTGATTTGAAAGATAAAATGTATTGCTGGAGTTGCCCAGTCTCCAGGAAGTGGCTGGGGACCTGGGGACCGAAACAGAGTGATGGCCCCAGCGCTGGAACCAGGGAGGTAAGTGGACGCCATTGTTTTCATCCACCCCCTCCCTAGCCATTGTGAAAAAAAGGCCTCCTGCCCTGAAAACCCCCTTGGGGTAATACCAAGAATAAAAAATGATCTATCAACAGGACAGGATATAACTAGCTAATGGGTGGGCATTCAAATGGAGATCAATTGTCCACCAAGTGAAAAGCCCTTCCATTCATTCTCTATGGGTTTTTCTAAAATTTTGGGGAGCAACAGCCGAGATCTGTTCACAGGACAATTGACCTAGAGATGAGCAAATATGCTGAAGTTCGGGTTCGTATGAACCTGAACTATCGGCTTCTGATTCCCGCTGTCTGCAGCCTCCGTGAACAGGGTGGATACAGCCGGAGGACCGCCTGGAAAAGTGGGATACAGACATTGGCATAGGCTGTATCCCAGTTTTCTAGGCGGTCCTTACGCCGTATCCACCCTGTTCACGGAGGCTGCAGACAGCGGGAATCAGACGCCGAGAGTTCAGGTTCACACAAACCAGAACTTCGGCAAATTCGCTTATCTCGACTCATGACCCTCACTGATCCACTAGGAGGGAAAGAGGAACTAGTATATTCAATCCTAGAATAACCCCTTTAACCTTATTCCCCATACCTAAGTTAAAGGGGTACTCAGCTGAAAATCTTTTTCTTTCAAATCATTTGGTTTCAGAAAGTTATATAGATTTGTAATTTACTTCTATTTCATAAAATCTCAAGTCTTCCAGTACTGATCAGCTGCTGTATGTCCTGCAGGAAGTGGTGTATTCTTTCCAGTTTGACACAGTGCTCTCTGCTGCCACCTCTGTCCAGAGAAGTAGGAAATCCTTATAGAAAACTTCTCCTGCTCTGGACAGAGGTGGCAGCAGAGAGCACTGTGTCAAACTGGAAAGAATACAACACTTTCTGCAGGACATACAACAGCTGATAAGTACTGGAAGACTAGTGATTTTTAAATAGAAGTAAATTACAAATCTATATAACATTCTGAAACCAGTGGATTCGAAAGAAAAAGGTTTTCGCCGGAGTACCCATTTAACCTATATTCAGCACTAGGAATAAATATTGTTTGGAAATTTCTGACATTTAATCCTCTAATAAAGTCTTACATTTTTTTTTAATCACCTCATTCATTTTCGGAAGGTTTTAGGGGCTGGGTTATCCCAGGGGAGCCTTTGTTATAATGTAATGACATCACCCACCTAGTACATGTTTCTTCCTGAGGATGCAGACTAGTCCGCTCATTTCCAGCCTGTTAATATAATCAGTAGATCACCCATAATCAACAAGGTAACCGTGTTCTGGAGTCTGTGTTCATTCCATCACCAACTATGTCCCTGCTATAGCAATTAATGACTATTATTGAGTGTTTGTCATAGTTATAGAGGCTGAAACGGGTTAAAGAATGTACAAAAGCAAAAGGAAAAAGAATTCTAGTCAATGGGGATTAATAAGGATAAGGTTGTTGACTTTGGATGACAGGGTATACAGGGTATACTGCGGCTGGGACCCCTGTAATCAATGCAGTGAGAAAATTCTTGGGGGCCTATTCCACGGAGCGATATCGGACGATTATAGCTCCGTGGAATAGAGACAACGATCAGCCGATGATCGTGTCATCGGCTGATTGGTGCGCGGCGGGCAACCGACGATTTGACAAACAGCATACTTTACCTAACCATGCTGCAGGTCTTCTGCACTTCTTCTCCTGGTCTCGTGCACAGCAGCAGCTTCGGAGCGGCCTGTCTGAGCTGACAGACCGCTCAGCCAATCACTGGCCGCGGTGGTCCCGGCTAGCGAATTACTGAGCGGTCTGTCAGCTCAGACAGGCCGCTCTGAAGCTGCTGCTGTGCGCGGGACCGGGAGAAGGAGCGCAGGAGAAGACCTGCAGCATGGATAGGTAAAGTATGCTGTTTAAAGCGACTTTGTACCCACAATCTAACCCCCCCAAACCGCTTGTACCTTCGGATAATTGTTTTTAATCTAAGATCTGTCCTGCGGTCCATTTGGCAGGTGATTCAGTTATTGTGCTAAAAAACAACTTTTAAACTGATAGCCCTGTGCCCTACGGGAGTGGCCTAGATTGTGTGTGCATTAGGCTGGCACAACCTCTCTGTCCCTCCTCCCCTCCCTCCTTATCATTACGAATGCTTCAGGCAGATTGCTTCCTATTCGTCAGCTGTGAGAGGACGGCACATGGTCTGGATCGATAAGACACCTGTGCAATGTTCAGCATGGAGAAAATGTTCCAGTGGCATTCCTAATGATGAAGAGGGTGGGGAGGAGGGACGGAGGGGTGGTAACGATGTCCCTGCAGCCCTCGCTAAACAATTATCAGGCTGTGGAATAGGCCCAGTAAACGAGCACCGATCTAGCAGATCGGCGCTCATTTACATTATTGATTGGGCTCCCAAATTATCTTAAGGGCAAAAAGGGCATCCTAACTTCCTAACTACACTGGATCCTATTTACAGGGGAAACACTTCATACTGGGGAAACTACCCTGCAGAAGACCCCATCATGCTGGGGAAAACTATATACTGGGAGACACCTACCTAATGGGTACAACTACCTACAGGAGAAACCTATCCACCTTATGGGGGGACCCTCATATTCCTACCCAAGTGACCAACCCCTACAATGCCATGATAATAAGTTTGGGACTGCCTAAGGTGGAAAAGGGAAGGAGGGTGCTAAAAAAAAGCGTGACGCCTAAGATTTTTTAAAATAATTTTTTGGGGCAGGTTCTGCAGAGATGGGTTGTACCTGGGAGTAATCATCATGGCGATCTGGGCTAGATGGAGAAGGGATAGTGACTGGATCCAACTAGAAGTCACCAGTCAATCACTGGATATAACAGCACTGTAATCTCCATAGCAAATATAGATCTATAGATATTGGGGGGGATTTATCAAACATGGTGTAAAGTGAAACAGGCTCAGTTGCCCCTAGCAACCAATCAGATTCCACTTTCATTCCTCACAGACTCTTTGGAAAATGAAAGGTGGAATCTGATTGGTTGCTAGGGGCAACTGAGCCAGTTTCACTTCATACCATCTTTGATAAATCTCCCCCATTGTGCATTGTGTCTTTTTATTTGGCAGAGTTGCCCAACGGTAACATTTTTTCCAAGAGGTGCCCCAAGGATTGGAGATAGCAATGGAAGTCTAACATAATCCTACCTTCCATATAACGAGCACAGGAAAATGCGGAATGAGGAAGAAAAAACTTTTTGGACTTTTTGTAATGAGGTTAGAATTATTGTTTCATTTGCTTTCCATTGTATCTGCCATGTAAAGAACCAAAGGGAGAATTTTGTTTTCAAAGTCATTCCCTAATACTGTATCATCACATCCCAATGGGCAGCGATGCTGTGGGGAAGGTAGGCTGAAGAGACAAGCAGAGGTCAATGGAGCACAAGAACAAATGGTTTTTTGTTATCCAATATTGTGAAATAACAAGTTTTTATATTATTTACTGTAAGTTAAAGTAAGCATTTCATTTTGGGTCTTCAGTTAGCGGAATGGAGAAAACTTATGGTTAAATTCATGCACACACTAATGGACACTGTTACATACATAAAAACACATATATGTACTGCGACACACACACACACAAATATATATATATATATATATATATATATATATATATATATACAGTATATATATATATATATATATATATACACACTTTTGTTTTTTTTTTTTTTTTTTTTACATACACATACAATTACACTTGCCATTTATGCTGAGAGTGGGCACAGCAGGACCTGACTGTTCCAGCCAACAGTGAAGTACAGAAGTGAAACTAGTAAAAAGTTCTTCTCCTCTTCTATCGTCTTGTATCTTGCTGTCCTATGTAATGTTCAAGATTAGATCGCAGGAGCCAATACATACCTTGCAACAGCCTGATGAGGAAAGTCAAGTCAGGAGGAGTGAGGGCATAAGTGAGAGGTTTGAACTTTATAACTATTGTTACAAGGGCCGTGCTTTCTGTGGTACTTATGTAGTGCTGCAGGCTGAGGGAATTCCGGCCGGAGTGTATACACATGGTATATACTCCGGCCGGGATCCGAGAAACTGACATGTCTGTTTTCTGCGGCCGCTATTCACTGAATAGCGGCCGCAGAAAACCCTGTCAGTTCGCACAATTCACACAGTACCGGTTCACTGCAGTACCGGCCGGATGATCTTTAGCGCCGCTGAGTTCAAAGACCGGCCGTTCCGTGACCTGGCCGGGCTCTTACCAAATGTGAAAATAGCCTATGGCCGCATCCAAGTATTCTAGGACTCTTTAGAGCGGCATCCAATTTCTGCAGCCGTGCGGAATCAAATGCCGAGTATCTGGGTTTCGGAGAACATTGCCGAAGTTTGACAAGTCTGCTCAGCACTATGTATAACCAGTAAAAACGAACTTCGCGAACATTTGGGTTCTTGACATTTGACTCCCACTGCCTGGACAAGTTGGATGAAGCCCTAGGGCTGCCAGGAAAACCTATATACACCCTAAGGCTATGTTCACACTACGTAAAAGTACGGCTGTTGTTGCCTATGGCAACAGCGGCCGTACTTTTGGCACGGTGGAACAATGCCTTACTTTCAATGGGATCCCGGCCGGAGCGTATACACATCGTATACGCTCCGGCCGAGATCCCGTACGGGGCCGGAAATAACTGACATGTCAGTTTTCTGCGGCTGCAATTCATTGAATTGCGGCCGTAGGAAACCCTGTCAGTTCACACTATGAAGCGAGCGGCTTGCTTCATAGTGTGTAGGGGGAAGCTCTGATGCGGGTCCGCGCTGATGCGACCCTTAATACTTAAGTACTGGCCACGATGATCCGGGGAGAGACCGGCCGTTCCGTGACTCGGCCGGGGTCACGGAACAGCCGGTCTCTCACGCCGTGTGAACATAGCCTATAGCTGGAGCCATGTCTTTTAGGACTCCCTAGGGCTGCATCCAATTTCTCCAGGCAGCAGAAATCAAATGCCGAGAACCCGAATGTTTGGCAAGTTTGCTTTTCACTAGTTAGTAGTGCTGAGCAGACTTGTCAAACTTAATCAATGTTCTCCAAACTCAGACGCTCAGTATTTGATTTCCCACGTACAAAACCTGAATGTTCAGCAAGTTTGGTCATCAGTACGTCCAACCCTTTCTCCACTTGTGTCCAGTATATCAGTGCATTAAACAGATAGGTCATTGACTTTAATGAAAACCATGTAATGCATAATTCCCCATGTGATGACTATGCAGGGGAACACTTGCTGATTTTAGTAATGCAAAGTATACGAAGCCTAAATTGCAATACAAGGTTAAAGGAAACAATTTTAAGAACGCATAAAATCTAATATTTGCCTTTTGAGTCTCTGGGAGGAAAGGATAAAAATGCTACAATTAATAAAGGTGGCAAGGGAATAGGTTCATATACTCACTGGAGGGATATTATTCCTGGCTGGTGTCAGTCATCAACTCTTCTCATATCAGTCTGCAAAACCTGTAAAAAAAGGACAATCTTGTTAGTTTATGCAATGCAATTTCATTAAGGATCTTTACAGTTATATTGTATTTGGGGGAGGGCTGGATTTAAACAGTGCAATTCTGCTCACATGCTGAGGCTGCTGGGAGCCCCTGTGATCACCTTGAGAACATTGGGGTAAGTGATCATTTTCCTTGTAGTGAAGCAGGACTTGGTACCCATTAGAATTAATACATAAGTATCCAAAGAACTCAAGAGATAAAGTGACAGAATAAAATGGGAAAAGAAGGGTAGGAGAACATGCAGAGGCTGCTGGAAGCTCCTGTGATCAATTTGCTAGAAAAACACTGGTGAATGTGATCAATTTCTTTGCAGTAAGGCAGGACTAAGGGTACTATTACACGGAACGATAATCAGCTGAATCGGCCCGATTCGGACGATTATCGCTCTGTGTTATAAAGACAACGATCCACCGATGATCGTTGTCATCGGCTGATCGTTGATATATTTTCTGACCTATAATTGTTGGGCGCCAACCGCGCACCGCTACGTGTAATAGCTGTGTGCAGCCGGCGACTGATGATATACATTACCTGTCCAGGTTGCAGGGCTCCTCTTCCCCTGTACTTCTCCCAGGGTCCCATGCGCTCCAGCGTCAGAGTGACCTGTCAGCTGACAAGCCGCTCAGCCAATCACTGGCCGGGACCTTCGCGGCCAGTGATTGGCTGAGTGGCCTGTCAGCTGAGACAGGCCACTCTAAAGCTGGAGCGCGCCGACCCGGGGAGAAGTACAGGGGAAGAGGAGCCCTGAAACCTGGACAGGTAATGTATAACGTTAAAACAAGGGCTGCAAAGACATCGGTAACAATGTCCCTGCAGCCCTTGTAAAACGATTATCGGGCCGTGTAATAGGCCCAGTAAACGAGCGCCGATCTAGCAGATCGGCGCTCGTTTACATTTATTATCAGGCCCTGCTCAGCCTGTCTAATAGTACCCTTAGGATCCATTAAAATGAATAAAAAGAATTCATTGGTTTATAAAGAAAAAGTTTCAGAATGAAAGAGCAAGAGGAGATAAGGAGAAGAGGCAGAAGAACAGAAGTGATGAAATGAAGACAGTGGGGGTTTGGTGGGTTGCAGTGAGAATGGAGGTAGTGTAAGAAGTATAAACCAAGCACAAGATTTCTAATTCTAAGGTTCCAATAAAGTGACCATGCGATATAGAAAAGTTATAAAAACAAATAAACAAAAAAAAAAAAAAATGGTATTGGACACTCCCATTAAATTATATGTAGAATAATCTCCCAACAACAAAGGAACTTTCCAATACAACTGGCACAAAATGCTAAAACATAAGAAAGCCATAAAACAAGTTTATTTTGTGATCTCTAGAATAAATAAGTGGGTAGGATTGCCAGTAATCCAGCTAAATGTTATTCATTCTATACTCTTGGCATGGAGAAGGAGTAATGTGGACCAATAATGAGAACACCCAGAAGCTTCTTGTAATCCATCCTCTATATAAAATACACATAAATCCAATTTTAATTATTAATGTAAAATTAAAAAAAAGAAAAAAAGTGCAATGAATGGAATACAGATGTGTCCAACTTTACCTTTTCCGCAAACTTTCCCATGTACAATGCACATCACAACCACTAAGTGGCCACATATAGACAGATATAGCATAAATATCTCCTGGCAGAGCATCACAAAATCCCTTTTTTTTTTTGTTGTAAAGCTGATGATCTACCACCCGTTATCTTGGGATATAACTAAAGAAAAGGTAAGGATGGACACATTTGTATATTTAAGATCCAATGGCATGAGATTAAGCATGGTGGAATTAAAAAAAAATAGGTGGTGCTCCTTCAAGTAACATGGAAGATGGTATATCATTATGGTTTCTGGGGGAAGTGGCGGGAGGTCTAAAGTCAGAAAAAACACCACCAACCTATTATATATATGAGAAGAACGGATATGCAAGGCAGTTCTTTCATCACCTTCACCCCTCGACAATGCCGTACAGAGTGTGGGTTGGCTAGTGAGAGGTGGACTGAGACACTAACTTTAAGGGAAAGCTACCTTGAAATGGTGGTGTAAGGGGTGCTTTGCATAGCCTTTCTTCCCATAATTCCCAGTGGAGCATGAATGGCCAGTAAATCTCCACATATCTTTATGACACTCTCCTTAAGGAGAAGTTTAACCACTTTGGTTCTATGTATAAATATTAGTGTTGAGCAAGCATTAAAATGCTTGAGTGCCCATAACTTGAATCAAGCATTTCTCAATGCTCAAATGCTAAACGCGAGTAACGAATCCCACTGAAATAAATGAAAGACTTGCGCATTTAACCAGGTGCCCCCTGCTCAGGAGAGCAGAGGGCACCTTCGGAGTAACTCATTGCATATTTTATTTAAATTTTTTGTATTTTGCTATTAAAATTGATGTCCAAATGAAATATAGAAACATTTTAATTAGTATTTAAATAATAATTAATAATAATAATAATAATAATAATAATAATAATAATAATGTAAATCTCATTAATTGGGTTTTGCACTCCATGGGTCAGGTGCAGAGTACCCGGCCCACACAACGTAAAAACTAGCAGTAAGCACCGGTGCATCTTTCACCACTACTTACTGTAAAGAGCGGGGATTCACGTCATTAAAGAGAGAGGCCAGAGCAGGTAACTGTTTAAACTTACCACGCTGCTCCTGCTTCTCTCAGCTGCGGGGATTCCCATCATATTGACGGGAATCCCCTGCGCTGCTGGCCCCGCACTGCTCAGCTATCATCTCCCAATGCTCCCTGCCACCAGTGACCTCTGTCCCTCTGTCTCTCTGATCCCCGCAGCTGGGACAGAGGTCACTGGTGGCGGGGAGCAACGGGAGATAATAGTTGAGCAGTGCAGGGCCAGCAGCACAGGGGATTTTCGTCAATATGATGGGAATCACCCTTCTTTACATGCTGTTCCCCAGAGAGAGGCAGGAGCGGGGGGCTGTTTAAACTTGCCGCCCTGCTCCTGCTTCTCTCAGCTCCAGAGAACACCCTGCAGGGAGTCCTGTCATAATGAGGGGAATCCCTGCTTCTTTACAGGGTGCTCCCCACAGCTGAGAGAAGCAGGAGCAGTGTGGCAAGTTTAAACAGCCGACTGCTTCTGCCTCTCTCTCTGTTGTGTAGAACATGGAGCAGGGATTCCCGTCATTATGATGGGAAACCCCGCTCCTATTTCCGAACACTGTCAGCTCAACAATAGTTCAGCTGACAGCTATCCCCCCTGATTTTGTTCGATACCCAGCAATGTTCGAGTACCAAACAAGACTTCAGGGGGAAATGTAGTTTGAATAATGAATTGTTCGAACACCAAGGTATCCAGGAACCCAGGTATTACTGTAAATATATAAGAGGTTAATACAAAGATATAATCCTTGATCTTTTGATCCCCATGATTGTACCTAGACTAGATCATTGGAGAAGAGACAATTTGTCATGATCGCGCCTGAAAAGGCATCAGTGCCACCCTCTGCTGCGAAGATTAGACCTCTGCGCCAAAGACTGCGATTTTGGCCATAATCTTCCATTTATTCTGTGTTTAGTTTGCCTTGTTTTTGCCCTGTCTGAACTGTGTCTTATTCCTTCTGGTCTGCTAATTGTTTTCCCTGCCCCACCTATGTCTGTTCTGCTAAGTTTCTTCTGGTCTTGTAACAGTTAACCTGCCTTTGCCTCAGTGATTGACAGCTGGTCCCTCCTATCACTTTCTGGACATGGTTCCTGGTCTCCTATTTAAGATTTCTGTTTCTGCCTGTGCCTGGCCGGTTATTGACTTAGTCTTTGCCTGCTTGTGTGTTCTGTTTTCTGTTTTCTCCTGATTCCCGCTTTGTATCTTTGACCTCCCTTGTTTGCCGCCTGCCCCCGACCTTATTGCCTGTTTTCTGACTACTCTTTTGGATCCTGATTTTGTACCTTTGCTGCCAGACTGTTGTGACCCGGATTGCTGACCATTCTTATTGTGTTTTGTCTGTCTGTCTTGTCTTTTTGTCCCACCAAGCCAGTGCAGGGACCGCCGCCCAGTTGCTGCCCTAGGGTTTAGCCTAGGGGGGCAAGTAGGTAGAGTCAGTGGGCGGGGCTGAGTTTAGGGCTCACTGTCTCTGTGTGCCTGGTGTCACCGGTTCCTGACACAATTATTCCGATTAGATTCTTGAAAACATTTTCAACATTGCAAGGTAATAGGCTGACTGTCTTTTTTTACCCACAAAAACAATGAAATGAGAAGACCCTGTTAACCTTGTACAAGAAGCAAGGCTGCCCAAGGCTAACCTCCCGCCCCCATCTAAGCTGGAGTGATCGGCTTTTGGAAACAAGATTCCACTCTCTTATCATAATTGCACAACCTTGGAAACTATCTGTGCCAAAACATAGAACTGACTTCTCCTTGTAATAAATCACATGGAGGTATGTGCGCTATTCCTTCTTCATATCAAAGGTTTAAGTACTTCCAAGAAAAGTTAAGTGGGCCAAAGAAGACTTTCATGTAACATCTCTAGATGGTTTAGAGTATTAGAATCATAACCTGACACCAAATGACTATCATAGGAACGTGCTTTCTGGATAGATGATTTGGAACCTCATAGGCATTAGACAGTGTTATCATGTGGTAGGTAAGCCAAGGAATGTGTGTCATGGATAGAGATAAGTACAAGGCCAGTTATTCATTTTCGGAATAGCTTACATTCTGTTAGCATGATGGGTAGTAATATAACTTGACATACAGTAGAAACAACAGCCTGCTATCTGGTTAACCACACACGCATGGATACAGCGCTGCCTTGGTCGTCCAAATAACAAACACATTGGTGGAACCCAATGGCCACTGGGGTTAATCTTGTGCGTCTATCATGAACTATTATAAATGGAAGTCAAGTTGCCGATGTAAACAGAGACAAAGTGCCACAGTTTAATAATATAGATTTTTGTCTCATTACATTGTCTATAAAAAGGTAGTCTATGTGCAACTAGTGCGGTAACACACAGTGCCAGACGCTAGTTCACATGGCATATGACACTGGCCTTTCTGTGACCCGATCGTGTCACTGAACAGCCGGTGTCAGTGAAGATCATCCTGGCTGGTACTGCAGTACCGGCCAGATAATCTTCATTTGTGCTGAATTGAACAAAATGGTCGGATGTTGCACTCTCCATTGTGTGACCTGTTAGGCTTGTGCAGCCGCTATTGCTATTCAATGAATAGCGGTCGCAGAAAACTGACGGTCAGTTTTTAGTGTGGCTGCTAGCAGTCCCGGCCGGAGAGTATACTATGTGTATACATTCTGGCCGTGATTCCATAGACAGCAGCACAATGTAAGATTCCTACTAATCACAGCCGTTGTTGCAAATCGGCAACAACGGCTGTGATTAATAGGAAAATTACGTTGTATAAAAACGGCCTTATGTTGCACTTTGCTGTTAAATTCTTGTTCGTGGAATAAACACTTCGGGGGAGTTTTATCAAACATGGTGTAAAGTGAAACTGGCTCAGTTGCCCCTAGCAACCAATCAGATTCCACCTTTCATTTTCCAAAGAGTCTGTGAGAAATGAAAGGTGGAATCTGGTTGCTAGGGGCAACTGAGCCAGTTTCACTTTACACCCTGTCATTGAGTGCTGTGGATTATCTTCTGGATATCATGCTTCCACCATCTCAGGTAAGGGCAGTGCTAACAGCAAAAGGTCCTGCAAAATGGCAAAGTGGCCATGTTTGCTTGTGGCAGCGTCACCATGACAACCACAGACGCTGTATGTCATAAAGAAAGTTCCTTAAAAGAAAGGCCCACTGCCTAGATTAGTGCCATCTCGGATGTGCCAGAGGACTCTGAGCTTGACTACTTATCTCTCCCATGCCCTTGATGTAATTTGGAGGTTCTAGCAAGGGAAAAGGGGTTTGTCTCTGCTTTGGACTACCTCTTCAGCCAAGTATCCACCTTCTTGAGAGGTGGACCTGGATCTGTAAAGGAGAAGAGGTACTTCCAACTAGCCCTTAATAAGGTGACAGATATGGCAGCTAGATCTCTCTCACATCTGTTGTACTATATTTATAGTCCATTTCTGTTATATTTTTATTACCCCCTGAGCCCAGGGGAGGGGCATCTCTCCAGCCATGGCTCCCTCAAGGTTTCCTCCATAGGGGGTTTTTCCTCACGTGAGTGCTGGAGGGTGACTCTTTGTGAGTCAGGGGTCTGCAATTATTTCATTGTCATGTGATTTTAAATAAAATTGTGACCATTTGACACCTGAATACTATGTACAGTGTCTTTATTTTGTGGTCTTTGATTTCATTCATTTTGCCTGGGAGTTGGGGTTCAATCACATATTGCAAGAATAGTAATAATTTTTATTTATATAGCGCCAACTGATTCCACAGCACTTTACAATTCTGGGGGTACATACATAGACAAAAAATAGAAATTACAGAGATATACATATAATTATCCAAACATGAGGAGTGAGGTCCCTGGTCGCATGCATGAGCTTACGACACTTAGGAGCGGGTTTGAGACAAAAAGGTAGGGGGGCAATGTCATAAAGGTGGACATCTGTCCGCCCCAAAAAATACCTCCTTGCTCCATCTTTAGCTGGGGACTGCAGTTGGTAGATTTGTCAATTACAGCTTCCCAAGGATTCTTACCTAGCTTTTCCTGGCTCTTGGATGACAAATCGGACTAGTTATTCTATAATTGGGGATCTAGGCCATATGGGAAAGCTAGGTAACAACCCATATATTCCAGTATATGGGGGGGGGGGATTTATCATTATATAATTAGGCAAACTTGGAATTCCGCCATATGGGAAAGCTTGGGGGGCACAATAAAGCCTAAGGTTAGAACCCTCCGTGATCTCATTAATGGGACTCTCAGAGTTCTGTGTGTGCAGCCGGCTATCTTTGGCACTACCATCCAAATGAATGGTTAAATATGTGGACTGGTTTTCTGTTCACACAAGACCTTTAGAAGTCCCATTCTAAAAACCACATGGGTCCCAGCGGTAGAACATTTGGAATTCTGCAGATGGGGGGTACATGTTCCCCTTTACTAAGTCGGAAGCAATTGTTGATTTTGGTGGATCCAAGTGACAATCTAATGTACATGGGGGCTGCCAACTCTTGATGTCAAGGGGAAAGAAGGGTCAGGCATGTTTGTTGTCAACATGCTTGATACTAATGTTATCAGGGATCAAATAGTAGCTTTGTCCCCATTCTGCACACAGTCATGACTGGTCAAGTCAAGTTGCATATGTAAGGGTGGTTGAAAGAGATAGCTGTTGGGCAACATGTATGTGAAGTCTATTGTTACTTTTAACATGGGCCATCCATATCAAATCTATCTATCTATCTATCTATCTATCTATCTATCTATCTATCTATCTATTATCTATCTATCTATCTGTCTATTATCTATCTTGTGCCTATATATATTGTTTTTATCATTAGGTATTCCAGTACACTTCTACAATTCAGCTGGCTGGCTTTCCCAGGTTATCGTAAGTTCCTCAAAGACAGCTGTGCCATACATCTTTGCTAAGCTGACACTTATGTTGTACCACTTAGTGCTGACCTGAAACATTACTGCTATCTGCAATTTGCACCATATAATTCAAATGGTGCATTTACTAAAACTCTGGGCAATCGAGTCCTGAGTGATGGAACTTTGGTTTATGGATATGGAGATCACACTAATATGTTTGTCAAATCTATATTACTCTAGTATGTTCAAGTTGCCATGTGGTCAAGTGTTGTGTTGTCTTATGTTATGTACACATGACTTTATTATATAAATACTGGCCTATGATAGGTCTGTGTGAAGATCCATAATATGCCACTGAAGCATATATCTCTGTTTTTAACACTTATTCTCTTGATTCGATTGGGTAGATCAGCTCTCAGAATCAATGATTTCATTTGCTCGTCTCTAGTGATGGCCAAAGATTCATGAATCAATAGGCAAATTGCAGATGTGAAAGTTAGGAAATCAATTCACTCATCTCTACTTGTTCAAGTGTTCGTAGAGACATATATCATCCACTTCTCCTAAAAGATTTGATATACTCACCTCCTCCAGTCTTCACCGACACTCCTTCTCTGGTTTGTGCTTCTTTTTGGTTCTGTGCTGCCCCATCTCTACAGGACCTGCCCACTCATCCAATTGTGGTGTCCCAGTAGGGGTGTTGCAGTTGTATTACACCCTTCGCAAAAGTCTGTACTTTGTGTATTCTAATCGTGGTAAAAGTAGTACTAAAACTTAACCACTAGATGTCGCTATGTTATGTATATGGGAACTGCACAGCTGAAGGATCGCAAAGGGTTATTGTGTTTATGTGTCACCAGAATCTGTAGACCAGTAGGATTTCGTCTTTCTTCTTTCCTATCATCTCCCTCCTTTCTTCTTCTGTTGCACTCTTTCACCCAATGACAGCGCACCATACACGCTGTAGAGGAAGTTAGTCCCATGGGTGGGGGAGGAGCAGGAGTCTTTAGTTCTGGACATTGTGGAGGAAGGACAGACGCTAGATAGCTCTCCACAGTGGTCCTATTTGAGCCCTGGCCCTCTGCCAGGTCCCCTTACCTAAGTCTGCCTTAGTCAGTACCCCGCATGGGAAGGACGCAAGACAGCACGTCTCTCTCAACTTTCTTATAAATAACACTCCAAAGCAGTATGCATTGTTAAACTCCTCTCAGAGAGGTCTAGCCAGAGACAACCTCAACCCACACCATGGACTAGGAGAGTCACAGAGCAGGACAGTATTCACAACAGAGCCAAAGAGCCAGGAACTGATCCAGACAGAGCAAAGTTGCAGTAGCCTATGAACTCTGTCTCGCAGCGCGGGTGTCAGCAGGGAACCCTCAGCATTCCGCTCATCCCAGGTAACAAGGTCTGGGGCCATTGTCACCCATTAGGAAGGTTCAGCCGAGTCTAGTGGGCATAAGGTGGTGTGAAGACTAAAGTCAAAGGTCAGTACACGGGCACTGGTGTTCTTCTTATTCTTCTGATTCTTCTTATTTTTCTAAGTATTCTACCTCATCCTCCAACATCCCGGCAGAGCACAGTACTACATGGGTTGAGACTCTCACAGCATCCTCCTCTCTGCTACTCTACTTCTTGTCCCGCTCAGCACAACTCAAACAACGCGACTATATACTACACTGCACTTATCCCACAGATCTGTTCGTTCTATTATCAAGTGTTTGTTGGAACTTTGTCAAGTGTGTCTCCCAAGTAGCCTTATATTGTGGAACCTGTATTACCTGCTGCACAGTTACAAGTAGTAAACTACCCAACTTTATTTCAAGAGTCTGTGATTATTCACCACCACCGACACAGTACACACACCGCCACCTTGGGACACTTCCCCTTTCTGTGGGTGGCGGGTCCTATTATCCGGGAGGGTCACTACACCACTCTTGCCATCTGTGACTACATCATCAGTGACTACATCATCCCAAGGGACCCGGTAGCATCCCGGCAGAACACTGACCACAGTTTCCCAGGACTACCTAGGGCTACATCCAGCTACATTTCAGCTATCGGTAATCAAGCACGCTGGGGTTTGAATGAACCTGAGGATACGCTCATCTCTAATGGCTTTTAAGACTTTACCCATTAGTTTAGTGGTCTCCTCAAGCTGTCTACAGATGGGTAACTTTATTACACACTCTATGGTACTTTCTCCCATTGCTGATTGGACTCTACAAGATATTTGTTGTATTTTCTGCTACGACAAGCTTTAGATATGCAGTAATCTGCTATGAGGATGGAAGAAGTGAATAAGCTCCCACACTGTTCTACCGACACAAGGCCTCGCGAAACAAAGCACAATAGTGAATGGGATTTTTGACAAATACGATAATATTTTCCATTTCAGAGGTGGAAATGCAAATAAACTGGAGTCCATTAATAGAACCAACAACATTAGGGATACAACTCTTATTTTTGACAACAGTTTCCATAATAACACAACGAGGGAACAATTATTTCCTGCCGAGGTGTCCCAGCCCTCTAAGTCCCTTAGGATTAATGAGGATGGACTGAGGCCAAGTTCATTAAAACTGAAAACTTTATTGTTGCATAAAATCTAGAACAAAGTGGGGAAAGCCATGCCAAGCTATGTCATTGAAATGCAGCAGTCTACATGACTGTTTACTGAAGACCCATCACTCATCATGCTAGAATAAAATTAGGACATGGCAGGACACAATATCCAAGGGGCATAAGGTATACAGGAAAAAGATGCCCACCTCTTTTTGGGAACGATACAATCAAGAGCCCCTCATAGACCACTGAGTATAAGCATACTGGTGGTTGTAGTTCTAAAACTGTTGGAAAGCCAGATGGAGAGCCACTGCCTTAAAGGGGTACTCCGGAGAGTAATGATTAAAAAAAAATAATAATAATTAAATACATTCTTTAATAAAGTTATATACCTCTGCTGCCATTATTTCTGCTCAGGGAACAGCACTGAGGCCCACTTCAACCTCGTCCAGTATAGAAGGAGAGTGCTATGCATCAGTCACTGTTCCTTTTGGTGGTGATACAGTGTGGGCAGGTGCGGCTAGTCACTACACAACTGGGAGAGATCATTCGGCCGACAGTTATCGAAGGTTTATGCCCACCTTATTAACTATAACTGCAGAAATGTATGCAGGTTCTGTTTTAACTCTTTTAGTGACTTTACCATGAATAGAGATAAGCGAGCCAAGCCTCCCGAACCCAGATTCATTCCGAGCTTTGCAAATAACTTTTTGGTTATATTTTTTATAGTCTGACACAGTGCTCTCTGCCGCTACTTCTGTCCATGATGGGAACTGTCCAGAGAAGTAGAGGTTTTCTATAGGGATTTGTTACTGCTCTGGACAGTACCTGACATGGACAGAATTGGCAGCAGAGAGCACTGAGTCAGACTGGAAAGAATATATCACTTCCTGCCTGACATACAACAGAGATTTTCCACTTTAATTTGACGTTATAATCATGTGACCCTTTTCTACACCGCATGACCTTATCTGCCTTGGCAGCAGCTGCCTGGCACTGGTTTCTATATAAATAAATTTACTGTTTACTAAAATTCCTAAGTCCTTTTCCATGTCAGTTCTACCCAGTGCTTTCCCATTACATAGGAATTTCACTTTCCATGTGCACAACTTACAGTTATCAGTGATAACCTTCCTTGCCACTTCTTACCCCACGATCATATACAGTTTACTATCATCAACTAAAAGTGATATTAAAGAGAATAGGCCCTTGTGGTCCCCACTAGTAATGGCGTCCCACTATGTTTTCTCTTTCTACTTTTCACATGTCCCATTCTCTTCCACATTTCCCTCCAGCTCAAGAAATCTCTTTATTTGCTTTGGAAAAATTATGATATATGATTATAGTCTTGAGCATACCTTCTCCTAAAAACTGATCAGTTTAGCTTGACAGGACAGACCCATCATAAAGCCATACAAATACAGAGTAAGGGTCCTATTACACTGAGGGATAATTGGCTGAATCGGCCCGATTTGGCCGATTATTGTTCCGTGTAATAGAGAGAACAATTAGCTCTGACCTAACATCATCGGACTCTGATGATTCACCAAACAATTTACATTACCATTATGCGAAAAACGGATGCATTTGTGTGCACCTGTTTTGATCTGATTTTCCACTGACTTCCACTATAAAAAAAAGGGATCAAAACAAGACGGATCCGTTTATTTAGCGTACACAAAAACCTGGTCAACCACAAATGCGTCAGTTTTTTCATCTGCTTTTTAATCAATTTTTGCAAAAAAACAGATAAAAAAAAAATCGGATTGCAAAAACGCAGTGTGAACCCAGCCTTATCCTTTTTATTTCTATGTAATACTCCAGTATAGCATCTAAAAGGTTAAACTTGCAGGGCTATAGTTTCCAGAATCATTTTTGACCCCTTTTTGAATAGTGGCACACCATTTGTAATGTACCAGTTCAGACCCCGCAGAACCATAAATATTAGAAATAAGGATCAATCATTGTGCTTAACTCCCTTAGAACACAGGGGTGAAGGCCACCTGGACCTGGTGATTTGTCTATTTTAGTCTTTTTTAGGGTGGTGCTGCACTTCTTGGGTTAAGCAGGAGACATTTCATTTAGAGTTTATCTTATCCCTTGTCATTTTCCTTCATGAATACAGTGAAGAAAAAGATGTTTTCTCCTCCTGACCGTCTATAATTCCTTCCTCATTACTTTTTAAAGGGCTGACACTTTTAGTTTTCACTTTTTTGCTGTTTATGTAATTAGAGAACTTTTTTTACTCTCATAGGCAATGGATTTCTCTGTTTCCAGTTTTGCGTTTTTTTTAACATATTTTATTTTTTTCCCTATAGCTTTTTAACGCTTCTTCAATGTCTCCCTGTTTTAGCAGCTTAAATGCTTTCTTTTTATTATTTATTGTCCCCTTTAACATTTTTATTTATCCACACTGGTTTTCTCCTGTTCCTGAATCCTTTTATTCCCATAAGGTACGTACTTCTCACTGTGGAAATGTTAGATGCTTTTGAAAATATCCCATTTAGTGTCTGTACTCTTATTTTTGAGGACATTCTGTGTGACTTGCGGTTTCCAACACGGCCATTGGTAAATGCTGTGTGAAAATTAACATTTTCACACAGAATTTACCAATTATAAAGTCTCTTTCAGTAGGTTTATGCTGTATTATCTCTTGGTAGAATAAGCCACTGCCAGAGAATCTAAAAAGAATGATGCATCACTTACATTGTTCTGTGCAGCTGATTTGCGGATATCCTTCTGAATAACATGGACAATAAGTAGTCCTATCCATTATGTGCATGAGCCCAGTAGTCCTTGATATTCATGAGAACCAAAAAACTCTGCCCACCAGCTGCTGATTGGCAGTTATCTATCCATGCTGTGTTTAGTCAGTCAACTGTCAATCAGCAGCTGGAGGGCGGGGGGGGAGGTGTGGCAAGAATCCGATTCTCCTGCATATTAGGAGAACGGCTGAACAGAACGATGTAAGTAATACACTGATCTGTTCAGCATTTCTGTCACTAGTTTATGCTGCACTCATGTAAGGCAGCATAAACCTAGTGGCAGATTCCTTTAAGAGCCTCTACACAGCAACTCAGCTGATTCCATAGGTTTTCTATGGGACTCAGGTCTGGAGAAAATTCAGGCCACTCCATGTGAGGTCCCTAGTCTCCAGCAGCCGTTCCTAATTACCTGGATGCACTGGAGTATTGTCCTCCATGAAGATGATATTAGGTTGATGTTGTTTATATAGAGGCACAATGACAGGATTACTGATGTTATTCGAGTAGTATGGGCTTGTCCCTTTACCAAAGTGTAAGGCAGTTCTGTGTTGCTTAGACACACCTGCCCACACTGTAACTCTATCACCTATAAAGCTTACAGTACATTTTAGGTTCATCCTCATAAAAAACTGATAAGTGGGGGTCCAACTGCTGGGACTTACACAGATCCAGAGAACAGAATACATATGTCCTCCCTCCAAATGGCTCAGCTTTTGTCAATGTTTGGAAGCCCCATGGAGAAGGAATAGAGTACTGTCATTGGATGTGTGCTTATTGGGAATGCATTTGTCCTCCATCCATTCTCAGGACCACTTGCAGTCCCAGTGGTTGTACCACCACCGATTCACCAGTTATGCCCTATCAGGTGGATAAGGTATAACTTTTCATAATGGGAATACCCCTTTAAGACATGTGTGTTAAAAAGAAGGCCCTGCTCAAAGAAAAGTCAAGTTCACATTCAGTCTAGTTTTCGAGAATGAGAGGACTAAGACTACACACCCTTTGTGGAGGGATGGGGGTGTTGGGTTCCTAGCAGGTAGACTGCGAATGAGCCTCTATGAGCTACTTGCTGTCTTTGAACTATGGAAGATATGAATGTCTATTGATTTTAATGGGAACTTTATAAAACATTTCAGCTCACTCATTTCAAACAATACAAACTGTTAAAAACTAGTAAAATAACAATTGACATACAGAATATTTTAATGGAAATTAAGTCAAGCATATTTATAAATTAATACTCAATGACTGCACATAGACAATAGATTACACATAACTCAGCATTATCCTCGATATATTCACGATTATATTCGGATGTTTTTAAAGATTACAACATTTAGAGACAATTAATCTCAGGAATAGTTTAGGTCTAATTATTCTGCAACGCTGGTTAATGTTCCCTCTTGGCTTTCGTTTTGAGCTGAGATCTACAATCTTCCGACTTTGATTTGTAAAGCAAGTTGGGAGTATTTGATCCAGACAGGAAAATTTCACTAATTATACATGCACAGTTTATTATATTTGTAATTTAGAATAACTGTGAAAACGAAAAACGAAAAATCAGAAGTTAATCTCACCAGTCTCTGTGCTGCTGCGGCGCTGCATCACACTGCTCATGGACCCTTGCCGGAATCCTGAAGGTCCTGTAACATTATGACCCGACTACAAATGTCTACTCAGCCAGTCAGTGACTGGGGCAGGACACCGCTGCAGTCACTAACTGGCTGAGCCAGGTTGTAATTGTGGTGTCCAACTAAGGGTGTTTCTTATATAACACCTGTCGCAAAAGCCATTCACTCAAAAGTCAGTAGGTGATGACGGTATTTACTTTCACCACCAGATGTCAGTGTTTTATATGTGGACTCTTGTACATTGCACAGCTGCAGTGAACAAAGGGTTACTACTCTTTCTGTATTGTTTTAGTTACGGAGATACCTCTTTCTCTTCTGCCTATCCCTATTCCTCTCTCTCTCTCTTTGCACACATTCTTCTCCACCACTCACAGGGGCTTTTAAACACCCTTGTTGGAAGTAGTCACTTGGTGGGAGGAAGTGTAGTGTCAGTTTCCCTCTGATTCTCATGGGAGGAGGACACACAGAGTAGGCATCCCTGCTGAAGTTAGCCAGGGCCTGGCTCTGCAAAGGATCCCTGTCCGGGACAGTCCAGCTGTGTTAGTGAGTCAAGACACAAGTGTATGGAGCAACTAGAGACACTCCACTTCTTCAGTCTACCTACTACTCTAACGGGGAACAACCCAGCCCATGCCGAGAACCTCTCTAAAAAGTGTAGGGCAGTATTCTAGGCTACAAGAGGAACTAACCGGGAAAGAGCAAAGTTACTATAATGAAGGTCTACATACTTTATATCGCAGCGCAGATGACACTTAGCTACACCCAGGTAACCACGACTGGGGCTTGTGTCACCCTAGTAGGACGGGTACCCCCGACACTGTAGGGCAAAAGGTGTTCAAACATAGTCTAAATATGGGCACAAGTAATTCTCAAGTATCTCTCAGGTATCTCTCAAGTATTCTCTCTAAAGTTCCGGCAAAGCACATGACTACCTTGGGTTGGAACTCCCTTGACCAACTCCTCTCCTCTTCCCTTTGTTGCTTAACTCTAAGCTACACTAGTAGCGCTACATCTACCTCTATTTTATCTGCACTTCTAAGTATCTCCCAGCACAGATCCAGTGAACACAAGCCTGTATCAAAATAAGTCCTTTGCTGCCAAAGTGTTTTGTATTCCGAGAGACTGTTCAGTAAAGCCATTATATTTATTCTACTGGGACTCAGTCATCATTGCACCAGCACCTATACACACCCGCTACACACCTTGGGTCACATTCCCTTTTCAGTCAGTGGCAGTACCGATAGTCCAGGTGGGTCATTTCTTCATTCAGGACTACTGTGACAGGAGCCCAAGGGACTCATCATAGCTCTGCAGGTTACCGACCATTGGGGAGCAGTACAAACCAGCCGTACATAAAGCAAGTACCAACACCACACCTGTGTGCTGGACTAGCACTGGCGTCACAACAATACCATCACTGGCTGAGTACTGCAATAGAACACCACATAATGACACTCTAATTTGGGAGAACCTGGAGACAGCAGGGTGAGAGTGAGCTGCAGGGGCACAGGAACAGGTAAGTATAGATTCTTTGTTATGTTACTGCCCCCCTGTCCACATATTTTATTTTCACAAGAGTTCACCTTTAGGCTATGTTCACATTACGTGAACATCTGGCCATTCTCAGCCCGGATTATCCCGGACGGTACTTAAGTACCGGCCGGATGATCTTTCCGGCCACGGAGCTCTGAATTCCGGCCGCAGAAAACTGACCTGTCAGTTTTTTCCGGCGCTGCATGGGATCCCGGCCGGAGCGTATATGATGTGTGTACGCTCTGGCCGGGATCCCATTGAAAATAAGGCTATGTTCCACCCTGAAAACTACGACCGTAGTTTTACGTAGTGTGAACATAGCTTTAATATGCCTCTGCTGTTAGCCAAATGAAAAAATAAAGATGGCCTATAAACTTTACATTAATATTGGCTGCACCCAGCAATTTTCGCTTTTGGATGTGCAGGAGATAGTGAAAGTATATGGTCATGTTTAAAAAAATAAAAAACAATGTTGGTTTTGGGATGTGGTACAAAATACCGTAAAGCCTAAGGACCCAGTCATGGGTTAATATGGCCCTGTGTTTGTCCTATTATACATGGTTTATGATTTAGAGCTAGTTAAAAAGAATCTAGGTAAAAAATTAAATTGCAGCTATAATAGTGGCTATAAGCTGTGTCCCACTGTGTAAGGTCTGTGGGTTGGTTGTTGGACATTAGTGCCTTATACTTCAGTATCCTGGTACCTGTGTCCCAGCTACAAAAGTGTAAAGTCATTGTGTGGCTAAGGAATCTCTTGCAAAGAGTATTTAAGGGGTACTACAGTCAGGTGGCATATATATGTATATATATATATATATATATATATATATATATATATATTTATTTATTTTTATTATATATATATATATATATATATATATATGCCTTGGTATAGGTCATTTGAAAATAATAAAGGCCACTCACTGCCCTGGTTCCCGCAGGGCCACCAGTGTCTTACCGCTCTGTCCCCCTGTTCTGCCGCTTCCGGGACCTGGTGTTGTGATGTTGCAGGCCCACTCAGCCAATCAGTGACTGCAGCAGTGTCCTGCCTCAGTTGCTGATTGGCTGGGCAGGCCCCAGGACCTGAAAGCAGCCAAACAACCCCCACTCCCCAGAGGGCTGGAACTTTCTAGTCACTCTGTCTCTGGCCAGAAGTGTTTGCTAGCTTCACAGCTGAGTAGACTTTAGTTTAGTCCTGGCTTAACCAAGAAAGTGAGAACATCTACATATATATTCTCCTGTTTGCTAGGCCTTGTACGAAGCCTTAGGGTCCTATTAGACGAAGAGATTTTTAATGATAAACGATCACAGACAAGATTGTTTAACGTTAACCTGAAATCGTTCGCCATATTACACAGAATGATAGTCGTTACTACGATTGTTTACTCCATCTGATCCCAGCAAAAGAACGAACAATGTGGAATTACACTAAACGATTAGTGAACAAATGTGGAATTATAGAAAACGATTAGCAAATGATTGCCAATGATTTCAGGGTCCGATCTAAATCAACACACAAACAATTGTTTGATTGTTGCCTGCAATTACACACGACATTGTTTACATTTTCCGTACGATAATTGTCCTGTGTAATAGGACCCTTAGGCCTATTTAGTTTCCAGTTCTCAGTAACATCTGGGTATTGGATACAGAGTACACAGTGATTACAGCACCATGTAGAGTTTAAGGGCTCTAATACATGGGATGATTATCGTGCAGAAAATCGTTTTATCGTTCAAATTTAAACGATAATCGTCCTGTGTAATTGCAGGCAACTATCAAAAAATTGTTGATACGTCATTGATAGTTGATTTAGATCTGACCCTAAAATCATTGTTAGTCGTTCCCTAATCATTTGCTGTAATTCCACATCGTTCATTCTTTTGCTGGGATCAGATGGAGTAAACGATCCTAGTAACGATTGTTATAACAATTGTAACTAACAACTTATTACTATGTAATATGGTGAACGATTTCAGGTTAACGATAAACAATCTCATTTTCAATTGTTTATTGTTAATCGGTTATCGTTAAAAATCGCTTCATCCAATAGGACCCTAAGACTGACTTCCGTCCACGCTGAGAATGTGTGACTGTACAGAACATGTTCCTTATCCAGAAAGGGGAAAATTGTCAAGAAAAAAAGAGGAAAAGCTGTACAAGGACTCTCCTGTGACACTTAACTCTTTGTTGGCTTACAATCATAGATAGTGCATAGTGACTTTTACATCACAACTGTCTTTTAGTCTGCCCTTGACATGGGGCTCTGCCATACCCAACCGTGTCTTCAATAAACGACACGGCAGTTTCCCAATTCTGCGGGAGCCATTTACAGAAGAGTCTATTTTAATTGTATGGTATATTTAAATCTCTAGTACTACTGTGTTTCGCTGAAAATGAGACACCCTCCGAATATAAGGCATAGTGGAGGATTTACATGATAGTTTAAAATAAAGCATCCTCCCAAAAATAAGGCATTCCCCCCGAAAGTAAGAGCCCCGCGGCCACCATGCCGCTACCCTCTGACAAACCTACCCTCCACCACTCACGCTGCAGTCATACCACTGGTCTATGGCCCTCACATCCTGCCACACGCCAAAGGTCATGCCAGCAACCCAGCGAGATGACGCCTATGTGCTGTGCTCTATGAGGGGAAGACACGGACTGCCAGCGTGACAACGTCTATGCGCCACTCTGTGAAGAGGCCGGGCCATGTGCTGGGGATGCGCAGCATGGGGATGTCGGTAGCTTAAGACATCCCGCCGTCTCCACCTAGTGGTCTGGCAGTCGCTGCCTTGTGCAACCACTGTGGTCTCACACTTGTGAGAATGCTGTTACCGGGACCCGTCAGAGGTACCTGGACCAGTCCTGAGGGGGATCAGACAGTGAGGGGAGAGAAAGGACTGATGGGACAGTGAAGGGAGAGTCAGGACAGGAAGGTGAATTCTTCTCTGTGGGAAAATAAGACATTCTATGAAAATAAAAATATTGCATCTTTGAGAGCAAAAATTTATATAAAATAATATCTTATTTTTGGAAAAACAGGGTAGTAACACTAGGCACATGATCACTTGTAACTAGTGCTAAAAAATGTATTCAGGGACATTTATTCAGTAAAACTGCTTAACTGCTAAAACCGCTAAGGAAACTGCAACCAAATTCTTACCATCCATTCCAATGTATGTGTTTATATTGTAAACTGTTATTAGGCTGTTCTGATGTCTGAACCACCATGAGTGAGAGGAAAGCCAATGCACTACACATAGGCCCATGAGGAAGAGAGGGTTCATTTGTGAGGAGTTTAGAAATAGGAAGAGAATAGACAGGAGGATCCTATTTCCCTCCCTGAAGATATTTTGCTAGGCCATATCCTAAAAAATGAGAAGTGGAAAAAAGTGTGGAGTTAAATGGAGAAGGATAGAGACTGCGGGAAGAAGTTAGACACGTGCCTCATAGTTATCCTAGGACCTTTCAGGACTTCAGTCCAGGCCTAGAAACCTGTAGTGGCCTGAGTGACACTCGAGCATGCTCAAGTTCATCTGAACCGGGAAGTCTCGGCATTTGATTACCAGTGGCAGCATATATGTTTTCCTGGACTGCCAAGGGCTGCATCCAACTGTAGGTTGAACTTGATCGGCTTTTGTCTTTTTCAACCTTACTGACTATGCAACTGTGTAACCACCGGTAATCAAATGCCGAGACTAAGGGGCGTAACTACCACTGTGGCAGCCATAGCAGCTGCTATGGGGCCTGCCACATGAGGAGGCCCCGTGGCCGGCTCCTCCAATACACTGGTCCCCCTGAGCTGTCATCATTTGCAGCACCCAGTGGTCGAGTGGGTTCTATAAATGTCCCTAAGGGTAAATTCACACGGGCGGATCCACAGCGGATTTTATGCTGCGGATCCTATGCCAGTGATTTTCAATGGGGATAAATCCCGCTGCTAGTATGTAAGTGACAGCGTCATTAACCCCCGCCTGCCGGAGCATACTTTACCTCTTACCCGCTCCGGCTTGCTTCGGAGGCCTCACCGCAGCCACTGATTGGCTGAACGGGACGTGAAGACGACGGGAACCTCCGAAGCAAGCCGGAGCGGGGAAGAGGTAAAGTATGCTCTGGCAGGCGGGGGTTAATGGCGCTGCCACATACATACTAGCAGCAGCATGTAAATCCCACTCCGAGTATGTACCCCCATTAAAAATCAACGGCATAGGATCCGCAGCGGATTTTGCTGCGAATTCGCAGAGTAAAATCCGCTGCGGATCTGCCCGTTTGAATTTACCTTAAGGCTGGGTTCATACTACGTATATGTCAGTATTGTGGTCCTCATATTGCAACCAAAACCAGGAGTGGATTAAAAACACAGAAAGGCTCTGTTCACACAATGTTGAAATTGAGTGGATGGCCGCCATTTAATGGCAAATATTTGCTGTTACTTTAAAACAACGGCTGTTGTATTGAAATAATGGCCGTTATTTACTGTTATATGGTGGCCATCCACTCAATTTCAACATTGTGTGAACAGAGCCTTTCTGTGTTTTCAATCCACTCCTGGTTTTGGTTGCAATATGAGGACAACAATACTGACTGAAATATACGTAGTGTGAACCCAGCCATAAGGTTATGACTTCACGTGACTGCTTAGTGGTCACTTGGAAGGGGGCCCAATCAAAAGTTTGCCCAGACAATTCTAGTTATGTCCCTGCCGAGACTTATGGGTTCGGACAGACTCAAGCAGTAAGTAAAGTAAGTGAAAACTGTTCTTGGGAATCCCCTGGGAGTCAACAAGAATCTCGGACTAGTGTTTTGTTAAGGGTTAGACTTAGAGCAATAAAAAGAGTTTCTGAGAACCCTTATATTGTACCTCTCTTCTGCAAGGACGACCTTCTTGCTCTAACCATCAAGTGTTATTGAACCAGACTAAATTCTTGGATGAAACAAACTGCTTTACATTTGTACTATTACAGCGTCTGCAGTTTGTTGTCTGCAGTGAAACTTCAAAAACATCTCAATGCGCCATGTTGCTGGACACTTAAAGGGGTAGTGCGGGTATTCACAGAATAACACACATTACAAAGTTATACAACTTTGTAATGTATGTTATGTCTGTGAATGGCCCCCTTCCCGTGTCCCACCACCCCCGCCCGTGTACCCGGAAGTGTGGTGCCCTATACATACCTGTCACGTGCCGACCCCCGTCTCCGATCTTCAGTCAGTGACGTCTTCTTCGTCCGACTGTTCCGAATGCCGGCCGCCCTCTGCAGCGTCATCTGATGCTCAGTCGCAATTGGCTGAGCATAACTGTGCTCAGCCAATCGCGGCTGAGCACAATTGTGATGCGGCGGAGGGGGGGCGGCGGCACAAAATGGCGGACAGCCCTCGACACGGATCAGGTAATGTATAACGCACCAACACTTCTGGGTACACGGGCGGGGGTGGTGGGACACGGGAAGGGGGCGATTCACAGACATAACATACATTACAAAGTTGTATAACTTTGTAATGTGTGTTATTCTGTGAATAATTTTTTACCGCCGCACTACCCCTTTAACAAGGTGTCCTACAAGGTGCCAACCTTTGAAACATGGTATAACCCAGTGCAACTGAAGCTAAAGTATCTGTAACCTGAAGCACAGGTTCCCTTTTTCCATCTGAGCTGATATATATATATATATATATATATATATATATATATATTTGTCCAAAAGTAGGTGGACAGTATGTGTAATAGGGTTATGAAGGGGGGGATTTATCAAACATGGTGTAAAATAAAACTGTCTCAGTCGCCCCTAGGAACCAATCAGATTCCTCTTTTCATTTTCCAAGAAGTCTGTGGGGAATGAAAGGTGGAATCTGATTGGTTGCTAGGGGCAACTGAGCCAGTTTCACTTTACACCATGTTTGATAAATCTCCCCTTCATAACCCTATTACACATACTGTCCACCTCCTTTTGGACCACCCTGTATATATATTAAAACCACAGCAAAGTGGCTCCTCATGGTAAATACAGTGTTTGTGGTAATTGCTTAGTATCAGAAGGCTTATAATATAACAGAGTCTAAAGTCTAAAATTAAAGTCTCCTTGAGCAACCTCTCTTTCCATGGTATCCCAAGATTTACTACTTCTGGGTGGGCCGAAGAGCTATGTCTCTCTCATAAAGACTTCTGCAGTCTCTGTAACTAATTTTCGCCTTGCACTAAAATTACAAAAAAAAAAAAAAACTATTTAAAAAATTTGCAAGCATCTAAAATGCAATGTAAATAAGCAATTTCTGATTGAATCCTGGCTACCTGCTGCTTAGCAAGTGAAATTGGTGCAGTAAGGTGGCGAGAGGTCCCTTCGAGATTATCTGAGTCTGATAAAACTCCTGCAATTTGCTGCAATAGTCAGATGTGACATCTCCAAACAGTCTGAAAGCCCAAGGCTATAATTACCAAGATCGTGTTTTTAGTAGAGAAAGAGGGGTCTGTGCTTTGTATTCACAAACACCGTATGCAAAGGCTTCTTCTCTCGATGGGCGCAGTATACCATCCACACTTGGGAAGCAGAGTCCCAGTCAGATCCATGTTCCTAGTGCACGCAGCAGTACTTTACTGGGTCTGGATCAGACTGCATGCAGATATTTTCTACGTTCAGGGAGGGGGGTCTAAAAGTGAACGCAACTATCTAACTAATACTGAAGAACACAGTTGATAGGGACTACTTGGGGGGGAACCTACAATGAATTTGGGCTTAAAGTCATCATCTGTATGTGTTTCCCGTAACTGTAGGCTCCAAAACAACCCTCGAAGACCCTTCCCATTGATTTTCATTGAGCACAGAACATAAAATTTGAGTTATTTTCTTCATATAAGATACATTCTGATAGAGAGGAGCGCGTATGCTCGGTCAAGCATGGTGCCTGATCGAGCATCAGGGTGCTTGACCAAGCTTGATGCTTGACCAAGTACCTCATGCTGCTCAGGTGTCCACACTACAAAAACTCTGGCTTCTGATCTTTTAACTTCTCTCTTCACTATCACTGCTTATGCTGCGTTTACACGGAGCGATAATTCACCCGATCGTACGATTAACGTTTTCGAAGTAACGATTTTTTCCTACAACGATCAGCGTTTAGACGAAAAAAAAATAGTTTTGGGATCGCTTAAGCCTATCTCGCACATAGGTAAAATCGGTGAACAACTGTTTACACGGAACGATCTGCGAATTTTTTGCGAACGACCAACGACGATTTGAGAACATTTTCTCGCTCGTCGTTTGATCGTTCGCTGCGTTTACACGTACGATTATCGCTCAAATTCAATCGTTATCGTGCAAATTTGCACGATAATCGGTCCGTGTAAACGCAGCATTAGCCAATCAGTGGCTTTAGCAGTGTCCCACCTAAGTCAAGGCTTGGCTGAATGGAGTCCCCCACCAACAAGACACAGTCTGGCCCCCAAGGGGTTAACCTAACCCCCTGTTGACCAGACTGTGACTTTGTAAGTTTTCAGGTTAACCAGGTACTCTCCCCTCTGCCTGGTTAAAGGGAACTATCAGCAGGTTAGACGATTCTAACCTGCTAATATGTTCCTATCGCACAGGAGACACTGAGAAGGAAGGTGTGTGTTTTACCTTCCTCCTCGGCACAGTTCCGAGTCGTGTTAAGAGCACTGCCCATTCCCACAGTGCCGATCCGGCTTGTCCCGCTCCATTCACTATCATCAGAAAGGAGCGGCCTGACCGGGGGCATATCGGCATTATGAGGGCGGGCAGTACACCAGAACGGCACGGAGAAGGAACCTCCTCAGCATCTTCTTTGCAATAGGGACATATCAGCAGGTTAGATTCGAGGACTGACTGACCTCATATAATGCCTTCTAACCCATAGTAAATGTGTTAGGTCATTGCCCTCTATGGGTTGCATCTTGTAGACATATTTAAAGGTAAGCAAGGCCCTACCATTGCTAGATTGCTAGCCACCTAGAATGCCCTGATAGCTGCTGCAATAGGATAGTCAAAAATGTGGAGATTTCGCAAATATAACAAATTGTAATAAATTTGACTAATGTTCCTCCAAAGTATTTCAATTAAAGGGGAACGCCAGCAGAAAAAAATTCTTTCAAATCAACTGGAGCTAGAAAGTACCAGAGATTTGTAATTTACTTCTATTTAAAACTCTCCAGTCTTCCATTACTTATCAGCTGCTGTATGTCTTGCACTGTGTCAGACTGGAAAGAATACATAGCTTCCTGCTGCACATAGAGCACCTTTAGAGTACCTAGACCTTAGATTTTTTAAATAGTAAGTAAATTACAAATCTCTGGCACCTTCTAAAAGCAGTTGATTTAAAAAAAAAATTCTTCTTGCTGGAGTAACCCTTTAAAGGGAAACTGTTATCACTTTTCTGCTGCCTTAAATGGTTACTGTTGTCACTGTGATTCCTAACATTTTTGTAAACCACCTAATTTACCAAAACTGGCTTCTTACCCATGAAGATCAGCTGTAAAATCTTGGCCACTAGGTGCTTCCCTTCTTTTGTAATCTGCTGTCCACTGCCTGTTGTCAGGGGAAATCTGTCTCTAACAGCCTCACCAAGAAAAACTACATAAAGTGGGGGCAGGATTTAGCATGTGCTCTGTGCAGGATAGAAAGAAAAAGCGTGAGAAAGTCTAGGCTGAGTACCGTATTTTCTGGCGTATAAGGCGACTGGGCGTATAAGACGAACCCTGACTTTTAAGCAGATTTCAGGGGTTCGCCTTATATGCCGGAAAATGTTAACCCCTGCCTGACCGCAGCCCTGCTGCGGTCAGGCAGGGGTTAACTGCAGCTAAATAAAAAAACAAACATTTAACTCACCTGGGGCCCGTTCTTGGCCTCTGCGTGCCTCCGGTACCGTTCCCGACGCAGGCAGTGTGACCTATACTACCTGCGCTGGGGACGGAGATCGCCGAACCTCTCCCTGGCAGCCGAGCGTCTCATCAGAGAGGCTCGGAGACGCTCGGCTGCCGGGAGAGCTTCGGGAGAATGAGAGAGGCTTCTGGCACCTCTCTCATTCTCCCGAAGCTCTCCAGGTAGCGAGGTTTGGCGATCTCCGTCCCCGGCGCAGGTAGTGTATGTCACCCTAGGAACGGGTCCTAGGTGAGTTAAATGTTTGTTTTTTTATAGTGGTCGCCCCATACAGTGGGGATGGGGCAATTTTTGAGCCCTCCCCACCGTATGGGGCGACCATACCCGGTGTATAAGATGACCCCCGACTTTAACCCCGATTTTTCGCGGTTAAAAACTCGTCTTATACCCTGGAAAATACGGCAACTGGAATTTTGGAAGCCAAAGCCAGCACTGGATTTGAAAATAGGAGAAATCTCAGTCTTTCCTTTATGACCTGCTCTCTCTTTATAGTCTGTTCCTGACTTTGGCTTCCACAATCTTTCTCAAATATTCTCAAAACATGACCTGTTGGTGGGTCTTGAGGACTGGAGTTGAAAAACACTGCTCTAGACAGTCTGCTACACAGTCTTTACAAGGTAAATCAAGGCTTTTCTCTCATCTCAGCACCAGCAGCGGCGCTTAGTGTAACCCTTTCCTTCATTCACATGTCATCCACAATAGTGTGCTGCGTAAATTATCAGACCAGCACAGTTTCGTCCTGCACTTTTACCAGCACTAGGTTATAGTATAGCAGAATATGTGATGGGTTGTGCTGTAACTGGGTAGAGAAGTAAGGGAGGAAGTACCTGTGTGTGTACTAGTGGCAAACAGCCCCGTAATGGTCCTGCAACCTGAAATGAATAGCAGGAGAAATGGCTGTGCACCATAGAGGGGTTCCCAGGGGCTGAATAACACACACATTATATATATATATATATATATATATATATATATATATATACACACACACACACACACACACACACAGTGGTGCCTTGGATTACGAGCATAATTCGTTCCAGGACCGTGCTTGTAATCCAAATCACTCTTAAAGCAAAGCAAATTTTCCCATAAGAAATTATTGAAATGCAGACAATTGGTTCCACACCTCAGAAATAATGATTTTTTTTTTAAATGCTGAACAACATGTAGAGTGTATGAAACAAACATTTAGAAACAGCTGAATATGTCATATAAGTTACTGTACAGAATAGCAATCAGCATGTGGAGTATAATGTATAGTAAGTGCATAAATCTAAAAAAATAGCAGCAGTTTGTAGATACAGGAGGGAGCTGCAGATCCCCATAATGCAGGAGCGTAGTACAACAGGCTAGAATGGAGAAGCAGGGCTGCTGTCAGAGGTCTGTGTGGTCACATAACTGCAGTAGAGAAGGGGTGTGTGTTCAGCACGGACCAATCAGGAAAAGAGAACCACATAGCTGTGCAGGAGGACAGTGACAGAAACCTTTCTATACAGCAGTGTGTATGGCTGAGTGTAAGTGCAGGCACATTAAAGCAGCAGTGTGTATAGCTGAGTGTGAGTGCAGGCACATTATAGCAGAAATAGAGAGGATGGGAAACACAAGGGCTGACAGAGAGTGCAGGGAGCATGAAGGAATGAGCAGGGAAAATGACGGCACAGTATAGCAGCACTCTCTGTCCAGGGAGAGAGGGGTTACAGCTATGGAGAGATTACCTCCACAGTCCTGTCCCCTGATGCAAGCCCCAGCCTAAAGTGGATCTGCTATGATTTGGAAGGTGAAGGAGACTTCCTGGATCAGAGCATAGTGCTGTAGACCCCGCTATGCTTGGTTAGATACATTACGTGGGATTTACCATTGCAAACTCTTTTTAGAGCCATAATTTGGTGCATGATAGATAGACAGCATTTACTATTCCCGTACACTACGGGGGAGATTTATCAACCAAGTGAAACTGGCTCAGTTGCCCCTAGCAACCAATCAGATTCCACCTTTTATTCCTCACAGACTCTTTGGAAAATGAAAGGTGGAATCTGATTGGTTGCTAGGGGCAACTGAGCCAGTTTTACTTTACACCATGTTTGATAAATCTCCCTCTATATGTTCATGCACCGTCATTCTTTGGCCATTTGATAGCCGTCTTTTAGGAGGCCAAATAACAGCCACTAATTCACAGCAACGCACGTTATTTATACAATGACGGCCAAAAAAAGACTGATGTGTGAACATAGCTTTGGATGATCATGTCCTGTGTGGAGGTTACTTTTTGTAAAAAGGGGGGGTGGCATGGATTTTGCATATCAGTCCAAAAAATGGAATAATAGAATTGGCGACTGTCTGGTGCCATTTGTGGTGCAAGCTACATGAAAGAAGGAGGGAAACTGGTCAGGCCTTTGCTAATGCACAAGAACTTATCAAAAACCATCAATCAAATTAGTCAATTCTATGGAAGAATAGATGCAAATGGCATGGCGGATACATTAGATACATGGTTGGATACACTGTCGAATACATAGTATTTATGTATTTATGTATTTATCGTAAGACACTGAAGGTCACTTTAAGAATCACATAGGTTAGCAAGGACGCAGCTATTGGATGTTTGGTTCATTGCATGGTTGAAAAGACAGTATCTAGTCATCATAAGACACTCATGGTTTCTTTCAGGAACACTAAAGCCTCTATTCCACGGGGCGATGCCGAGGAGCAAACTAGTGCTGTCAGCGCTCGTTTGCTTGTTCCCCGCTTGCTACCGCCACTATTCCACGTGTCGGTAGCGAGCGTGTGAGTACTGGAGTACTGGAGGGGCCGCAGGGAGCTGAGGGGGGGGCTGCCCGGGTGATCGCTAGATCGTCCGGGGAGCCCATAGAGGATAGCAGCGGTCTGCTGCCGCCGCTCCTATTCCCTCCATTCAACATGTTTGGAAGACAAGCGATGCAACAATCAGCCGACATGAACGATGTCGGCTGATCGTTGCCATCTATTCCACGGGTTGATTATCGGCCGCAACAGCCGACATCGGCCGAATGCGGCCGATAATCGTTCCGTGGAATAGGGCCTTTAGGATAACAAATATATAGCTATTAGACAATTTGTTCATTTCATAGTTGGATACATGGTTGGATACATCTTTTCATTACAGGACACTGATGGTTACTATACTATTCTACATATACTACTGTACTATACTACATACTATTGGATGGTTGGCTCACTGTATGGTTGGCTAGATACTATACTATACTACATATACTACTATACTATACTACATACTATTGGATGGTTGGCTACATACTATATTATGCGACATATACTACTATACTATACTACATACTATACTATATGACATATACTACTATACTATACTACATACTATTGGATGGTTGGCTACATACTATCTACTCATCACAAGACACTGATGGTTAATTTAAGAAACACTAAGGTTAACAAGAACAAAACTATTGGATGGTTGTTTCATTGCATACTTGGATACATGGTTGGATACATATTACCTATTCATCATACGACACCAATGGCTTCTTTAAAAAGCACTTAGGAGAACATACACAAAGCTATTGGATGGTTCATTCATTGCCTTGTTGGATACACGGTTGGATACAGTACCTAATCATCATAAAACACTCAGGGTTACTTAAAGAAACATTTTGGTCGGAGTTCATCATAAGACACGGACGGTCTCTTTAAGAAGTACTTAGGTTAACAAGGACGCAGCTATTGGATGGTTGGTTTGTTGCGTGGTTGGATGCATAGTATCTATTCATCATAAGACATTGTTGGTTACTTTAAGAAGCATTTAGGTTAACAAGAACACAAATAAATGGTTGGTTGGATTATTGGTTAGACAGATAGACAGATGAATTGATTTGTTCACATTGTATAGGAAACACTCTACACAGCGTGACCTGACCACAGACTAGGGTCATAATAAAATTCTCCAGCCTTGATAGACTGGAACTTCCCCAGCGACACAGTTACTATATGATACTACAGCTGATAGAGACGGAAGGATTCACAGCACACCCTGCAACTAAAGTAGACGATGCAGCAATTGGTCAGTGGTAAGATGACGGACATTCTTCGACACCCTAAGCCACTGCTGGAAATCAAAACACTGGTTAACTCTGCTACATGCGTGTGGCGTAAAGGAGCAGCTGCGTCTCGGTGACACGACTGTATCTACCCTGGCTGGACAGTAGTTTGTCAGTGAAATGTCTGTTATGTCTGAGGCAGAACCCCACCTCTGGTGAAGAAGAAGACGCTGCACACACAAAATGTCACTATTAAGTCCCCCACCAGCAAAGTGAATGCTACCATGTCAAGTAAAGTACCAACATCAAATATTCTATAACATCAAGTATAATCAAATAGTCACTTGTTCCTATAGGACTGAAGGTTATCTCACATTTAATACACAAAAAAACCCCAAACCTGGTGTGTGATATGGGGAGCAGCAGGTTTGGGTGTCACAGTCTTAAGGGTGACATTGAATTTCTTACCCAGACATGTCCCCAATCTTGCAAGGATACAAGGACCATGCCTAAAATCCAGAGAGAAACTTAGCTTCAGTTTATCACAGGCAGCTGCTGACTGGCTTTTTTTTCTATCTCCCTCTCTCTCTCTCTTGCTGTGGATTCTGCTGCTCTACATTTCACAGGCGTCCAATGACTTTGAAGATATTAAAGGGTTTCTTCTCATGCATCTATGCAGCAAGGAAATGAGGTTGCATTAGGAGACACTAAGCAAAGACAAGGACTTACCTTGTGAGTCCCCCCATGCTTGCATCCTTCTACTTGGTGTGCAGCAGCTACAGAATTGTAATCCAGCACTGCATGAAGCTACTGCTGAGCATGCCTAGTAAATGCAGTCACTTGGAAAGCAACTAGGAAAAGGAGAAGGTTCCCTCAACAGCTTCATGGTTTTGCAGCCAAAACTGAAAGTTTTAAAGGTGCAAAACACTAAAGTTTGGGGGGTTCAGATGTAGAATAGGTCTATTATTATAATTTGGGGTGCAGCCTTTCAGTAAAGCTCAGAGTCTTGATGTTGAGTCAGTTTTATTCAATGGTGTATGGACAACTTCAAGAGATACTCTATAACTCTATACAGTATTTTTACATACTCAGCTCTGCTACATCTGACAAATTCAGCTCTGCTACATAAATATGCATTTGTGTGAAATAGCGGATCTCAAACACGAACGTAGGAAAAAAAAATGATCAGTTTGTGTTCGCCGAACATTCACGAACAAATAACGAACGTACAGTAGAAGCGTACTTTTCGATCTACACGCATACGTACAGAGTATCAGGTGAAAATCAAATATTACGCAGTTGCGTAGGTTCGCAAGTTCGAATATGTTCGAAAATGAGCGTTATAACCATTACGATCATCTAACGTCGGCGAGCGCGAACAACTAGCGTCATGTTAGTACGAACTTGTGAACGTTTACAAATATGTTTGCTCATCAGTAGTGTCAAACACATTAATAGATGGGTTGCTGGTGGGATATAGCCTTGCTATGTTTCTCATGATGTGTCCAAGAGCTAGCACTTAGTTTGATCAGCATAAGCCATAATTCTAATGAACTTCATTGGTGGAAATAAACAAAACTTTGCCAGAGCTATAACTACAATATTGTAGGGCATGATGGGAGTTGTAGTTTTGCACCAGATGGAATTTCCATGTACCTATTTCCATATACACATATAAGTCCTAAAACACTGTAAATTTCCTTAAGGTACAGGCAAATGGGGGTCATAATTAGTACAAAATTGTACACAGTGCATAGGCTATATGAATATCCTGATGTAGCAGAGCTAAGTTTGTCATTTGGTGCAATGTACAATACACTGACTGCAGGTAAAGTGACCTATTTAATATCTCAAAGAGCCTCATTCTAATAGGAAAATATTGTCTCCCTAAATAGTTAAATGACAAACCCAGCTCTGCTACTCTATATTCATAACTGTGCCAGTCTTTTTTTCGTTACCTCTGCCAAATATGACATTGCATTTTTTTTTCTGCACTATATGCAGTGCAGGCAGCTACCAACGTTTAAAAAAAAAAAAAAAAAAAAAAAGGGTGTGGGGAGAGGATATGGAGCAGATGTAGGGATAAGAATATATGCAACTTGACGGAAATTAAGGAATGCATTTATGGAAATAGATGCATCCCCACCGTCAGCAAGATCTGCATCCTATGCTGATTGTAAGGAGAAAAAAAAATGCACTTGTGATGCAGGGACCAATAAAACTGCAAGCTTTTTCTTTCTGTTACTATAGGAAAGAGGCAGGGTATCGGCTAATGTGTTCCTATGGAGGCAGAGAATCTAAACATGTGCATGTATGGCTGCTTGTCTCGAATTGTACCGCTGTGGAGAGAAGCAGCTGGAAGCGAGGAAACATTTAAACAATTTTCTGAGCTGCACTTATTTCTGCATCTCTCCTTGTCCCTTCCTACGTTCCCTCCCTGAAGTCCTCTTCTCTCCGCCAATCCTGGCCTGTTGTTAGGCAGAACACGTCATTCATAAAGCATAACAATGACAGCTGGAACAGACCATGTTTTTGTCACTGAGTACCTGGAAGGTAGTGGGATTGTCCCTGGATTGGAGTTAGATATATTATATCATTTATTTTAATTCAAATATTTACCTTTGTATTTTTTTTTTATATTTATATATGGACACCCCCTCCTCCCCATTGCCTTTTACTGAGCTAACAACGCATGAACTATGCTAGAATACAAAGGTCCCCAGGGCGGCACACTGTTCAAGCCCAAAGCCAGAAGTGGCTGAGCGGAATTTGTCATTTAACTCTTTGGTGTGGCGAGGAATCATGAGCGTGACAAACGACAAACTAAACTCTGCTACATCTGTATTCATAGAAACAGAAGGACTCCTGTCAGCGTGTTGTGTTTGTTTGTTTGTTTTTTTGCATAGAACAGTATTATGCAAAAGAGTTCTTATGGAGTCTATTGCTTACTCCCAGGCAGGCAGCATAGAAAAGCGATAGAAGGGGGCAGCCCAGGATCAGCTGTACTGTAATAAGCACAGCCAAGATGACGGACCTCCAGTGCTAGGCAACTGACAGAATTCAGGTTAGGACTCCCTAATGCATAATTGCAGGGCAGAACTTTTTTTTTTTTTTATTCTTGTTTTGAGTCTTCCCTGTAAAGCGAGATGGGTTACTCCGAACCAGCGATTGATGAGTGCACATTTCTTTTGGCTTCAGTAAATCTAAGCTAGAAGATTATCGTGAGGGCTGAGATAAAATCACTAGTATCAGGAAGGATGTTTGCGGTGTCGACAGCATTGCCAGCTTCCATTTATAGACAGGGATTGAACATCGTTCGTTTTGCATGTCACAATTTTCAGCGGAGAGCGGAGAAGTGATGGGCCCCAATGCAACAGGGCCCCTGAATTATTACATGGGATTAATGGCAGTGCTATCTTCTTATACAGTAGAGGGGCCATTGTGCCGCCAGAGCCTGATCTGCACCCCCATTTATAGGCAACTTGTATGATGGGGACAGAGCCAGGGGCCTAACTAGTATTCATGGTTCCCCAAGCCCCCCCTCCAAAAGCACTGCATATATATGTGTGTATAAATATATATATACTGTATATATATATATATATATATATATATTAGGGATGGTACGAACCAAACCCTCGGTAACGACTACCGCTATCTGCCCGCTCCGTGGAGCGGGCGGATCCAGCGGGAGGACCGCCTGGAAAACTGGGACACAGCCATAGCCATAGGCTGTATCCCAGTTTTCCAGGTGTTCCTTCCGCTGTATCCGCCCGCTCCACGGAGCGGGCAGACAGCGGGAATTTGCTGCCGAGCATTCGAACCTCGTTCGTACATACGAACCTGAACCTCGGCAGGTTCTGACCATCCCTAATATATGTATATATATATATATATATATATATATACTCTACATAGGCTCTGTGATGTGGTCAGTGGCAGAATCCTGCCTGCAGCCACAAGAGTGACTGGCAGAGAAGGAGATCTCTGCTTCACTGCTCTTGCACTGATAACCCCTGACCTCTGCAGGAGCTCCAGAGAACAGAGGTCGGGGGTTATCAAAGCAGTGAAGCAGAGAGCTAATTGTCTTCTGCTTTTTAACCCTTTTTTGCATTGCAGCATGTAAGGATCACTTACATACAGAGGTACATAAAGCATTAAGCAGAAGGACACAGACGGCTCTTATCTTCCCTATGCATTTCTGGGCCCCCCTGCAGCACGGGCCCCATAGCTGCTGACTGGCCTGCTTCTATGGTAGATACGCCTACCATATCAACTATTCAATTTACCTCCAATAGGTGACACACATATAAGCATGGTGGTTCGACAGCAACAATCAATCTTGTCCCCATGTTAAGCTGTCACTTTCTTGTTTGCTAACCATATAGCTCCTCTGTAGATGGCTGCACAATAGTAAAGAAGATGGGACTAACCAGGGCTGGGATCCTTCTCCCTCCACGTGACCCATAACAGTCAAAAGGTTTGCCTTTATAGTACATATGCCCTTGTCTCTCAAGTATGAGTTGGAGGGATTAAGTCCTATATTCCTAGTGCAAATTTTTCCTCCAGGGAGATCGAGTCATTTTATTGATGGATACCGCTTGAAGATAGAGGAAAGTAGAGCATCCCCATCTCTCACTCCTTCCTCCTCTTACATAATACCTGTCTACATTGCTGCAATGTTATTCCACAGACACCACCTGTCCGTCTAGAAAAGAACTGAACTTGCGTAGGGGACATAACGTTCACACTTGGATTAACGTATATTAGATTTAAATGGGACGTGTCACATTAAAAAGATAGTTTATTTTACAGTGGAAGGTCATACAGGAGAAATGGCTGAGCTGATTGATATATAGTTTTGAGGGGAAAGATTCAATATAACTTGTAATGCATTGTTTTAAACTGTGACCATTCTTGACCCAGGAGTCAAGTGGGCGGTGCTACTCAGTGAATGACAATACTCTGTTTAGATCACTAAACTACAACTTCTATTTCTTTTCTTACTATACAATATATCAGTCTGCTCTCTCCATTCTATAACGTGATTTGAAGAGTTTATCAGTCTGATCGGGTCCCTTTAAGGAGATCCCACCATGTAGATGACAAAGTTGCATATTGCAATGAATGGTATCCCACTTTATCCATCAATGTTATATATAGAGATGAGCGAACTTGGAGCATGCTCGAGTCCATCCGAACCCGAACTTTCGGCATTTGATTAGCGGTGGCTGCTGAAGTTGGATAAAGCCCTAAGGCTATGTGGAAATCATGGATATAGTCATTGGCTGTATCCATGTTTTCCAGACAACCTTAGAGCTTTATCTAACTTCAGCAGCCCCAGCTAATCAAATGACGAAAGTTCGGGTTCGGATGTACCCGGTTTGCTCATCTCTAGTTATATACTTTTAAGGCTATGTTCACACAATGTATCTTTTTGGAAAAATACGTCCATTGTTAAAATCGGCAACAACAGACGTACTTTTTGCAAAAAGATACGTTGCCTATTTTTCTATGGGATCCCGACAGGAGCGTATATACATAGTTCATGTCAGTTTTCACTGAATAGCGGCCGCAGAAACCATGTCAGTTCCCACTGTGGAGCGAGCGGATCCGGACGCTCGCTTCATAGCGTGCAGTGGAGTGTTCTGATGCGCCCGCATTAGAACTCAGAACTCTGTGGCCCGAAAGATCATCCTGCAGTACCGGCAGGGATGATCTTTTCAGAGACCGGCCGTTCCGTGACCCGACTGGGTCACGGAACGGCTGGTCTTACGCTGTGGGAACATAGCCGAAACCTATGTCCTCTTTTGCAACCATTTTTTGTTGTTCCTATGACTTTAAGGCTGTGTTCACACAACATACATTTTATGAAAAGAACGTCCATTGTTTTCAATTAAAACACCAGCAGTTCTTTTCATAGTGAAATGTGTCAATGAAGTCAATGCAAACAACGGCCCACAATATCAATTATTTCCGGCTGTTGTCCATTCATTTCAATGCATTTCTCAATGCTACAACAGCTGTTTTTTTTTTACACTCAACACAGCGGCCGTTGTTTTTGAGAGCCGAACGACCCCCCCCGCTGTCCGAACGTTGTGTAAACCTAGCATAAAATAGCAAATAAAGTAACTTTATGAACCATCTTTTGTTATCCTATCTGTTTTGTGGTTGTGACTCCTATAAAGATATATTTATCTCCATGGTTACAGACTACAAACAAAACCTGTGTAGTCTGACCTTGTGATCTTATCACCATCCATCCGTCTCCTGCTTCTTAAGCTACTGTATTCACATTTTATTTGCTAATTTTATGTTTTCTATTCCGAGCATTGATTCAGTGCTGACCTCTTCTGCGTCGAGTTACAGAAGATGTTTTCGCTTTTAGTTATATTCCTATGGGAAAACTAACAAAACATCTTTCCTGCCACCTGATCGTACATACCAGTCACCCGCAACCAAGACATAATACCGGGTCTGAGTATACATGGACTCCGCTATAATTAAGTAAAGACCAGTGTTGTTAGCATTTGCTGACGCCAGCTTTGTGACAAGGTGAGCTCCCATCTAATGTACTTAGATAGTCCAATGCTAATACATTTTAATTGCTCTTGTTTGGTATCCGCTGACACTGGAGTTATGACAAGGTGAGAACCCAAATAACATTACCATCAATATTTAATACAAATACTTATATAATCAAAGTATCTATTGTGTCCTGCTCAGATTTTTTTCGGATCTCATAAATATCCTTCTCATGTCTCAACTTAAAAGAAGTAAGAAAACTTTACATTACAATATACAAAAGGAATGTGCAAAAAGTAGTCACCTTACCCTTACTGTAATATTATCTATATTATAATTCTCCTTATGGAGGTTGCCCAGTACTAAAAATCCCAGAATGCATTGCTTTCTCTCAATTCTCCATCACAGCCCTCCCACCCTACCTACTCCCCTCCCACAACACATCTTGTTTCATTGCATCCATAAGGTTACTGCATCTGCTGTATTCACTCCCTGTCTGCTCATTCTGTAGCATCATTCATAACAAGGCAGCATATCTTTCTAAATGCCAAAAGAAAGATATATGTTTATGGCTATGTTTACACAACGTAAAAAATAGAGAAAAGGCGGGCACTTTTGCTATTTAAAAAAAACGTCGGTTATTGACGCAATTTAACTTACTTCAATGCAGTGCAATGAATTCAATGGAAAGACGGACGTCCAATGCACACAATGTATTAACTAACAGACTTTATCACCACGGACGTCAAAATAATGATCATGACATTTATTTTCGGACGTCTTTTGCAAACAGCAGACATTTTTTTCACCGTTCTTTCTCCGTTTTTACTATAAAATTCAATGGACTTCACATTTAAACCACACCCAAAGGCCAATTAGTCCACCCAAACTAAAATAATGTACCAACAGCCATCATTGGGAAGGCTAGACAGCTAAATGACGTCCGTTATTTTAGAACCAAAATGATGGACGTCATTTTAAACAGAGCTGAAAAAAACACTGTGTGAACATAGCCTATCTGTGTATATGACAGGGGATGAAGCGGGAGCTCAGCAACAAGATCCAGCAAAGCCTCCTGTGACATCAGAGGATAATGCCTTGTATATGGACAAAGGGAGGAGCAAGGGAACTGGAGACAACACACATTGTGTAGTTCTTCTATTTTCAACTTCTTGTCGGGGTGAATCATGTGAAAGCACGCTGAAGCAAGTACTATAAGGGATAATATTATTCAGTTTGCATCTTGTGGGGATTTATTTATTTATTTAAATAGAATGTTTTGATACAGGAATACCCTGGAACATGTAGAAGCAAATATAAGAATGTTGTAATATATCTTATTAGAGAAAAATGCCATTTGCTTATCTATTTAGGCTTCTTTTATAGTTACATAGTTAGGTTAAAAAAAGACACATGTCCATCATGTATAACTAAGGGAGGGGTTGGTAAATGGAAGGGGGATGAATGATGGGTAATTTCTATATTTCTATATATGCATGTATCCCTTCCCTGGACATTAGTGTTGAGCGACCTGCTCAGTTGAGCATATTGTTAGGTGAAGTATCAAGGTGCTGGATTGAGCTTGATGCTTCTTGGTGCTCGGGTAAACCTTCAATAACTGATATAATAATTGTTACATCAGTTATATCTCCTACCCATCTCAAAAAAGGTATAATTTTTTTCAACATATATGAATATATATATATATATATATATATATATATATATATATATACATATTTCGTCCCTTGCAGGGACATGTAAATGAAATGTACAAAATTTAGGATGGAAATAATACAAAAAAGGTTTCTTCAAGAAGCATTAGGACTCTAGCATTATGGGGAGTATAACAACCTGAATTTTTAAATAACTAAATAAACAGCTATATTGACTCACTATCAATTGGCTTCGTTCTGCGAAGCAAATTCCTGGCGTTTCGTTAAGGAAATTTGCAAAAAAAAAAAAAAAAGGATTAACCAATCAGCTGCAGGCCCCTCTGTGATGTCAGCACCTCCCCCTCTATATAAGGAGGTTCGGTAATGGAGGTGGCCAGTCGGCTGTGTGGAGGAGAGAGCAGGATGGCAGCAGGCAGTTAGAGCAGAGCAGGGAGAGACTAACAGAGCGATATAGGGACAGAGAGGAGAGGAATGGCGGAAATTGGATGATTGACTGGCTGATTTTTTTTTTATAAATTGTGATTTTCCGATCTTTGACACTTTTACAACAACATGCTTTAAAGTGTCACTACCGTTTTTTAAAGATTTTAAGAAACTTTGTAATTGGGTTTGTTAGGCAAATATGCCATTACCTGCATTCAAAAAGACTTTCCCCAGGTCCCCCTCCCCCCTCCTCCCCCCTAAATCCGCTAAGATTTGATTTGCGATTCGTAACGAGTTTGACCGAAAAATCGCTCATCTCTACTTACAACCACTAATGTCATTTAGCTATGTTTAACATTTAACAAAAATCCTATTAAGAGATTTTCCCTTTATTATATATGATAATGGAATATACTAGTTCTGGTATTGCTATATCGCATATAAAGTGTGCCATCATGCATTATAGCCTAAGAGACCATTGTTGAACCCAAAGCTGTCTATATATAGGTGGCCATATACAGTATATTCAATAGCTGGCGATATTGTTTCGAGCAAAGTTACGCAACGTTCCGATCTACTTTTTGCATCAATTGATTTAATGGGAACCTTTTATTTTTTTTTCCTTTCAATGGATCAGCATAAAACCAAGTACACAAAGGAAGGCAATCCTATAGTCTGTACTAGACAAGCTAGTTACTACACCTGCATAAGTATCTATGGGATTCAGCTTTTATCTGCCGGGTTTGTCAGGTCACTGGAGTCAGGTGGGGTTAAAGTAAGTGCAATGAAAGAATTAGAGCAAAAGAAAGGAGATTTGCTGTCTCGCTGCCTCTCTAATAGCTGGTAGAGAGTGACATTGTACTGGAAGAACCTATGTGAGAAGAAGCCGACTGCCTCTGTCACCGCACTGGTAATTAAACCGCTCAACTACTGGAAGATCGCGATTATAGTTAGACTGCTACATTTTAACCCTATTCCAAGTTCCTATCACATTGAAAGAAGATCCCCATAGTCTACATTCATCTCCTATAAATAGGACAGGCTTTATTTATACCGGATCAACTGGAAAGTTGCAAGAAAACTTGTTGGACCAAATAATGTAGCGTAGTGAAGAAGGGCGAGAATAAGGAGTTAGTAATAGATGTGCAGCCATTGATATGACTCTTTATGAATGGTTTATTTTTTAAAGGGGTACCAGAGGGAAAAAAATGTCTTCAAAGTTACATAGATTGGTAAATTCTATAAAAAAAATAAAAAAAATCCAGTCTTCAAGTACTTATCAGCTGCTGCATGTCCTATGGGAAATTGTGTTTTCTTGTGCTCTCTGCTGCCACCTCTGTCTATGTCAGGAACTGTCCAGACCACTAGCAAATCTCCATAAAAAAAATCTCTCCTGCTCTGGACAGTTCCTGACATGGACAGAGATGGCAGCAGAGAGTACTGTGTCAGACTGGAAAGAATACACCACTTCCTGCAGGGCAGGACAACATGACAACAGCCCTGCACATTTGGCGTAGGGCTGGACCGGTCACTTGCTAGCTGGTAACGTGTGACACCACTTCTATGGTGGTTGGTGGGGATATAGCTCAATCAGATGTTAGGTTGTCGTGACGCCAGTGTCGGTTGGGCACACAGGTATGGTGGCACCCCTGCTTTAATTTTAGATAGGCTGGCTATACCCTTTCCCCTGTGGTCAGTAACCTCCCGGGCTGTTTGGGGGTCCCACGGGCGCTTATCACAGTGGTCCAGAGTGGAGTTGTGACCCACCCGGACTACTGGTACTGCCACCCACAGAAAGGGGAGCTAACCCAAGGAAGATGCTCTCTTTACAGCAGGAAGGCTTAATACAGGGATATACAGTAGGATCTTGACTTGATAATATCCTTGAATCTTTAGCGACCGAATCTGTGCTGGGAATTTAGAGAGGGGTATAGTTGTGCTGACTGCATTGCGTGCTAAGAGGTAGAAGAGGTTCAGAGAAGTAGAGAAGAAGATGTCGAGAGAGTCCCAATTCAGGGTAGAAATGTGCTCTGCTGGAACTTTAGAAAGAGAATAAGTAGAGTGGAGTAGAGAAAATACTTGTGCCCATGTTTTGACTCTGTGGTCTTTGAACCACCTATTGCCCACCAGTGTCAGGCAACCAGTCCTAGAGGGTGACACAAGCCCCAGACCTTGTTCAAACAAAGTAAGAAAAAAAACAGACCTTTTTATCTGGGTTGAGCAGAGTGGTCAGAGTTCTCTGATGATACCAGCGCTGCGAGATAGAGTATGTAGGCTTCTAGCAATGGATCAGTTTCTTTCTTCTGTTGGATACTGTCCTGCACTTTTAAAATGGTTCTCTGCATGGGTGGGGTGATCCTTGACTTGTCCTCTCTAAGTGTGCGTTAAGCACTGCATAGTGTGTGGAAGTGCTGCTTTCAAGAAACAATTGCCAAAGTATTCACTAAGGTGTACACTTCCTCTTTCCATGTGACTTCCTTCTACAGCATTTGTAAGGTGTGCTGTGAGTGGGTGAGGAGAGAGTGCAAGAGAAATAGAAGGGCAAAGATAGGTAGAAAAGAGAAAGAACTCCCATTGGTGCACAGATCCAAAAACAATAACCCTTTAGTTACATCCAGCTGTGCAATACTGAGGTACACAATATACATACTAGTGACATCTAGTGGCAAAACTTAGGTACTACTTCATTACCACTTTGACTAGAAACACCCATGGTGGGACACCACACACATGGTGATCTGAGACATACCGCTGGAGTTCTAATGTGTCTTGCAGAAACCTATTACCTAATTTTTGTATATTTCATTTAAACATCCTTTCAAGGGACGAAATATACAAAAATTAGAACAAAAAATGTAATGTTAACCGGACACCACCTCCACTATGCCAAACAGGGGGCAACTGGATAAATGCTCAAACCTCCATTGATTTCAATGGGATTCTTTACTACAGCATTGAAAAATGCTGAACTTGAGTAACAAGCACTGGAGCATTTTAGTGCTCGTTCAACACTAATAAAGACGGTTTTCACATATCACATAGATAGTCCTGGTGTCGGCATTCCAACCAGCTGACCCAAGCATAAATGAGACCATGCCTTGCTGAAGCAGCTATTAATCCTGGCGAAAATATTATCTGTGTCAGTAAAAAAAAAAAGTCACTGAAAGGATAGATGATAACAAAATACCAATAAGACTAGATAAACTAGGGGAAACTTTGTAAGATCTTATGTGCCAGTCTTAAAGTGTCCCTGCCAGAGACCCTCACTAATATTTAAAACAAGCTACTAGTTTGGCCTGTTTTTATGAAATTCGTTATGATTCGATTTGCAAATCTTAACACGTTTGACCCAAAATTCGTGAAACTTGTGAAACGAACTTCCGGTTGCTTCACTCATCTCTATTGGGAAGTGAAGCTCACACATTTCCCTTGTTTTAAGATCGGTGAACTCTGAAAAGTTCCTCAGCCCTATACAGAATATAAACAGTAAGGTAGCTATGCACATGGGGTGCCCCCTACTTTTTTGGGAATACATAGGTCACCTTTCCCAGGTAGGGTGGGGGTCTCAATGATCAAACCCCAATTGATCTGTTTGTTACCCCCTATCCTGTGGATGGAAATATCCATTAAAGAAAAGAAGTCTAGAAACTCGTACACTTTATATAACATTCAGATAGACATTAGAAATTAATGACACAAAAGCAGAAAAACAAAGTACACTGATGACAAAGGGCTCTTGTGTCATATTGGCTATTAGTTTTCTTATCACTGATATGATGACAGCGGGGGACTAGTCATGGACCACCACATTAATGGTTCTTTCAAAGCAATGTTGTTGCTTTTTTTGTACATGCAGCTAATAATATACATTAATAACAGACATGGTGCAAAAATCACCCCTGAGGAAGCTGCAGTGCACAGTGAAACACGTGGGGACCTAGCTTCACTATTGGGCTAACATGGACATGTGGAGTTATAATTCTTTGCATTATTTTGAATGTTTTTAAAAGTTGTGTTTGTTTATTTTGGATAGTGTTTTATATAGATTTGAATAAAACTTTATCAATGGGAGCTATAGCACTTGAGTGCTCTCCCTCAACACTAATTAGGAACCAAGTGTTCCTTATTAGTGTTGAGGTAGCACTTAAATGCTTGAGTTCTCCTCACTCAAGTTGAGCATTTTCTAGTACTCAACTCAAATAAGGAACCCCATTGAAATCAATGGGAGATTCAAGCATTTAACAGGAGACTTTCATTTTGTTTTAAACATATACTTTAAAGGTCTTGTCACTGTAATTATAGCCAGGTTGCTGCAGCTCATCTCCCATTAGTCAAATTTATTCAAATTTATATACAAATACTATCCAACACATACACCATTTAAATGAATTCAAAATAGTGCAAAAAAATTATAACTTTACTCCATTGAAATCAATGGGAGATTCGAGCATTTAACCAGTTGCCCCCTCCTTGGCAGAGCAGAGGGTGCCTGGTTAATCTATTACATTTTTTCATTCTAATCTTTGTATATATTTCGTCCATTCAAGGGATATTAAAATATACAAATTAGAACAATTTTTTTTTTAGTTTTCTGCAAGACACATTGGAACTCCTGCAGTATGTTTGCAGTTGCCAGCATACTGCCGGAGTTCTATTATTACAATTTTTAGTTCTAATTTTTGAATATTTCATTTAATCATCCTTTAAAGGGAAGAATAATGCAAAAATTAGAAGGAAAAAATGTTTCTGATATTAAAGGTGTATGGCCACCTTTACCAAAGCCCCATGAAGTGCTTGGCCGAGCAGCAAGCTCAATTATGCACCACTTTGCTCAAACGAGCATGCTCGCTCAACACTTTTCCTAATGTATTGATGTACCTAAGTCAGCAGCTCAGTGCACTAGACACGAGCAGGGACTCCTGTCTTTGACAGGAGTCACAGCCCCTGTATACACTTCACATGGACCTCACCAGCAACTCAGTCAAGTAGTGACCACAGCACTCTTCCATCTCAGTCACTGATTGGCTGAGCAGGCTATCACTCTCAAGACAATTCCGTCTTGGAAGTGGCAATGATGTTGATCAGCAGAGAACCTGGAGACACCACAAAGGCAGCAATATATCATGTTTTTCATTGGAGGAGTACCCCTTTAAGATAAATAATAATATTTCCTCTATTAATAAGGCCCCAACCTATTCTGCAGCACTGTACATAGCTTGTCATCACTCAAGGGTGTTAGGGCAACAAATTGAAAGCAGAGCTACTGCTCTGATGTTGGGGTTGTATTGGGGTTGTATTGAGGGGCATATATATACCATTTCTGCAAAGGTTCTGTCCCTTGTGACCACATTCTGTTGGTAACCTGATTATTTTGTTCCCATTCTCTGACCACCCATTTGCAGCCCGATGCCTTTTGTAGAAAAATATTTTTGTGGCAAACAGTAATAAAAGTAATAAATTCTTACACAGCTATTATGTTCTTTGTTGAGACTTCCCAGTTACTAAGAGTACAAGTTACAACCATCTAACATGTGAGCTAGCTTATGCGGGGGATTAAAAATTCTTGTTAGTGTTCAGCTTTCCTGAAGAAAAAAAAAGTGACCTTCACAGTGTAATCCCTTTACAAACAAGGTCACCGAAACAGCAAAGCGCCCCAAGTGAACTATTCAAGTTTTTTTTTCTTTTTACTGCTATAACACTTGGTTTACCTTATGTTTAACTTGCTTTTATATTTTTTTATTGGTCATGCAAAAGACTAAGAATTGAGTGAACACATTTTCCTAAATTCATAAAAATTCCCAATCATTAAAAAAGTTATGATTGAATTCACCTAGTAATATTAAAACCCTCAGAGACTGTCATTACAATGGAATCAAAGTATCAAGATAAATTCGATATACAGTGCATACTGTATGTGATCTACTATCATTGCCTTTTATTGTTGTCCCAGCACTTATTAAAATTAATAAAATGTATGTAAATGCATTTCCCCCAACATATTTCGCCCATAGCATGGCGTCATCTGGGGTTCAGGACACTCACAGTTGCACAATTTTTCCTAAGTTATTACACAGCTTTATGGTCACAGGCTAAGAACATTTAATAAACAGTCTAATACCTGTGGAGACGGTAGGCAGGGCACATGGCTTAGTCCTACCCCAGTCCAAGGTGAAAGTTACAGTATATATCTAACTCCCTCTTTACATTTAGACCTCGAAAGAGAGAACTATATGACTTAATGGTCGCCTCTTTTGTGTAAATAAGATCATCCGACAACAATTAGAGACCAAGGATGGTGGAAATCCCAATGTACACACCTAGGGGGACATTTATGAAGACTGATGTACTTGTACACCAGTCTTTAATTAGGCCCCGCCTCTAACTGCCCCGCCGTATTCTCCCGGCGCATGCCTCTTAGTGAATCCAGCCTGACATGCATCTGCCGTGCGGTGGACGCAGAAATCTTCTCCATGTCTCCTCTCTGCGTTGACACGCCCCGCCCAGCCCCACCCATCGTGTGAGTGGGGAATATGGCAGGTGTATACCATAGAAAAGGGGTGAATCTGTGCCTTCTCCCTGGTGTATGCCCTGACCGGAGCCTTAAAAAATCTCCCCCCTTTTGTTGCTATGTATCATCCATGTGGTCCAGAATCATCAGTAATTGGTTTTAATCTATTCTCCTCAAGATAACATCTAAAGTTTGCAATGTGTTCCCCACCTGTCAGAGACCCCTGACAGATTTGTGTTCAAGGTGTACAGGTGGTCAACACTATGGGGGAGATTTATCAGACATGGTGTAAAGTAGAACTGGCTCAGTTGCCCCTAGCAACCAATCAGATTCCACCTTTCATTCCTCACGGATTCTTTGAAAAATAAAGGTGGAATCTGACTGGTTGCTATGGGCAACTGAGACAGTTCTTTCTTACACTAGTTTGATAACTCTTCCCCTATATGTTTACATAAGGGGGGGAAAGGAGCCATAGGGGGAGATTTATCAAACATGGTGTAAAGGGAAACTGGCTCAGTTGCCCCTAGCAACCAATCAGATTCCACTTTACCTTCCTCACAGACTCTTTGGAAAATGAAAGGTGGAATCTGTTTGGTTGCTAGGGGCAACAGTTTCACTTTACACCATGTTGATAAATCTCCCCCATAGTTCCCAAAAATGTATTCACTCGCTTTTATCTGCTTCTTTGTTTTCTGCATCACAATAGTCATATAGTCATTGAAAAAAGGTTGTAAAAGTCTCACAATGGATGTAACCATAGCGATGTGACCATAGCCCATAAGCCCCTACCTGCTCCTCGTACCCCGGGGAGGAGGCGTGGGGAGCTGCGTGGAGGGGGGGCTGCCCGGGTGATTGTTAGATCATCCGGGCAGCCCATAGCAGATAGCAGCGGTCTGCTGCTGCCGCTCCTATTCCATACAGCGGCGACAGCATATCGCTGCTATATTAGTCTTTTGTCTTGCAACATGTTGAAAGACAAACGACTGCAATGATCAGCCGACATCGTTCATGTCGGCTGATCGTTGCCTTCTATCACACGAGGCGATTATCGGCCATAACGGCCGAATGCGGCCGATAATCGTTTCGCGTAATAGGGCCTATAAACTGTATCCATGTTTTCCCAGATTCCCAGGGGCTCCATCCAACTTTGTCAACCATCTTTGAGCGATCTGACTCGAGCACGTCTCTAATCGAAACACATGCTCTATATGACTATTGTGATACCTGAATAAAGAAGCAGATAAAAGGAAGAGTAAGTGCCGGGATATTTCATCTTCTTAGATTGGTGAGTGGTTCCTAGCCCGTCCAATGCTGCTTCCGATAGGTCTGAACATTTCCGCCCCTTTAGTAGGCTCTGCCACATAGAAGATGTATCAGCATTTTACTGAGTGATGGATCAGCATTTCCTGAGAGAATGGTTTCAATAAATGTAATTATAGCCTTTTCATTAAATCATGTTCTGATTAATATATTTTCAGGTCAGACACTTTCTACTTCTCAACTAATGGTCGACGTCACGGGAAAAGTGGCAGACACCCAGGTAACAGAAAGCAATTACATGTCATCAAAGCCAATGCTGCTCGCCTGGTGACTCATCACTTTTACTTTCTAAATAACATATAAAAAAACAATGGTACACAATCAGTTTCTGCTGTCTTATGTCAAAGCAGGGTCCAAGAACCAAGAGGAAGGAACCCTGGAAATTCAGCAAAACTGGGGGGAAATAAATAAAACGTGCGTCAGAACATTGGTTAAAAATACCTTTTTTTTTTTTTTTTATTTGCTAAAAAAAAAAAAGTAGGCAAAAACAATAATTTTGTCAAGAGGTGAAAAAATAGGTGGCTTGATTTAAAGGGATTTTCTAGGCAAAACATGACACCTGAACCCAAACTGTCTGCATTTAATTACTAGTGGCTGAAGAAGTTGGATGCAGCCCTAAGACCACATTCACAGGTTCAGTGATTTCTTTCAAGTCCTTAAATTCCTCCTGCTATCCACCTGTACAATCCGCTAAAAATTACAGATTGGGCATATTTAGTGCATCTGTATTTCTGTAAATCCTTTTTTTTCCCCAACATGTCAATTATTACTCATTTTTCTCTCACCCTCCTCCCCCCTCCCATCCGAGACAGCTTATCTAAACAGTGTTCCTGATGGGCAGTCTATGTGCTCTGTGATGCTGGGAGGGTTAATCCAAGGTCAAGTTACTTGTGACCTCACTGTGATTAACCCTCCCAAAGTGCAGAGACAGACGGCCAGGGAGCTGTTTACCTGAGCCATCTCAGAAGGGGATAGGATGGAGATCAGTGTTAACAGCTCACTCTCAGTTTTCTGTGTCTTCAGCAGAAAGCAGCAGGCTCAGAACTGGGGGAAGGAGACTGAAAAGATAATAATAAGTATTGAACAAATTGTTAGGCTTCAGGAGGGGGGAGAAATCAACATGTATTTTTACCTGAGTGGAATACCCCTTTAATTGTCCAATGTAAAAGGATCAGCGATCAGCCAAATGCTCGTTCATCAGCTGATTGATGAAGGGAGTAAAGACAATCTGCTGATCAGGTGAGGTGCTGTATGTGGATCCCATGCTATTCTGCTACAAGACTTCAGGTTTATTTAGCCAGTCCTCCGTGGTCCCCTTTTATTACAGAGGATCAGTCTATAAGCAGCACCATCTGGATACAGCCCCATGTCAGCTCAGGATTAATCACACCTTATAACTTTTTAGAATGAATATGCTGGAGACCATTTCCTGCTGATCCAATATCACAATCGTGACAGTATGGGGTATATTGTGTTCCTCTGAATAATCTGGTAAAATGGATTGAACCTCACATAAATTCTTTATTCCCCAGTATATAAAAGGATTTGTCGTTGCCTTCTCTGCCGCCATCTTCTGTTACAGAAATACAATTTTACCAGGAAAGTAGCCCCACACACCAATATTTTTGTTTACCTGAAATCTAAAATTGTGTTGATATTCAAAATTGAGATTTTTCCCTGAACAACCGGAATGCCTACCAGCAGCACAATAAAAAATATAGGGTGTTAATTTCCAGGGATTCTATAGCATGATATACAAAGCTTAAAGGGGTTGTCCCAAAATATTTAAAAAAAAAATTTGTGTGACCCAGCAGTCCAGGGATAGAGTAATATTATTATAGGTGGAAGATGAGATTAGTAGTCCTCGGCAGGCATGGTCTGGTTGGAGTGGTCACAGTGGCTGGAGTGCTTCCACCAGACCTCCATATATTCCTTGGGCTGTTGCAGGGACAAGGGGGCTGCACTTAGAGCCAGGGTAGGCGTCAGTATTGAGCTTACCCAGGCAAGTGTCTGGGTCCACAAAAACATGTAGCCAATTCTGCTTAGGATGATGGTGATAGTAGTCCTCCAAGTCGCTCCCTATGTATGTATACCTCCCAGCTAATGTAGGTAGGGGTGCTCTGAAAGGGGTATTCCACTCAAAAATAACTTTTCACATGTTGCTGCCAATGGTGAGACTAACAATTAATTTCATACTCCTTATTATCTATTCAGTCTCCTTCCTCCAGTTCTGAGCTGCTGCTTTCTGCTAAAGACACAAAAATCTGTGTGTGAGCTTTTCTCTCCATCTTCCCTTCTCCCCCCTTTCATCCGAGACGGCTGATATAAACAAGTCCCTGCCAGGCTTTTTCTGAAACTTTGTAGCTTCTTTGTATGGCTATGTTCACACAACGTGAATATCAGGCCATTCCGTGACCCCGGCCAGGTCACAGAACGGTCGGTCTCTGCCTGGATCATTGCGGCCGGACCTTAAGGACCGTCCGCATGATCTGTCCGGCCACAGAGCTCTGATGCAGGTACAGCTTTCCCCTGCACACTATGGAGCAAGCAGCCGGAGCCGCTCGCTTCATAGTGTGAACTGACAGAGTTTTCTACGGCCGCAATTCATTGAATTGCGGCCGCAGAAAACTGACATGTCAGTTATTTGCGGGGATCCCGGCCGGAGCGTATACGATGTGTATACGCTCCGGCCGGGATCCCATTGAAACTAAGGCATTGTTCCAGCCCGCAAAAACTACGGGTGTTGTTGCCATCAGCAATACAAAGTTGCTACAAGGTTGCAGATAGGGACTTGTTTACATGATCCATCCTGTAAGGGAGCAGAGAGGAGGGTGTTGAGAGAATAGATGGAAAGAATAGCTCACACACAATATTTTGTGTCTTCAGCAGAAAGCAGCAGCTCAGAACTGGGGAAGAAAACTGAATAGATAATAACAAGCATGGAAGGAATTGTTAGTCTCACCATTTGAAGCAACATATCAAATGTTCTGTGTGACCAGAATACCCCTTTAACAGTTGAAGCTGGATCAATGTTTCCCAGTGTATTCAATCTGTAGCTTTCCAAAGCTGTTTATTGCACTCACTAACATTTTATTAAACATAGAATTTTCAGTTTGGTGGAAGAATACAACTGCTTGGCTCACACTTTTCTTTTCCTTGCTTGTCTTTGTCCTTTCAGTACTGCAATTCCTAGCTGCGGGGTGCGGATCTTGTCCATGACATCATAGCCATGACTGCGCCAGGCCTGGACAGAAGCCTGAGAGGGCCTAGTTTGGTACAGTGAAGTTCCTGATCACCCTATTCCCACAGGCTATACTTCTCCTTGCACTTCTTATTACTGCGCTCAATACTAAAGGGGTTGTCCGGCGGTAAAGAATTATTCGCAGAATAACACACATTACAAAGTTATACAACTTTGTAATGTATGTTATGTCTGTGAATGCCCCACTTCCCCATGTCCCACCACCCCCGCCCGTGTACCCGGAAGTGTGGTGCGCTATACTCACCTGTCACGTGCCAACCCCCGTCTCCGATCTTCAGTCAGTTACGTCTTCTTCGGCCGGCCAACAGCTCCGACTGTTCCGAATGCCGGCCGCCCTTTGCAGCGTCATCTGATGCTCAGCCGCGATTGGCTGAGCATAACTGTGCTCAGCCAATCGCGGCTGATGACGCGGCCTGAATGCCTCCACCTACCTTCTAGAAGGTTCCTACAGGTTTGGTGTGGGATAACCCTTTCTCAACTATAGCATTGATTGAAATCAAAGTCATCCCTTAACACAGTTTATTATGGGATCCTACAAATCCAAAATAGTTTTGGAGTTCCTAGAAACTCTGCGTTCTTCATCTGTATACATACTGCTACTTTATGATGCAATGTTGGCAAATATAGCCCAGATTTACACTTAAGTTTTTGCACATTATTTATAATGTAGTAATGGAAAACTGGAACTTTACTGAGTGAGTCACATCTAGCAGCTCGAGCAGATCTGGCACGTATGACAGGATACTGACTGGTCTTTCATTTGTCATATGCTCCATGAATAGTGTTCAGTGAGACCGTCCCTTTGTAGTCAGGAAGCCGCTCTCTAGGCTGCTGGCAGGAGATAAGGTGATGATGGCCGGGACCAGTGGACAGACAGTGGTGTGACTACAGATGAAACAATCTAACCCATCCTTAACACATTCGATTACACTGAAATGGGCCGAGCGACAAGTAGAAGATAACACTAAAATGGCCAAATACTCCACAATGGTAACAATTATAAGCTACTATTTCCTATTCCTATCACCATTATAGTTAATGTTGCACCTCAGTACAACTGCAAAACATCTAAAATTCCTTTTTATAAAATCATATACAGATACAAAAGACTAAAAGGGGTTATCCGGGTTAAAAAAAAAACAATATTCTAAACAATTCCCCTTCCTAATATCACTCTATGTCTAATATACATGCATAGCCTATCTTGCACCCTTTCCTTGTTTTTTTCTCATACTTATCCGATCTGGACGTCTAAAATCATCTTGTTTGTGTCCACTCTGACTATGCACTGCCCCTTCTTCCTCCCTGCTTTTGTAGACCCAGGACGTCTAAAAGGAGACTCTGGGGGCCGGGTTAGCAATCTATTGACTTTGAGACATCTTCTGCATCATCTCCATGCACCTGTTTACTAGTGAAAGTGCTGCTTCCATAGGTTTACATGGAAGCAGGAAAACAGACGCTAGTTATGCAGCACATAGCTACACCATGCGAGCGTCGGCTCTGCTACACCATCCGAGCGTCGGCTCTGCTACACCATGCGCATTTCAGCTCTGCTACATCATCATAAATACTGGGTTGATGTGATGCAAAATCAGTGAAAAGAACAGTCCTGTGTTTACTGTGCAATAGTAATGACAGCAGTGGGTGGGAAAGAAAGATAAGGGGACGCAAATGGACCAATCAGGAAGATGCATGATGGGAAATGTAGTTTCCTGGCTGGCACCATCTTGGATACAGTTTGACTTTTAAAAAATCTTGTAACTCAGGAATGGCAGCAGCTAGAAAGACAGGAGACGGCTCAAAATACTCAGGGGCTTGGTGGCCAGCTAGACTTGGGAGCAATTAATTTTTTAGCTCTTAGGTGGATAACCCCTTTAAGATAAGTAATGAATATAACCACAGGGGGCACACCATAGGAGAGAATTTATCATTGCTTTAAAGGGATCCTGTCACTAAGACAATGCTATCTAATCTATCGCCATCATGTTATAGAGCAGGAAGAACTGAGCAGATTGATATATATCTTTGTGGGAAAAGACTCAGTATAACTTGTAACATGTGTTAAGGAGTCCAGTGGGCGGTGTCAGCTAATAGACTGGACTCTTTAACATGGAAACATCAGAGATTTCAATGAATAAATTACAAGCTAGACTGAATCTTTTCCCATAAAGATATATATCAATCCGCTCAGCTCCTTCTGCTCTATTACATGACGCTAATAGGTTAGGTAGCATTTTAATGGTGACGGGATTCCTTTAAGCATTTCATTGTTCTACTAATAAACAGGGAAAGTGAGGCAAAAGGAGAAAATATTTACAGTTTAGCTGTAACTTAAAAAAAATGTTTTTAGAGACACTTTAGGAACATAAAGGAACGAAATCCCAATCAAATAGTCCATCAATAAATCCCAATCAATGATTACATATAAAAGACCTTATTTCACTACTACTACTCACATTCCTGAGAAAGCTGTGAGGGCGGCAGAACGTGTGTTCCTGCCCCCACCTGACCCTTTGATCTGGACTTTTTCTCTGTTGTATTCTTTTTCTTTTCTTGATCTAAACACTGCATTATTCTTATGGTTACTTTTTGTATGTCTTCCCATGTGATGTTTTCTAGGGCCAGTTTGTTTGGGGTATCCCGGATTGGACACAAGTGGGATCAGCATGTGACTTTTTAAAGAGGATGTACCACCAGGTACATCCCCTTTAACCTGAAGCCACAGATCGAATGGCGCCAGCACGGGGAAGCCGGTGCAGCGGTACGGAAAACGTACCACGGCACCGGCTTCCCCGTGCCGGCGCTGTTCGATCCGTGGCTTCAGGTTAAAGAGGATGTACCAGGTGGTACATCCTCTGTAAGTGTTTTGAATGCTTGGTAGTATTGAGTGTAAGTGTTTTGAATGCTTGGTAGCTCCTCTCCCTAATTGTACTGCTACTGTTTAGTTTTTTCTGTATAGGGATTTTTTTTCAATAAAGTATTGGTTGATGTGCTACCTTTTTGTGTTTTTTTCCCTCTTTGAATATTTGGATACTGCAGTATATATGTATTGGTTTAGTAGTCAGGTATTTATAGGTGGTGCCCGCTTTTTCTCTTGGTATACTTGCAAGAATAAATCTCGGCACTCACCAAAGTCATGCTTCAATGTTTATTGTTCATCTTTACATTTCCATAAGTACAAATACACAGGACGCATTTCGGAAACCGTCTTGAGGCAGTTAAAGAGGCACCCTGTGTATTTAAACTTATGGAAATGAAAAGCTGAACAATAAACATTTGAAGCATGACTTCGGTGAGTGCCGAGATTTATTCATGGACTATGTTATTGCAGCTCTGTCTCGGAAAACTTTAAAAGTGCTGCACCACATGTGATCAGGGAGGATTGCCTCATTTATTAATACATAAAAGTACAGGTTACAAACAGTGCCTAAATCCCACTCAGTATTATATAGCCATGTTATTATTATAGGCTTCCCGATCTCCTATGCCTTGCTGCACATCGGGTGCCCATACATCTTGTCTTCATGATTCTACTTCAAGGGTTCCACTTGAGAGTTTTACCAGCAACACTGTATATATGTAAGTAACTTTGTTGGGAATCTCAGTATTCGGCCAACATCATATCATCAGCGATGACCTCAGCCTCCGGTAGCCTTTTCCTGCACAGATGTGCCTCTGCAGACTTACATGGGATGCTGGGCCACGGAGAATGTGCTGATAAGTTCAGCTAGTTGCCAGGATCTTGGTTGCCAGGATGCCGTTGACTTGAACCTTTGCCAGTTTGCATCATGTGTTTGTGAAGTTAGTGACAATTACAAGCGTCTCATTATAGCTGTAGGCAATAGCTTAGAAGTATTTAAAGGAATATGCCAGGCACAATGTATATACACTGTATATACTGTATGTGTGTGACACAGGAATCCAAAACATATCAATGGGAGAATCCTTGTGTCATACATACATGTTGTATCATTTTTGGCTTAAAGGGGTACTCTAGCAAAAAAAAAAAAAATCTTTCATCTCAGAGCACTGTCTCAGCCTATGTTCAGACAACGTATTGAGACCGGCCGCTCCGTGACCCGGCCGGCTCACGGAACAGCCGGTCTCTGCCCGGATCATCCCCTGCACACAGTGAAGCAAGTGGCCGGAGCCGCTCGCTTCACTGTGTAAACTGACAGGGTTTCCTACGGCCGCAATTCATTGAATTCCAGCCGCAGAAAACTGACATGTCAGTTATTTGCGGGGCCGCACGGGATCCCAGCCGGAGCATATACGATGCGTATACACTCCGGTCGGGATCCCATTGAAACTAAGGCATTGTTCCACCCGGCAAAAACTACGGCCCTTGTTGCCATCGTCAACAAATTTTACGTAGTTTTACGTAGTGTGAACATAGCCTCAGACTGTAAAGAATACATGACTTCCTGCAGGACATACAGCAGCTGATAAGTACTGAAATACTTGAGACTTACAAAACTATACAACTTTTAATTTTTTTTTTTAAAGTGTCTTTCTGGAGCTGTTCTTTTAAGGCTATGTTCACACGACGTGAGAGACCGGCCGTTCCGTGACCCCGGCCGGGTCACGGAATGGCGAGTCTCTGTCCGGATCATCGCAGCCGGTACTTAAGTACCGGCCGGATGATCTGTCCGGCCGCAGAGCTCTGATGCGGGCGCATCAGCGCTCACCCGCATCAGAGCTTCCCCCTGCACACTATGAAGCAAGCCGCCGTGGCCGCGCGTTTCATAGTGTGAACTGACAGGGTTTCCTACGGCTGCAATTCATTGAATTGTGGATGCGGAAAACTGACATGTCAGTTATTTCCGGCCCCATTCGGGACCCCGGCCGGAACGTATACGATGTGTATACGCTCCGGCCGGGATCCCATTGAAAGTAAGGCATTGTTCCACCGCGCCAAAAGTACGGCCGTTGTAGCCATCGGCAACAACGGCCATACTTTTACGTAGTGTGAACATAGCCTAAATCTATTAACAACATAACACCTGGAAAAATGTCCATCCTAAAGATATAATGTACAATGAATGTGCCTGGCTATGGAGAAAAGAATTATTTATACCAGCTGTTCCATCGTGCATGATGGCGTTCCCATAAGTTTCATCATCCCGCCAAAATGTGAACTATCAAAGAAGAAAGAAACTTTCCATCACGCTCCTGCATTGTGTTCTGCGGCTCCCATCTTCTTCATTCCTTCTTCTATATATAGAAAGGCCCAGATTACATGATAAGTGAGCTGGATAAGGATGAAGGCAAAGAGGAGGGGGGCTAAGGCTTCACCAAAGTATCAAGGGATAGGAAGACAATAAGTATAAGGTATGGAACTATAACAAATTAGCATTCCGAGCAGATGTATGGTAGGAAGGGACTTGAATCGGAAGAAGACTTCTTTTTCCTGACAACAAACACAGGCTACAGTTCAAAGGAAAAGACAGAAGCGCAGTTTAATCTTGTAAGACATTCACAATTATTGCTATTAGAACAATGACGGGGCAGAGAAGAACAGAGTTATAACATTTAAAGCCAGAATGGGGCAGTATAGATATTGCTTCTCCTCATATAACCTAATGAATAGTATTATACATGTAAAAACTTGTTCATAGTTCATAGACATAAACACTTTAAAAAGGGGAGATTTATCAAACATGGTGTAAAGTGAAACTGGCTCAGTTGCCCCTAGCAACCAATCAGATTCTACCTCTCATTTTCCAAAGGGTCTGTGAGGAATGAAAGGTGGAATCTGATTGGTTGCTAGGGGCAACTGAGCCAGTTTCACTTTACACCATGTTTAATAAATCTCCCCCATAGACATAAACACATTATACATCTTTGTGTGTTCCTATTAGAAAGGAATCATCAAGCTAAAAAGGTGAGAAATACATGGCCGCATTCTCCCAGGAACAGCAACTCGTTTGAGTGTTGGTTTTGCAGCCCAGTTCCAGTGAAGTGAATGGAGCTGAATTGCAATACCACACACAACCTGAGGACATGGGTGGTGCTGTTTTTGCAAGAAAGCATGTTTTTTTTATAATCATGGACAACCATTTTTCACTTCATGATCTCACATCCTTCTAAAATACCATAAAGTGGTTTTTACCAAAAGACTATGTTCACACTACATATATTTTTGTAAAACTACGGCCATTGTTGCCGATTGCAACAATGGCCGTGATTAATACGAAAATATACGTTGCATTGCTGTCTATGGAATCCCGGCCCGGTCTATGAAAACCCTGTCAGTGCACACTATGGAGGGAGCAGCTCCGGCCGCATGCTCCACAGTGTACAGTTGAGAGTTCTGATGCGGGCGCACACGGATGCGCCCGCATCAGAAATAAGTGGCACTAAAGAGCGGCCGGTCTCTTATGAGGTATGAACATAGCCTAAGGGTGGATTCAAACATAACGGAATCGCAGCGGATTTCGCGTTGCAAGCTCGCAGCAAGATCCGGTAAATACTTTATCAGTCCGTGCTTCTGTGGTTCCCAGCATCCTGATGTCCTGCTCAGCCAATCAGCGGCTGCGGCAGGAAAGCGCACACATTGGCTGATGTCAGGATTCTGGGAGCCACAGAAGCAAGCATGGACCGGTAACGTTAAGGAGGCCACCGTTTACACACTTGCAGCAGGATGAAAATTCCGCTGCGAATTTGTAATCTTTTTCAAACTGACAGTCCAGGAATCCGCTGCAACCTCGCAGCGTGAAATCTGCTGCGATTTCGTTATGTGTGAACCCACCATAAGGGTCTAAAAATACAGCTACACGATTACCCCTTACAAAATAATTTCTATGTAAAATATGAAAAATAAAACCATACACATATTTGGTGTCACCACATCTGTAATGACCTGAACTATAATAGTATCTCATTATTCATCCCACACAGTGAAGCAATAAAAATAAAATTGAAAAAGCTACACCAGAAAAGAAAGCAATTAAAAAGTCATATTTACCTGAAGATGGTGCCAATAGAAAGTACAACTTGTCCTGCAAAAATCAAGCCCTCTGCTATGTCCGTGCCTGTACGGCCAAGACTGCGCTTTTGACCATGATTCAGTGTGCATATTTCTTACCAATCTGATCTCTTATTCCAGCACTTGCTATGTGGTAATTGACAGGTTTTCCCCACACTCGTCTTGTTTCTTTTACTAGTCTTAGGCCCTATTCCACCGGACGATTATCGTTTGCATAATCGTTAACGATTAACGATCTCAAACGACCGCTATTGCGAAAGACCTGAAAACGTTCACTCATTTCCATGGAACGATAATCGTTACTTACGATCGTATTTGCGATCGTTTTTTCTTTGCCATCTCTTCGCTATTGCGTTCGTATCTATTGCAAACGACCGAACAATGACTTATTCAATGCGAACGATTTGCGAACATTGTGCAAACGAGCAACGATAAAAATAGGTCCAGGTCTTTTAAAGCGATCAACGATTTCTCGTTCGGTCGTTAATCGTTAACTGCATTTAAACCGAACGATTATTGTTTAGATTCAAACGATTTAACGATAATCTGAACGATAAACGTCCGGTGGAATAGGGCCCTTACCTTCTTCAGCTATTTCCCATCCCTGTCAGTCTGTGTTCTTTGTGAACTGGATGTCAGAGGGCTGGTCCAATCACACCCTGGACTGGGACTCTGGCATCTGATTAGAAGTCCACTTGTGCTTGATCTGGCATTTTGTATTGGATTGCTTGGTATTCTGACCTCTTTGTCTGCCCTTCTTACCTCTGTTTTTGCCTGCTGTTTGTACCCAGTGTCGGACTGGGATACCTGGGGCCCACCAGAGGAAATGATCCTTGGGGCCCACCAAAGAACCATCGGTAAAAAGGGACATATTGACCCGGCCCTATCCTGGATTAATCTGGATCTGTGACAACTCCCTTGTCCCCCACTCGGAGCAGGCTATAGAGATAGCACTCCAATGACTGACTGTATATACTGGTAGTTTGTGCCCATATGATGCAGCTGCACCCCATATCATCATTTTATTACCCCCTTCATCCTCCTGCCGCCCATCATCATACTACTACCCCCTTCATCCTCCTGCCCCTCCATCATAATACTACCCCTTCATCATCCTCCTCCCCCATCATACTACTACCCCTTCATCCTCCTGCCCTACCATTATCATACTACTCCCCCCTTCATCCTCCTGCACCTCCAAGATCATACTACTACCCCTTCATCATAATACTACCACCCCCTTTATCATCATACTACTACCCCCTTCATCCTCCTGCCCCTCCATCATATTACTACCCCTCCATCATCCTCCTTCCCCCTTCATCCTTCTGTCCTTCCATCATCATAGTAGTTCCCCTCTCATCCTTTTGCCCCTCATCACCATACTACTGCCTTCTTCATCATTGTCCTGCCCCTCCATCTCTATTTAAAATTAAAAAAAAAACAGCTATACTTACCTCACCTGTATGGCTCCACTAGTCTCCCAGCGATTCCTCTCCCTGCTCTGCATGAGAGATCAGTCATGCCGTCAGGGGGCGGGGCTTCCTGGGTGATACGGGGGACATAGTTTTGCCCGATCTTGAGTCCAGGTATCCTCCCAGGGCTGCTGGAGACCTAACAGCTGCTGCAGCGTCAGATACTGGGGCCCACTGAGGACAGGCAGCCTCACTCTATGGCTGTCTAGGGGCCCCAGCTGTGGACTGTCAGTGGAGTGGGGGAGGGGCCCACCAGAAGATCCTCCGATCCTCCGGTGGCCCAGTCCGACACTGTTTGTACCGTTCTGATATCTTTGGTTTGACATGTATCCATCTGACCATTCTTTATTGTTCTTATCTGTCTTGTCTTGTTCTGTGTTTCACTTACTTAGCGTAGGGACTGTCGCCCAGTTGTCACCGACATCCTATGGTCGGGCTGGTGAGTAGGCAGGGATAGCCTTGGAGGGGCTAGCACTGTCTGTCTGTCACTGTATTCCATCCAGGTCCCGGGTTCCCTTACACCCTCATATAAGTATGTAGACAAAAAAATAAAAGGCTATGGCATTTGGCAGGCAACAATAAAAAAAATAAGTATATTGCTTGGTCACCAGTCATGTTTCCTTATCTATACTGTCTACAACTCTCTCTCCTCTACATGCAGGGCTCACAAATCCCAATAGTCTCCCCCTTTTTAGGACACATCCCATTCTTGGGCTATGCTCCCACTTCAGGAACATATCGGGGAGGCCTCTCGCTATATAGTCGGCCACTAATAAGCATCATTATTATCAGCTGTCTATATACCGAGACGGACGCTTTTCTACAATATGTTCCCAAAGTGGGAGCATAGCCCTAAGCTGGGAAAACCACTTTAGAATACCATACATTACATCCAGGGGTATACTGGGTGCGCGAAGCATCTACCATCCACTAACTAAGAACAGACTAGGGCAGCGCCGGTACCAGGTGATAATTTCCATCTGAAGACGTAACATTTGGAAGTTGTTTTTTTGCCTTTTATATATGATTTACTTTTCCTGTTGTTATACTGCATCTTGGACAGACATGAGTCAGGTTGTGTGTGTGCTAATATTTATCCTCTGCTTCGGAGTCTTTAAGCTGTAGCCAAGTAAACGCTGTTACTGGACACAATTCCTCTATACTCAGAAATGGTAAAACTTATAGAATATCTATAAATCCTGACCTCATGGGCTTATTATTTTTTTTTTTGTCTTTTGTGAGTATTTGGTCCAGTGCCCTGTTCATTATATAATCTTTAATATGTTTTAGTTATAGCGTAAGATCTGCTGAAACATTTACAGTACGAAAAAGTCTTTGTTTTATTGGATATTCTTTCCATGTAAATTAGAACCACATTTAAGTGGCTGTTATTGTTCTGTATGTAAAACACATGGCCTCAATATTTAAGATGACGAAGCAAATAGATTTACTCTAATATATATATATATATATATATATATATACATACATATACAGTGGTACCTTGGTTTAAGAGTAACTTGGTTTAAGAGCTCATAGTTTTTCAAAATTTTGACTTGGTTTAAGAGCATTGCTTTGGTTTAAGAGCTCCCTGTACTGTGTGGGAGCGCGAGTGGAGGAGGGGCATGGTCTGCATAGCGGGGTCAACAGCCCTGTACTTTGACCCAAGAAGTCTCCGTCACCTTCAAAATCATAGCAGATCCACTTTAGGCTGGGGCTTACATCAGGGGACAGGACTGTGGAGGTAATCTCTCCATAGCAGTAACCCCTCTCTCTCCGGCCAGAGAGTGCGGCATGTATGTGCCCACATCCTGCTCATTCCTTTATGCTCCCTGCAGTCTCTGTCACTCCTTATTGGTCCATGCTGAACACACACCCCTTCAACATTGCTGTCACGTGACCACACAGACCTCTGACAGCAGCCCTGCTTCTCTATTCTAGCCTGTTGTACTACGCTACTGCATTATGGGGATCTGCAGTTCCCTCCAGTATCTACAAACTGCTGCTGTGTTATCAGGTTAATGCAATTACTATACATTATACTCCACATGCTGATTGCTATACTGTACAGTAACTTATAGTATCACATATTCAGCTGTTTCTAAATGTTTGTTTCATTTGTTTTACACGTTATTCAGTATATAAAATCATTATTTTTTGTTGTGTGGAACCAATTATTTGTATTTCAATGATTTCTTATGGATTTGAATTACAATCGCGGTACCGGAACGAATTATGCTCGTAATCCAAGGCACCACTGTATATACAATGGCTCAAAATCTCTATATTGACTATATTGATCAGCCAGGTATATGGAAAATATATTCATGAAATGGAGTTAAAGGGGTTATCCACCTAGAAGGGAAAAAATGATAGATAGAACTATAATTTTTCATAATACAGAAACCTAGGCTCAGGGACACATGTAAGTCTATGGAAGCAGCACAGGTGCATGGAAATGAAGCAGATAATGTCTCCTGGGGGTCAGGTTACCAAGTCAATAGACAGATAAACCCACTCCCAGAGAGAAGATCACATGTCCTGTGACTACAAAGGGAGGAGGGAAGAGGGAGCTGAGCGTGGTCAGAGTGGACCTAGTGTAGAGGATTTTAGACAACCAGAGCAGATAAGAATGAGAAAAAAAAAACAGGGAAAGGGTGCAAGATAGTTAATACATGTTTATTAGTGTGGTGGTGCTGTAGTAGTACTCGGCCAGTGATGGTGATTGTCGTAACGCCAGTGCTAGTCCAGCACACAGGTGTAATGTTGGTACCTGCTTTGTGTATGGCCGTTTTCTACTGTTCCCCAAAATGGTCGGTGACCGGGTTGTGATGGGTCCCTTGGGCTCTTGTCAAGGTAGTTGTGAGTGGCAATTGACCCACCCAGACTATCGGTACCGCCACCCACGGAAAGGGGAAAAACAACCCAATGTGGCTAATGTGAATAGGTATTGGTGCAGATGAAAAGATGACTGAGTCCCAGTGGTAAAATAGAACAGCTTTACCGTGCACAGTCTCTGGATAATATAAAACACTTTTTAGCAGCAAATAGAGAATCTTGATACAGACTTTAGTGCTTAACTGGATCTGTGCTGCGGAGATACTTGAAAGTGTGGAATACAGTAGAGGTAGTTGTAGCAATGCTTGTATAGTTGAGAGCAGAGTGAAGCAGCGTAGAGGAGAGGACTTTGTCAAGGGATTCCCAACCCAATGTAGTACTTGTGCTCTGCCGGAACTTTGGAGAGATACTTGAGTGATAGATACTTGTACCCGTGTTTAGACTAATGTCTGACCACCTTCTACCCTACAGTGTCTAGCTTCCCATCCTAATAGGGTGATACAAGCCCAGCTGTGGTTACCTGGGTGAAGCTAAGTGTCCGAGGGTGTCCCAGTTTTACCTGCACTGCGAGATAGCATATGTAGACCCTCTGGTAACTTTGTCCTATACATGCTAGTTTCTCTGTGTATCAGGATACTGCCCTGAAGTTTCTCTGTGTGGGCTGGGTTTATCCCCAACTTTCTCCCTCTTGTAATGTCTAGCACTGCATCGTAGTTATAGTAGGAATACTGGAGAAACTGAATGTCTCTGGTTGCTTCATATACGTGTGTCTCACCACCTCACTAACACACTGAACTGAACTTTGTCCCAGACAAGGGTCCTGGCAGAGCCAGGCCCTGGCTTGGCTACAGCAGGGACGACTGCTCTGTGTGTCCTTCTCCCACGAGAATCTGGATAAGACTGACCTTACACTTCCTCCCACCAAGTAAAAACTTCCTACAGGGGTATGTAAGAGACCCTGTGAGTGGTGAAAAAGAACATGTGCAATTGAAAAAAAAAAAGTGATAGGTCAGAAAGAAAGAGTATCTCCATTGGACAAAAAAAGTGCATTCTACATAAGAAACAGTAACCCTTGTTAGCTTCAGCTGTGCAATCCATAAGAGCATATATATAATATACTGACATCTTGTGGTCAAACTAGAGAATGCTACTTTCATCACCATTGAACCTAGAGGGGAAACTTTTGTGACCGGTGTAAAACACGAAACACCCGTGGTGGCACACCACATTATACATAGGGTGGTATTGGGAAGGGGGATTGTTTAGAATATTGTTTTTGTTACCCGGATAACCCCTTTAAATTATAATATTCTTTCACAAATGTATCCGAATTTCACTAAAAGGGGTTTTCCACACAAACATACTGAAATGCTGTCCACGGTGTAGTGGCCAGATCTAGCTACTGAAGCTCGGCTGCCATTTACTTCAATAGGAACTGAGTGAACAAAGCCAAACGCTTCCAGCCCTGTTTACTGCATGTAATGTGGGGGCGCCGAACAGCTGATGGGCTATCCTGTGGGTATATTTTGCCTAGAAAACCCCTTTAATTGAAGTTGTATAAATCTGTGAGCTCCCCCTAGTGGTGGCTGCACATAGTCTAAATTTAGAGAGAGGGTTGTTTGTCCACTTACATTCATTTTAAGCTTAGAATTGCCTTTGCCGCCATAGTGCATGGAATATGCTGTAAGGTTGGTAATACTGGAAACAAATGATCATTTAGATAAGCATTTGCTTCGTGTTGCTATATACAGGAATTTTTCTATTGCCTGTTGTGCTCAGTCAAGTTAACACCAAGTAGCAATGCAATAGGGACAAAGAATGACTCAAGGCTTAAAAGAAAAAAATACATCAATTACCTTCGCTTCAACAAGTGCTATTTTCTATTGCTCTCGTGTATAAGCCCCTAATCTCTGCCACCTTCTTTCTTAGAATAAAAAAAATAAAAAATAAAAACATGTAAACGTTTCCTCCCTCCTGATTATGATGACCTTTATTTTATTTTTGGAATTTAGGTAGATATAATTAGGGTCGCAGTGTGTTTGGCGTATATGATGGGAAATGCTTCTATTACATACGACCAGGCTAGAATAATATAGGCCCAATGAATGGAACAGTCCAGAGGAGGAGCAAATCCCCATAGAAAACCTCTCCTGCTTTAGACAGTTCCTGACATGGACAGAGGTGGCAGCAAAGAGCAATGTGTCAGACTGAAAAGAATACCCCACTTCCTTCAGGACATACAGCAGATGATAAGTACTGGACGATTGGAGATTTTTATATAGAAGTAGTTTTTAAAACTGCATAACTTTCTAATACCAGATGATTTGAAAGAAAAACAATTTCGCTGGAGTTCCCCTTTAATACAGCACTAATAGCAGTCTATAGGGCCACACAGTACAGTACTGATTCTAAATCATAGTTTAGATTCTAAACCACAGTTCTGATTTTAAACCATCATGCCAAAATCTGGTAAAAAAAGATTGGAATTGAAAGGAACTTATTGGTATCATGCTCAGTATTGGGTGTACTATAAAGGACAATGCAAGGATACAGCAGGGAGTCTCTATACAGGGAATTTAATAGTGTAGAAAGAAATCCCAGCATTCCTTTCTACACGATTGCTATACCTGACACAGTACTTGGATAAATATTCTGCTGATAATGGGGAATCTGGATTGCACCCCATCTAGCATATATTGATGCCCAACTTAAAGGGGAACTCCAGGTAGAGGGGGGGGGATGAAACTTCTGCAGATGCAAATAGCAATACTTACCTATCTATCCCAGTTTTGAAACTACCAAAAATCCACTTCTTTTGGGGGAAGTTGTTCTGTATTGTGTTTCTGTACTTTCTGGAGCAGTTCCCAGAATGCAGTACAGGTTCCAGAATGCAATGCTTTCCCTCAGCTGTTCATCACAGTCCTCCACCCTGCCCATTCCCCGCCCAAAGCTGTTGCAGAACATCATTGCAGTTGAGCCCCACAATAAGGAGTTTATCCAATATTATCTTACATGGGATATACTGTTTGTGCCCTGTTTTTTGTCCAGGTGGGATTGGCAGTGCCAGCTCTGATCCTCTCTGGCGGTTAACATTATTTAATTGTGTAACTGCATCATCACTGGGTGGGAGAATGGGATTAACCATAATCCCTAGCTCCCGTCCAATCAGCTGCAGGCCCCTCTGTGATGTCAGCACCTCCCCCTCTATATAAGGAGGTTCGGTAACAGAGGCGGCCAGTCAGCTGTGTGTGGAGGAGAGAGCAGGATGGCAGCAGGCAGTTACAGCAGAGCAGAGAGAGACTAACAGAGTGATATAGGGACAGAGAGGAGAAGAATGGCGCATATTGGATGAATGACTGCCCGATTTACATTTTCATTGTGATTTTCCGATTATTGACACTTTTACAACAACATGCTTTAACAAATTCATTCTTTTGTCATAGTCCCAGTATTGTTGCTACTATAGTTTTGGCTGTTTTTAATGAAATTCGTTAAGATTTGCGAACAGTTTGACCAAAAATTTGTGAAGCTTGTAAAACGAATTTCCATCGGCTCCACTCATCTCTAATAAGCAAAAACAAAAAATAAAATTAAACAAATTCTCTATATGACTTACTGCAGTACAATATACATTTCACATTGGGGGATAATAATGGGACTTTACTTCTAAACAGTGAAAACACTTGCATTAAAAATGAATGTAACCTCCAAACTAATAAAGAATATTCTCTGTGAATTTGTGAGAATATTTTTTTAATAATTAATTAAAAATCTCTAGGCAAGTTTCAATGTAACCTATTGCATTTGTGGTGTCCCACCACGGGTGTTGCTATTGGTTACACCCCTCACAAAAGCCTGTACTGTAGCTTGTAAGTGTTGATGTAGTAGTGATAAGGTTTTGCCACAAGATGTCGCTATTGTAAGTATATGTACTTGGTTGCTGCAGAGCTAAAGTATGGAAAGGGTATTGTTTACTTATATGTCACACAGATCTGTGGACCTATAAAAGTATCTTCTTCTGTCCTATCCTTTGCTTCTTCTATATGCACTCTTCACCTATTCACAGCACACCCTATAGGGAGCTGTAGATAGGAAGTCACGTGGGTAGAGGAATTGCGTGGTCTTTTGATATTGGACTTTGTAGGGGAAGGACGCAAGCTAGAACGCTCCCTACAGCGGTTCTTTTGGGCCCTGGCCCTCTGCCAGGTCCCCAGCCTTAGTATGCAGTCTTGGTCGAGTTCCTTTACAGTGGGGAAGCAAGACAAGACTCACCTGATAGTTTCTCCTTAGGTCACTCTACTCAGCACTATGCAGTGTTAGACCCTTTACAGGAAAGGACAAGTCAGAGATCATCTCAACCCACGCCGTGGACTAGGAGAGTCACAGTGCAGGACAGTATCCACAAAGGCAGAAAGCCAGGAACTCATCCGGATAAAGCAAAGTTGCTAGAAGAATATGAACTCTATCTCGCAACGCGGTTGTCAGCAGGGAAACCTCAGCATTCCGCTCATCTCAGGTAACTAGGTCTGGGGCTTGTGTCACCCACTAGGACAGGTCCCCTGACACTGGTAGGGCAATAGGCGGTTCATTCCGACAAGAGTCGATGCATGGGCACAAGTATTCTCTCTCAAGTCTTCTTCTATATTCTACCTCCAACATCCCGGCAGAGCACAGTACTACTTGGGTTGGGACTCTCACAACATCCTCCTCTCTGCTCTTCTGATTCTTTTTTGTATGTCTCAGCACTCAACCCAGTAAGCACGACTGTACTACCTCCTATACCCTCATTACAGATCTGGATCCTGAACTGTTAAGTGTCCTATTAAGTATAGAAGACTCTGTCAATGCAAAGCTGTATGTTCTGCTGCACACAAGTACCTTCAGAGTAAACAAGATTTTATTTATGGTAAAGAGACTCTGTGATTCTTCGTCCCACACCAACACAGTATACACTCACTCCTTCAGACATTTCCCCTTTCTGTGGGTGGCAGTGCCAACAGTATGGGTGGGTCACTACTCCACTCCGGACCACTGTGACAACAGCCCAAGGGACCCAGTGATAGCCTGGCAGGTCGCTGACCACAAGGGAACAAGGTGTAACCGACCCTTTAAAATAAAAACAGGTGTGCCACCATACCTGTGTTCCCAACCGGCACTGGCGTCACGACATAACACCCTAGGGTTCGGTTACATCTCAACCAACCACTATAGACCTGGCGTCACACTCCACCTCCATACTACCGCGGGGGTGCGTCACCACACATTGTTGGGAGATGAGGATAGAGCATATTACTGTATTCCTGTAATCGTTCTTCTCCCATTCTCCAGATACTTCTCCTCCTACATATTGTTTAAGGAACAAAAAAAAAACAGATGTAAAAATAATTAAAAAAAAAAAGTTCCTCTTATCTGATTGAGGCAGAGGAAGAAAAGTATCAACCACTCCTGAAAAGAAGTTTATTTCCATAGAAAATATTATATGGATGTTCTGACATTGTCCAGACCGAACCCTCCAAACCTTTCTGCGGAGAAGTAAAATAAAGCGAAATTACAGTAAGAATAGCCAGAAGATTGCCTAGACATTAAGGAATGCCGGTTGCTGTGAAGTGCGGGGTTTTATAGGTCGTGCTGTGTTCTGGAGATCTGGATAGAGTAGAAGTGGCATCGCAACGTCCAATGATTCCGCTCACTGTGCTGAAATTAACTGGCAAAGAAAATGCTAATAATCCTGTATGATGGAGACCCAGGAGATGGCGGATTATCCAATTTTATGGGCTATTTAACTAACTCAGGTCATCAGCTGTACTTTTTTTTGGATCCTTTTTATGCCCCATATAACTCCTGATATTTTCGTGCAGCTTTTGTATTGTTCTTTATATATTCATGTCCATACTCCATACACCAGATACCTGTCGTCTCAAAGCTTGTTTGACCATTACCATCCCACCTTACCCATGAATGCTCAGCTTGGTCTTAAAGGGGTACTCCAGTGTGGGGGCACTTTTTTGCTGGGACCGGGGAGGAGGTGGCCGAGGGAAAAGACGTCCACTCACCTCCTCGGTTCCAGCGGCGGGTTCCGCCCGCGTCAGACACCCGGAAGCGGCTGGGAACCGGGCACCGGAGCGCCGCGATGCGGGACCCCCCGCTGGAACCGGGGAGGTGAGTGGACGTCTTTTCCCTTGGCCACCTCCTCCCCGGTCCCAGCAAAAAAGTACCCCCACGCTGGAGTACCCTTTTAAATTTTGCTCCACCCCTAATTGCCCGGCCGGATTCAATAAAAGGCATGCGCCGTACATCAGGTGCAGAAATCTTCAATCTGCCATAAATCATGGTAAACTTCATGGTAGATTTCTACCGCAATTCATTATAAATCAGGCACAGGAGGGCCTGCTCCTCACCTTGCCTCACCCCCCAGCCCGCCCATTTGCAGAGTCGCCAGGGAGAAGAGGCGAATTTGAACTTTCTGCCTGGTGTACGCCAGGGGCGCAACAATAATAAATGTCCCCCTGTTCTTAAGGTGTTCTTAATGAAGAGAAGAAGGGTAAACCACTGCCAGACATCCCTAGCGGAAGCTTATCTCTCCAAAGGATTGGGCAGTTGAATTCCAGTATGGTCGCTCATGTCATTAATTGAAGCTTGCAAGTAAATATCCCTGGGCAACCATCGAAGCATCACCGCAAGTGAATCGAGCATCAGGTGACCTGGGTCTTTAAACACCCAGGTCACCTGATGCAGCCAGACAATCACTAATATGCTTGCAGCCAACATGGCTGTGGCATAGCAGGATGTGTCAGCCCCTTCCCCACATGTTTATTGGCTAATTAAAGCCACCAAACATGCAGGGTAAAGACTCATTTTACCACACGGTACTCGAGTATTGAGTACTTTGGAGTGCCCAGATACACAAGCAAATGGTGAGCTCGAAAGGGCATGTTGGTTCATCTCTAGATGTAACAAAGTGTCTGCTTTGTAGATGCATATGGTTGTAGTTCCCACAGGGTATGCCCTGTATAATGTCTGGCCTATTGGTGCTCGGGGCGCCTGTGTGTGACATTCAGATAATGGGAATAAGGCCAAGCTTTTACTTTAGGTTAAACTCTCTACAGCTTGATTAACCGGATTTGGCTGAAGCTAAGGCAACCCAAAAACTAAGGTGTAACAGGGAGTCTAGAACTGATAGACTCCGTCTTATCTTGTTCCTGAGGCATTTCCCAGCTCCTGCTTTTCCCAAAAAGTGTATATTAGCACTGACAATGCAACTCCCAACTGGGCCAGGCAGGTTTCTGAAATATAGTAGCTTGGCAGCTGCTTGGTCCTAGGCCTGGCCCTTGGTAATGTTATGGATCACTTGTACAACTTCTCCCAAGAGGCTGTTTAACTTAATTTTTTTCTATGCTTAAAGGGGTTCTCCAGTTTTAGATAAAAATGGCCACTTTCTCCAGTTCAGGTGCGGTTTGCAATTAAGCTTCATGCACTTCAATGGAACGGAGTTGCAAAACCTGCACCCGAACTGGAGACAAGAGTGGTGCTGTCTGTGGAAGAAAGTGGCTATGTTTTCCTAACACTGGATAACCCCTTTAATTCCTCTCTCTCTCTCTCTCTCTCAGGATAATTACAGGGTCAGGATTCAGGAGCTGGCAGTCCTGGGTATAAGACCTCACATAGTCTTGCATTCTCTCATCTTTAGACTATCACTGACTCTCTTTCTTTTTGTAGAGAGGAAGGCTTAGAGCAAGCTCCTTCCTTTTCTATTGGGTTCTTTGTTTAAACTGTGTGAGTATGTAAGTGCATACATATTAACCCTTTGCTCTCAGCCAAACCCGAAACAAACACAGTTACCTATAAAACAAGAGAACGCATTATAAAAGAGTATAAAAGTCTAAAATACATGCAATATAAGCCATCACTGGACTGGACCCAGCAAACCGGCCATGCAGAATTCCCAATGGGACACTGCATATGGCTACCCTTAATCCAGCAGAGATTGGACTCATCTCCCACTCCCACTAAAAGTTTTGGAAATTTGGATAATAAAGACTAGGGGGATGGTTAGAGGTCGGATCTCTAATCTAAAGCCAAAAGTGGATTTCCAGTCTTTGGCTTCAGATTCGCTTCACAACGATTTCAGTGCAATAACTGAAATGTGTTTTGCTTTTGTTTGTTAGGATTAGCTGGCTGTTATTATTTGCTTTGTGTCCTACATATGTTTACATTTTATGTTATAGAAATTTGACTTTCAAGTTTCTGGTAACTTTGAAGCGTTCGTGCAGCGGGGATTTTTTTTTTTTTTTACGTGAAACCTAATTTATATAGCTCTTAGAAAATTCTATATTATGGAATAATTCAATGTCCTGGATTTTGTTTATTTTCATTGCGGACATAAAGTCTCTCCAATCACTTCATTGACAACCTGGCAATGTCATTAGATTCTCGGCAGCCAGTATTTTTTTTTAATAATTCAGCCTAAGATGAACGGTCTGTATAATCATCCAGGTGGACAGTGACTGTGAGAGTAAAGCCGGTATTTTTATCATCCCTAAAAATGTGAACTCAAAGTCTGATCAGAAGACTGGAAGATTCTGGAAGACATAGTTTAGATTTTACTTACCGAAATCTCTTCTTTCCATGACGTCCCAAGGCAGCACAACAGAGGGTTAACATTATTTCTCTTTTCCTACTAACAGAAGAACCAATCATAGTAATACAAGTATACTAGCAATTAAGAGTAATTAGCACCAGGCACCTCCCCCTTAGCTATATAACACCCTAGAGAACACACATCAGCGTGAAGTATGCAGCAATATTATTTAATGAGGGTGGGTAGCTTGTGCTGCCTTGGGACGTCATGGAAAGAAGAGATTTCGGTAAGTAAAATCTAAACTTTCCATTCGTCCCTTCGGCAGCACAACAGAGGGACATATAAAGCAATGGAAATAGAGGGAGGGTTTTTACGTAGTCGCCAGTTCCAGCACACTCCTGCCAAAGGACGCCTCTCTGTTAGGAAGGACATCTATCCTGTAGCGCTTGATGAAGGTCCCTGGTGATGACCATGAAGCTGCTCTGCAGATTTGGTCCATGGAGACTTGTGCTAGTTCCGCCCAGGAAGTAGCTGTCGATCTGGTTAAATGAGCTCTGATGCCTTCTGGTGCCGATAGACCTGAGGACGAGTAGCATTGGGCAATGGTGCCCTTAATCCACCGGGCTAATGATGCTTTGGACGCTGATTTTCCCTTGTTGGGCCCAGCATATTGGAGAAAAAGACAGTCCGAGCGTCTAAAGTCCTTTGTTTTATCCAGATAGCCTAAGACAGCACGCTTAACATCTAGGGTATGGAGTTTGGCATGAGTCTCAGTCTGGGGGTCTGGAAAAAAATCTGGCAGAAAAATCTCTTGATTGATATTGGTGAGGGATGCCACCTTAGGGAGAAAAGAGGGTCTCATACGGAGGATTAGGCAGTCTTGCATAACTCTCAGAAACGGATGTTCCGCTGAGAGAGCTTGTATCTCTCCTACCCTCTTGGCCGAGGTGATGGCCACCAAAAATAGAGTCTTCCAGGATATAGATCTGATGTCCGCTGACTGAAAAGGCTCAAATGGAGGTTGAGACAGAGCCTCTAACACCAATGGCAAGTCTCAGGAAGGTAAAGGACTCTTGACCGGAGGGCGAAGATTCTTTAGAGCTCTAAAAAATTTTGTGACCAGAGACGAGTTAGAGAAAGCACCGTCAAAATGATGATTAATCGCAGAAAAATGGACTCTTAGAGTGTTAAACTTGAGGCCCATGTTGAAACCTTCTTTGAGAAATTCCAAGACATGCGAAACAGATGGAGAGAGGATATTACGGAGATTACACCAAGAGTTAAATTTCTTCAGGATACGGCTGTAAACTTTTACCGTAGCGGGCCTATGTGCGGCCGACAGGATGTGCATGACGTCCTCCGATAACCCTATAGACTGAAGGGTTAGCCTGTCAGTAGCCACGCCGTCAGTCTCAGTCTCTCCGGACATGGATGGTAAAGGCCTGCTTGTAAGAGAATGTCCGGTCTCAACGGGATTTCCCAGAATCGCCCCTTGGCCAGAGACACAGCCAGGGGAAACCATGCCCTCCTGGGCCAGTAAGGTAGGATCGCCAGGACTGAGGCCTTCTCCCCTTTGACTTTGGTCAGAACCTTCATGATCAGAGGAAATGGTGGGAAGACATAGATGAATTTTTGACTCCAAGGGATTGATAGACCATCCAGGAAGTCTGGCTTGTCTGCCCTGTATATTGAGCAAAAAGTTCTCGTCTTGCAATTGAGTCTCGTCGCCATTACGTCCAGCTGAGGTTCCCCGAACATGTTGACTAGATGAGAAAACACTTCCGGATGAAGACTCCATTCCGCTGGATTCAGCTGCTCTCTGCTCAGAAGGTCTGCTTGAATGTTGAGAGACCCTCTGATATGAACTGCATGAAGGTCTAGGAGATGATCCTCTGCCCACGACATTAGGAGACTGCACTCCTCCATTAGACCTGGGGACCTGGTGCCTCCCTGCTTGTTCACATAAAACACTGCAGGGAGGTTGTCCGACTGAATTAGGATGCATTGGTGATGGACCAGAGGAGCGAAATGACGCAGGGCTAGGCGGATCGCTCGCAGTTCCCTGCGGTTGGACGAGTACGAGGCTTCTTGTCTGGACCACCTTTTTTGGACCCACCTGCAGTTCAAGTGGGCCCCCCAACCTATGGCTGACGCATCTGTGGTCAGTACCAGACGCGGGGTACTGGACATAGACTTCCCCACCGAGATCTTGTCTGGCCGGAGCCACCATGTGAGATCTGACCTCGTGGGGGGCGATAGTCTCAACAACCTGTCCAGCCCCCAAGGCCTCCTGTTCCACTGCGTGAGGATGTCGAGCTGCAGTGGCCTGAGGTGAGCTCTGGCCCAAGGAACAGCGTCTAGCGAAGACGTCATAAGCCCCAGAACGCTCATGGCAGAGCGATCCGTCACCTCTGGTCCCCGAAGCAAGTGAGAGATTTCTGTCACCAATCGTTCCGATCTCTCCGAAGAGAGAAACAGTTTCATCAAGATCGAGTTGATGTTGAAGCCCAGGAACCTGCAAACTCTTGCTGGAGTGAGGCACGATTTTTGTCTGTCGACGATGAAGCCATTATTCTCTAGAGTCTCCTGAGTCAGACGTAGATGTTGAATCAGAACTGCTGGAGAGGAGGCCTTGACCAGCCAGTCGTCCAAGTATGGTATGATATAGACTCCCCGGAGTCTGAGGTGGGCAGCCAAGATTACCGCAACCTTGGTAAAGACCCGGGGAGCGGACGACAGGCCGAAAGGGAGGCAGGTAAACTGGTAGTGACGCGTCTGGTCTCCTGATGAAATTGCGACCCTTAGGAACCTCCGATGACTTCTGAGGATCGGCACATGTAGATAGGCGTCCTTGAGGTCCAGGGTCGCCATATAGTCGTCTTGATGCAGGACTGCGGCGACTGATCTTATTGACTCCATCCTGAAGTGTTTCTTTACCAGGAAGGTGTTCAGGAATGTTAAGTCTATTACCAGCCTCCAAGAACCCCCTTTTTTGGGGACGGCGAAAACCCGTGAGTAGATGCCGAAGCCTCTTTGGTGTCGAGGAACTTCCTCGAGGGCTCCCTTCTTCACAAAATCTTGAACAAGGCCGAGGACATGAGGACCGCTGTGATTGCGGAAGAAGGTGTTTGGGGGTATACTGGCCAACTCTAGGGAGTAGCCCCTGCTGATGACAGAGCGGACCCAGGAGTCTGATGATGTTTGAAACCAGACTGCAGCAAACTGAGCGAGTCTGGCCCCCACGATCCTCCTGGCGTCAGAAGGATGAGCCCTTTGTTCCTCCCGAAGAGGGCTTTTTCTTATATGAGGATGATGTATTGGCCTGGTAATTGGACTTATTCTGCTTGTACTTTTGCTGAAACCTTTTTCTAGCTGGAGACCGCCGAAAGGGCTTCTGCTGCGGACGAAACCTAGGCTTCCTTGGGGGCTGAGGAAAATCCACCCCTTTCTTAGAGCTCATACCCTCCAGGATGGGGGTAAGTTGAGGGCCAAAAAGGTTCCCAGCCTGAAATGGCAAGGAACAAAAATGGTTCTTGGAAGAAACATCCCCTTGCCATTCCTTCAACCACAATGCTCTCCTTGCCGCTGTGGACGAGGCCAACAACTTAGCGTTAAGGCGGATCATGTCCAGGGGAGTGTCCGACAGGAACTCGGCAGCCAGTTTCATATCAGGGATATCTTTTAGAATATCCTCCCGTCGGACCCCATCCTTGAGATCCTTGGACAACCGGCTCAGCCAGACCCTGAGTGCTCTACTGACGGACACAGAAGCGATAGAAGCTTTAACAGCTTGGGCGGCCCCCTGGTATATCCGCTTAAGAGAACCATCTGCCCGCCTGTCCATCTGGTCTCTCAGAAGCGCAGACTCGTCAGAAGGAAACATAGACTTTTTGGACAACCTGGCGACCGCCAAATCAACACTGGGAGTGGAATCCCACGCTTCTGAACACCCAGGGTCTAACTTATAGACCGACTTAAACCTGGAACCTAGATCCGCCTTTTTCTCTGGTTTCGCCCACTCGGCCTGCATGAGGGGGTCCAACAGCGGTTGGTTGGGCAGGGCGTGATGGGAACTCTCTGAAAAATAAAAAAGAGCCTCTTTTTTTGGAAGTTTGGAAGAACTAGGTTCGCCCTCCACTGTTTTTTTAACTGCACTGATCAGAGTAGCCACTTGATCTTTCTGCAGCAAATAATAATCATCAGGGAGACCTCGATCCGGGGTACCTTTGTCACAGTCGGCCTCAGAGACCGAGTCCTCCTCATCCTGCGAGAACTGGCATGGTGAGGAGAGAACAGAAGCCGGGACAAGGGCTTGAGGCATGGGTACCTCATGATGACATTTTTGTACCTCATTGAAGATTCCGGAAAGCTGGTTTTTAAACCATCCCATGAATTCTTTGGCTTCTGACTGCATGCTACCGTGAGGAACCGGGGCAGCGCAATTCTGGCAGACATCAGAAGCGCAGTCGTCTGGCAGAGGTTGGTTGCAGCTGCGACACATCCTGTGCTTGTCCTTGCGTCTCCTTTTCCCCGATGAGGAATGGTCCCGCTGGTTGTCCATCCTAAGAGGCAAGCAGTAGGATAAGCGGATAGAAGACACAGATAGATAAAAAGGCAGGTAAAAAGCATCAGCCTTAATCCTGCTGACATACCTAATGTGCACAAAGTAAGCGCTCCTGGCAGAGTGCTGGGAGCTAATCCTAGTCCCCAGCACCTTTAAATCTCCTTCCCGGGCAAATGAGGAGGCCGGACTTGCCAAAAACCAGCCAACCGCGGTATTCGGCCCTGATGACGTCACCACAGGAAGTGAGGTTGCCACATGACCGGAAGTGGGGCAGACGCTCAGCAGAGTGCAGCCATGGAGCCAGGAAGTGGGGCAGACACTCAGCAGAGTGAAGCCATGGAGACAGGAAGTGGGGCAGAGAACTCCAGAGTGAGCAGAGCCTAGTCCCGGAAAGACCCCCGCACCCGCCGATACTACAAGTGCGGGGATCGGAGCCAAGCCCCACCCCCTCCCGGAGCCCACCGCACGTATAGTCAGCCAGGAGTATCCAAAAGTTTGTGGCGCAGCGCCATGTTCAGGAGAGGGTATGTCCCGCACACAGCGATACTCTATGTGCCGGACCCCTCCCCCTGCAAATACACGGCATGGCTGCGGGGCGACAGACTATCAGCAACCCTGCTGTAGAAAGAGCCCAGCCACTGCATCACCGGAGACCCTCCCCAGAGAGTAGAGCCGGGAGCAATACCCTTACCTCCTAGACCTCAACAGGATCAGAGGTATGTGCAGGGACCGGCTGAGCCGAGGACCCCCTCGGTATGCCAGGGGTTTCTGAATAAGCGAAGGTTCTTCTTAGCAGAAAAAAACAGAAGAAAAAAACACGCTGATGTGTGTTCTCTAGGGTGTTATATAGCTAAGGGGGAGGTGCCTGGTGCTAATTACTCTTAATTGCTAGTATACTTGTATTACTATGATTGGTTCTTCTGTTAGTAGGAAAAGAGAAATAATGTTAACCCTCTGTTGTGCTGCCGAAGGGACGAATGGAAAGAAGGTTTATTTGCATGTTCTTTTCTGATTTAAAGGGTACCTAACATTTAAACAAACTTCTGATATGTCATAGCGACATGTCAGAGGTTTGTATCGGTCAGGGTCCGGGTGCTGAGAACCCCATTGATCATTAGAATGAAGGGGGAGACAAGCGCAGCAGCCTCTTTATTGCCTCTCTCACTGTTAACCCTTTCACTACCTGGGGTCATTGATGCATCAATGCCCAGGTCATTTTTGGACATCCAAAATGAAACAGAAAATACACACCATGAATTCTTTTGAACTTTTCTTTATCCACAACAGTTTTAGGATAAACATGCACATAAGGTATATCACCCAACACTCGTGCTCATCGTCTTCAGATACTGTGTGAGAGACAAACAAAGTCCTTTAAGGCTCCATCAGAGCTCTGTCATCCTCATGGAAGTGATCGGCGTTGCGGAAGCAGACTGCTTCCGCAATGCCGATCACTTCCATGAGGATGACAGAGCTCTGATGGAGCCTTAAAGGACTTTGTTTGTCTCTCACACAGTATCTGAAGACGATGAGCACGAGTGTTGGGTGATATACCTTATGTGCATGTTTATCCTAAAACTGTTGTGGATAAAGAAAAGTTCAAAAGAATTTATGGTGTGTATTTTCTGTTTCATTTTGGATTGCTATTGGAGGCTCACAGGCCCTCTAATTTACACACCAGTGTGAGAGACTCATGTGCAGCGTATTCGTGTGTTCATTTTTGGACATCAGCTTATGAAATCATAATGACCCCATAAGCTGATGTCCCAATGTCTGCCCCCTCTCCTTAGTCCCCTACCGCTGTTACAATCTTGTGACAGCGGCAGGGAAGAGAGGGGAAAGAGCAGAGCTCACGGTCGCACGCCCTGCCTTCCCTCCCTCCCCCCGCCGACCTCCGTAGCCAGGAAACCAGAAGCCTGAGCCTTCTGGTTTCCGTGGCTACCATCAGGCTGTACGATCACTTCGCAGAGCCCCGATGGACACCAGACAGAGAATTCTCCCTCTGTAGAGGGAAAATTCTCTGTCAGGAGCCCTATAGATGCTGCGGTCGTGCTGAATGCAGTATCTATAGGGTTAACTCTCAGCACCGGAGCGCGGCTCCAGTGCTCAGAGTTGCGGCGGGTCCCCAGCTATCACTGATAGCCGGGACCCGCCACGGATGACACAGGCGCAGTTCCTGTGCCTGTGTCATCCTGCAGCGTAAATTAACATCGCTGCAGCATCAGGCATAGGCTGCAGCGATGTTAATTTACAGTGCAGCGGTGGGAGGAGGTTAAAGTAGCAATCGACTGAATTATTATGGAGCCTTATGGAACATCTGATAATCACTGTACCGCAAGTTCCATAGGGCTCCTTTATAATTCCGCCCAACTTCTACTTTTGCAGTGAGATGGAGATGAACAGGCAGAGCGCACATCTGCCCCTTTATTCTACTGATCGGCTGGGGTCTCAGCACCCGGACCCCGACAGATTCAAGTCTCTGAAATGTCGCTATGACATCCCAGAAGTTTGTTTAAATGATAGGTACCCTTTAAATTCCTTAATTTATTCTCTGTGTTGTGTTGTCCTTCTGTTACTCCTTCTGAAAATGTGTGAATAAATTTACAACTGGGAGATATAATTTCCCTGTTGGGTGGATTGGCCCAATGGATATGAAAAGTCCTCGGAGAAGAAACAAACACCAGAGGCTTCTATTCTAAGTGGCAAAACCCAACTATATAATGGGGGGTGTCATGTATTTAGGGCAACTGGTGCCCAATGGTCATAAACAGTCCTTAGAGGGGAAACAAACACTAGAGGCTTCTGTTCTAAGTGGTAAAACCCAATCAAATAATGGGGGATGTCAAGTCTGTAGAGGACCAGGGGCCCAATGGTCATAAACAGTCCTTAGAGGGGAAACAAACACCAGAGGCTTCCATTCTAAGTGGCAAAACCCAATCAAATAATGGGGGATGTCATGTCTGTTGGGGAGCAGTGAGCCCTGAGCACCATCCCTACCTACTTGGCCCTGCTGTGCCCAACTGGACAATGTTCCCTACTCTCACCAGACAAAGGGCCAGGCAGGGAAGAAACCAAAGTCGTCTGTCTAAGTCAAAAGCTTGTCAATCATGCTTAATCCAAAAATGGGAACACTAAAAAATAGTTAGGGACATGCCAGAGGATCAAAAACCAGGAGAACAAGACAAGGACAAAATTAGAAACCAATACAGGACCAAAGCCGGGTTGGGGTCACCATGGGAGGTAGCACAGTACAAAATCACAAACCGGAAGCAGGGGTCCGAGATCAAGCCAGAAGTCAGAAGAAACCAGAAGATTCAAAGTCAAAATGAACGTTGGTGATGGGCACAAGACACACAATCACAGGCATCTGCTGATAGCAGAAACCCATGTAAATTTCTCGCTGCTGTCAGTGGTCAGTGGCAGGGGTGCTTGTGATTGGCCCAGTGCCCCTGATAGGGTGAACTGTTCCAACGTCACTGGGACAGCTGGAGACACAGGCCTGTATTGGCTGCCATGGTCATGATAAGCACCTTACACCCCACCACCATCAAGAAGTAGCGTGGGCTTCTATTTTATTTATGTCCCAGAGCAGTAGAATGGAGAATGAGGCGTACTGGATTTCTACTAAAAAAAAAAAAAAAAAAACTTCTATTCAGACAGAACAGAAAGTGCACATTGATAACACTTTGTTTGTTCTGTTGGGTTAAGTTTACTAAATTCAGCAACACAACATGTCAACACCACGAATAACAGAATCCGAATTCTGACCGCTTTGGTGCCAATGAAACAACATAAATGTTTGGTAAGATGTGCCGAAAGCTCATAATTATAGGCTTATTATAGCAATCAGAACGAATCTAGTAATTATACGAACAATATGCCTGAGACCTCCCAGTAATTTTCCAGACAGATATAGTTTATGAAAAACTACACTACACTTTAGAGAAGATTTTAAGTTGCACTATGAGAGTACGAAAATTAGACGATTGGAAAGAAAAGAGACTTAACATGTGGTGCATTTCATTCGGAGAGTACAGAACAGTTTGGACCTTTACTATTATTGTGTAAGCCTTTGTAGTGTCCCAGTATGGGTGGTCCACCTGGGTAAAGTGCCTCTATCAGACATCGCACTAGTAAAGGGGATAAGGGTGTGGTTATGTATTTCCCCACTAGGTGTCACTCTCTGTCTCTTGTCAAAGTTCTTTGTGTATGCACAGCTGAAGGAGAACAATGGGTTAAAGTTTATTGTCATATGTTATGTTGTTATCCAATCACAGGTGCAGATATGGTTTCCTCTCTTTTCCACATATTACACTTCTTCTCTCTCCTGTTTCCAACATCCCCATTAATCAGAGAGCGTCTTAGGTACCCCTATAAAAAGGAGGTTAATTTCTGGTGGTAGGTCTTTTGTCAAGTAGTGGTATGGAGGGACTAAGGCCCCGTTCCCACTGAGCAAAACTATTCCACGGCGGACAATGCCGTATAGAATGCCGTTAGCCTCCCGCTCATAATGGGAGTCTGGGGGAGGTGCGCGCTCCTGCTCTATCCGCGCTGAAGAATGAACATATTCATTCTTCAGTGCGGACAGGGCAGGAGCGTGCGCCTCCCATAGACTGCCATTATGAGCGGGAGGCTAACGGCATTCCGCGGAGGACAATTCCGCTGCGGAATTCCGCTAGTTTTGCTCAGTGGGAACGGGGCCTAAGACACAGCCATCCGCTTTCCTGCAACTAAGAGATCTGCTCCAGTATGCAGTGCTAAACACACAGAAGGGGTAGCCGTCCTCTGAGGAAGTCCGTGTCCACGACAGGGACCCTTCTCTTGAACCCTCAGGGCAGTTACCACAGCTAGAAATTGACCCCCAACAAGACAAATAGCCACCCGCTGAAGTATCTTGCTGACCACGCATGGCTATTCTGAAAAGCTTTAGAAAGTCTGCTTCGCCCAGTTGTAAGGCCTGGGGCTCAAGTGCCCAAGTGCCCCAACACCCACCTAGCTGCCGCCACCACCTAGCAGCTACCCTGGCAGCAGCAGCCGAGAGCAATAGAACACGTACCTCATCGATCTATGCAGTATATCTATACTGCATAGATCTCTATGAGAGATCAGTGTAGTGATACTAGAAGTCAACCAGGGGTGAAATAACTCTGGGGTGCATGTCCTATTGAAAAGGGTAGCTTGGCAGTCGACATCTGTAGGCTTGACCTAAAGCCCTGGAGATTCTTAGGATAACTATGGGGAACATTCCCAAAGAAGTACAGTCTTGCTCTATTTAGCTCCTCAATCTTCTTAGGACTACAATAACTTCATTGATGCTACAGGAGCTCTCCGACCCAAAGTGTTTCAGGGCTCTAAGGTCTAACTCTAGAAGAAGGGAGATTGGGCACTCTTTTTCCTCTCTGTAAGCTAGACCCCTCTAAACATACAGTCACAAGGAGAAGCTGCCCACAATTAAAGGGGTACTCTGGCAAAAAAAATTAAAATCAACTGGTGACAGAAAGTTTTATGGATTTGAAAATTACTTCTATTTGAAATTCTTTTCAATCTGACACAGTGCTCTCTGCCGCCTGAGATGTTTTCTAAAGGGATTTGTTACTGCTCTGGACAGTTCCTGACATGGACAGAGGTGGCAGCAGAGAGCACTATGTCAGACTGGAAAGAATACACCACTTCCTGCTGGACATACAGCAGCTGATAAGTACTGACAAAATGGTTTGAAACATTAAAACCAGTAAAACAACATACATATAAATGTAAGACATCACTATCTGACAACCCACCCATAGGCCAGCAGGTGAGACACTGCAAAAGGGGTTACACAAGACCAGAAATAACAGTCAGATTTTTAAACAGGAAAAGCACCAGCTCTGCCTACTGTATATGCTGCGACAAAGATCCATTGAGGTTGCTGGGGCTTACTTGCAATAGCAACCACAATCCATCGATAAATGTGGCGCTGTTTCTTTATAATTGCTTGCTTAAAAATTAAAGAATTTACAGAAAATTACCTTGTAAAATGTTCTAAATAATCTAAATTTTTAGTTATTTAATTTATGTAGGATTTTTGCACTAAATATTGAGACGTACACGTCTTACCCCGCATTCCTAATAATTATGGGAAATTCCATAGAAGAATGATTACAAGACAGCCCTGTGTTCTATAGCAAGGTCTTGTTATGTGTGGAATTCCACCCAGGACTCAATGGTACCGGGAGAAATTCCTATCTTCTGCTACACCTGGTCATGTCTTCGGAAAGGAGAAAAACAACTTTGTAAAATTTGTCTGCAGCAAGGATATAATAATCAGTGTAAAGGCATGGGAGCAATACAAATATCATCTATATAGACTGCAATGTGGCTCAGGGAAGAAACAGAGTGCTGCACATCACACCCATGGCTGATACTAGTGCCGCTTGGCTAAATAAAAAACACATCAGAATTTTGTGTATGAATTGATCAAGCCATACTGCCCCATGTACCTTGTGCCGGTATCTGATACACATGGGTCCCTACACTAAGTCCACACCGTGCCAGTCAGTGGCCACCAACCCCGCAGGCGTGCACAGCCAGGGAACGGGGGCCATGGGACGGCCCTGCGACCCCCATGCCACAGGACCAGACCCAAAAACACCACACCAGAACCCGGCCAGCACCGCCGGCGGAGAAGGTCGCCCCCAAGCAGCACAAGTCTGGATAAGGTATTGCGCTCACCATAGCTGCAGCAAACAGAATGGGAAAAAAACAGGAGGGATTAAAACCATGTGCACTCAGGTGTCTCCTGCTAATTGCGGTCATGTGGGTCTCACCAGGAGGAGTGCAATACACGGAGAAAAGAGAGAAACAAAATGTGGCTCAGGGAAGAAACAGAGTGCTGCACATCACACCCATGGCTGATACTAGTGCCGCTTGGCTAAATAAAAAACACATCAGAATTTTGTGTATGAATTGATCAAGCCATACTGCCCCATGTACCTCGTGCCGGTATCTGATCAATTCATACACAAAATTCTGATGTGTTTTTTATTTAGCCAAGCGGCACTAGTATCAGCCATAGGTGTGATGTGCAGCACTCTGTTTCTTCCCTGAGCCACATTTTGTTTCTCTCTTTTCTCCGTGTTTTGCACTCCTCCTGGTGAGACCCACATGACCGCAATTAGCAGGAGACACCTGAGTGCACATGGTTTTAATCCCTCCTGTTTTTTTCCCATTCTGTTTGCTGCAGCTATGGTGAGCGCAATACCTTATCCAGACTTGTGCTGCTTGGGGGCGACCTTCTCCGCCGGCGGTGCTGGCCGGGTTCTGGTGTGGTGTTTTTGGGTCTGGTCCTGTGGCATGGGGGTCGCAGGGCCGTCCCATGGCCCCCGTTCCCTGGCTGTGCACGCCTGCGGGGTTGGTGGCCACTGACTGGCACGGTGTGGACTTAGTGTAGGGACCCATGTGTATCAGATACCGGCACGAGGTACATGGGGCAGTATGGCTTGATCAATTCATACACAAAATTCTGATGTGTTTTTTATTTAGCCAAGCGGCACTAGTATCAGCCATAGGTGTGATGTGCAGCACTCTGTTTCTTCCCTGAGCCATATATAGACTGCAATGCTACATGCCCAGACATCGTATGACTGCATTTTGTGTACACATTAAAGGGGTATTCCACTCAAACGTAACTTTTCATATGTTGCTGCCCATGGTGAGACTAACTTCCATACTTGTTAATATCTATTCAGTATCCTTCCCCCAGTCCTGAGCTGCTGCTTTCTGCTGAAGACACAAAAATCTCTGTGTGAGCTTTTCTCTCTGTCTCCCTCTCCCCTCTCCCTTCTGAGACAGCTGATGTAGACAAGTCCCTGGCTGGCTGTATCTGCAACAAAGTATTTTTTTTGTAATGCTGGGAGGGTTATTCAGAAGTTGCTAATGAACTCACTGTGATTAATCCTCCCAGCATTACATACTATATACAGAAATGACTGTATTTAGTATGTACGTGGTGAATGTGCATGCATGTAGAGAGCATGCATGCATATAGTGATTGTGTGTGTACAGTATGTAGTGTTGCATATATCAGGGCTCATATGTGTGCATGTATGTAGAGAAGGTGTACGCATATAGGGGGAGGTTTATCAAACATGGTGTAAAGTGAAGCTTAGTTGTCCCTAGCAACCAATCAGATTCCACCTTTAATTTTTCAAAGAGTCTGTGAGGAATGAAAGGTGGAATCTGATTGGTTGCTAGGGGCAACTGAGCCAGTGTCACTTTACACCATGTCTGATAAATCTCCCCCATAGTGATTGTGTATGAAGTGAAACACATATGTGTGTAGTGGTTGTGCATATCCACCGCAGAGTGCACATAGTGTATGAGGGGAAGGTTCAGTCGCAGTGCCTAGGGCAGTATGATTTGGAGCTATGACCCTGTCTGTGAACCTGGCTTCTTTCATTCCTGATGAGTGACAGGTGTGGGAATGTCTCCATTAAGTACTGGGAATGTGATTTAAAAGATTTAGATGTCATAAAAGTCTTTGGATGGAAAATCCATTTAAGCTATACTTAATAGGTAAATAAAATTCCATTGTCCCAAGGTGCTCGGCGTGTACCTGGTGTCTGCCGGTCACATGTCTGCTGCCGCCTTCTAAAATGTTAATGGGCCAAGTCAGTGCTGCCAATGGTGAGACCCCTTCCTTCCTATATTCCTGGTTAGTGGGATGTCATTGACCTGAAGCATAAGATTTGTTAATTTCCTATGGAATGCAAAGATACCAATTTCCTGACTGTTAAAGGGGTTGTCCACTTTATAGTAAAATTTTTGGTGTGTAGTATAAGTAAATGTATTCACATTACTTACTGACAGCAGCTCCCTGTGTACCCCATAGAGCTAAAATCAGATTCCCCTCCTGCAAGCTGTACTGCCCTGCTCTGTGGTGAGTCTGTCCATAAGATGGCTGACATGGAGGAACATGTGACCATACCCCAGTGTCTTCCTTAGGCATATATACAGGCTTAGTGGTGGACACTGAGGGGTGGGGCATGGTCACATGCTCCTCCATGTCGGCCATCTTATGGACAGACTCACCACAGAGCAGGGCAGCACAGCCTGGAGGAGACGAGTCTGATTTTAGCTCTATAGGGTACACAGGGAACTGTTGTCAAATAGTGCTGTGAGTACAACTACTTACTGTATACTGTACACTGAACTGTTTTACTATAAAGTGGCCAACCCCTTTAAGTAATATTTATAGGTTGAATTCACATATGTGTAACATGGGCGCATTTCAATCTTTGACACTTCAGGTCATAAGACTGGGACTCACAGCCATGCAGAACACTGCACCCAAATTACACCTGGTACTATGGTCAGTTCCTGAGGCTACATGCGCCCATACACATGAATGCTTGGACCGGCCACATGTTCATATGTATAGATGGATCATGACAGATATATGGCATATAAGTTTGTTTGGCGGACAGGTATTTCATGTGTATGTACCAGCCTATAACTCTTATGCCTCACCCCTTATCCCCCTTCTTATGAACCCTCTTACTTGGGGTCCTCAGTCCATTCTATTGGATTGGAACAGTAGTCGCACATGCACATGCCCCATTTGGCTATCTCAGGCTCCTTCAACATCACAGGCAATGAGTGGCAGCACTGACTGCCTGCTCTAATACATCAGGTGGATTGGGACACTGCTTGAGGCTACGAGGGAGAAATACACTTATCCCCTGTACTATAGATAGGGGAATTATTGATATTATGATATCATTGATACTAAGTATAGAAGAATTAAAAAAGCTTACCTTATGCAATATTTCCTACCTTTACCTGTTCGACATATCACCTTGATTTAAAGGGGTAGTCCACCCCAAAAAAATTTCTTTCAAATCAACTGGTGCCATAAAGTGCCAGAGATTTGTAATTCACTTCTATTAAAAAATCTCAAGTCTTCCAGTACTTATCAGTTGCTGTGTGTCCAGCAGGAAGTGGTGTTTTTTTCCCTGTCTGACACAGTGCTCTCTGTTGCCTCCTCTGTCCATGTCAGGAACTGTCCAAAGCAGGAGCAAATCCCCATAGAAAACCTCTCCTGCTCTCCAGACTGGAAATAATACAACTTCCTGTTGGGCATACAGCAGCTGATAAGTACTGGAAGGCTTGAGATTTTTTAATAGAAGTAAATTACAAATCTCTGGCACTTCATGGCAGCAGTTGATTTGAAAGAATAATTTTTTGGGTGAACTACCCCTTTAATCTTCTACTTATGTTATTGTTAGCGACAATGTTTCGCTTTTTCTTTGTATTTTGGCAGCACTGTGTTGCTATCATGGTTACTGTTTATTTGTGTGTCTTTTATTGAAAAATTAATAAAAAATACAATTATTAAAAAAAAGAGCTTACCTTATTATGTGGATTAAAGTGGTACTCTGGCAGGGAAAAAATTCATTTAAATCAACTGGTGTCAGAAAATTATATAGATTTGTAATTTACTTCTATTTTAAAAATTCCAGTCTTCCAGTACTTATCAGCTGCTGTATGTCCTACAGGAAGTGATGTTTTCTTTTCAGTCTGACACAGTGCTCTCTGCTGCCACCTCTGTCCATGTCAGGAACTGCCCAAAGTAGTAGCAAATCCCCATAGAAAACCCCTCCTGCTCTGGATAGTTCCTGACATGGACAGAGGTGGCAGCAGAGAGCACTGTGTCAGACTGAAAAAAATACCCCACTTCCTGCAGGACATACAGCAGATGATAAATATGGGAAGATTTGAGATTTTTAAATAGAAGTAAATTACAAATCTCTATAACTTTCTAATACCAGCGGATTTGAAAGAAACATTTTCGCTGGATAACCCCTTTAATACAGCAGTCTTTAGGGCCACAGAGTACTTCTGATTGACTGGAAGGCTTGAGATGTTTAAAAAGAAGTAAATTACAAACCTTTATAACTTTCTGACCTCAGTTGATTTAAAAGAAAAAAAAGTCATCGGACTTCACCTTTAAGGGGGATACAAAGACCTTTCCTTACCATAGTTTTAATTAAAGTAGGTGTACAAAGTTGGAAAAACATGGCTGCTGTCTTCCACAGTAATCTTTTTGCTGAAAGGTCATGTAGCTATTGTAGCTCCATTAAACTAAATGGCGCTGCAATACCAGATACAGCCCACAGACAAGTGAGGCGCTATTGTGGGAACAAAGCAGCTCTATTTTTCGAATCTCACACAACCCCTTTAAGACGCCCTGAAACATGACAGGTATCAATTTATCTTACACTAATAATAACAGGACATGCAAAAATTCAATAATCGCCCCGATACATCCATCAACTTTTTTTCCCCAAACCGCAGCAGCCAATAACATACTGTATAGAATGGACTGTATCATAATTATAAATTACTAGGAAATAAAATGTGCTGTATGCCGTCCTTCAGCTCCCAGGGGCACCGCACTCACCGCTACATGCTTATTGGAATAACATCTGTGCAGATTTTTTTTTTTTCTTCAGAAAATGAATATGTCTGCTCTTATGTTTCCTCCTTTCTGATTCAGTACAGTAAATTCAAACTCCATATGGTCCATGAGGATTAAACAATATATTCACGGGAAAGCACATGGTATACGGGAACCGATAAGCTATTGCAAGTATTGGGATATATATTAAATACTATAACAGTAATTTCTCTTGCCAGTAGTGGTAAACAATGGGTTAATCCTACAAAGAGGTGAATATACAGTATAGTCTTATAGGGAACTTATCAGCAAGAAAATGATGTGCCGTTCATCTACAACAGGGATGGGGAACCTCCGGCCCTCAAGCTGTTGCAAAACTACAATTCCCATCATGCCTGGACAGCCAAAGCTTTAGCTTCAGCCGAGTATGTGACGTTGCAGCTGGAAAAGTGGTGGTCACCACCGTGATGATGTCATGCTGGTGGTTGTGATACAGCTCAGCCAGTGATGGTACTGTTATGATGCCAGTGCTAGTTCAGCACACAGGTGTGGCGGTATACCTGCTTTGATGTTATGGCTGTACTGTTCCCCAATGGTCGGTGACCTGCTGGGCTGTAATGGGTCCCTTGGGCTGTTGTCACAGTAGTCCAGAGTGGGGAGATGACCCACCCAGACTGACAGTACCGCCACCCACAGAAAGGGGAAAATGACCCAAGGACGGTGTAGCTAAGAGGTGTAGTTGCAGGTGCAATGATGACTGAGTCCCAGTAAAATAAATAAAATGGCTTTCCTGGCAGTCTCTGGTAATACAGAATGTGCAGGCAATAGATAACTTCTTGAGTTCACTGGATCTGTGCTGGAACTTTAAGTGCTGAGGTAGAATAGCAGTGCTTGTGTAGCTTAGTGTTAAGCAGTTAAGAGGAGTTTGTCGTGAGAGCCCCAACCCAGGGTAGTAGTGTGCTCTGCCAGAACTTTAGAGAAAGATACTTGAGAGAAGAATACTTGTGCCCGTGTTTCACTTAACCCCCTTCTGCACTTCAGTGTCGTCGTACCCGTCCTATCAGGGTGACACAAGGCCCAGTCTTGGTTACCTGAGATTAGCGAAGTGTCCGAAATTATCCGGTATCACCTGCTCTGTGAGATAGAGTACATAGACCTTGGTTACGGTTGCTTTGCTCTATCCGGGTCAGTTTCTCTGTCCTAGGATACCGCCCTGCACTCGAGAGGTTCACAGCGTGGGCTGGGGTGATTTTTGTCCTTGTTTTGGGGTTTAACACTGCATGGTGTGTATTGTTATACTGTTAGAAGTAAGAGTCTCTAGGTTCTACATACACGTATCTCTGACCAGCTCACTAACACAACTCGACTTTCTTGGACAGGGATCTTGGTAGAACCAGGCCCTGGCTAAGTTCAGCAGGGATGTCTGTTCTGTGTGTGTCCTCCTCTCCAGAGAATCAGAGGGAAACTGACGCTACACTTCCTCCCACCCAGTGACTGCATCCTATAAGGGTGTGTAAGAGCCCCTGTGAGTAGTGGAGAAGACAGTGTGCAAATAAAGAAGTATAGAGATAGGCAAAAAGGAAAGAATATCTCCCATTGGACCACAAAATCACATAGTACAAGAAAACAGTAACCCTGTGTGACATATATACACAAGCTTACATACAAAATACTGACATCTGGTGGCGAAACCAATAAATATCTTCATCACAACCTTACTTTTGAGTGAAAAGACTTTTGTGACAGATGCCATGCAAGAAATACCCATGGTGGGATACCACAGACGAGCTGCAGGATACTGGTGGCTGTCAGCTGGACCCAGGAGCGTCGCTTTGGGAAACAAGGACAGGTGGCAGTAGAGAGCACTATGTCAGACTGAAAAAAATACCCCCCTTACTACAGGACATCCAGCAGCTGATAAGTACTGGAAGACATGAGTTTTTATGAAATAGAAGTAATTTACAAATCTATATAACTTTCTGACACCAGGTCATTTAAAATATTTTTTTTTCTTCTCCAGAGTACCCCTTTAACTAGTGCATATATGGCGCGTTTCAGGGCTGGAATGATCTCCTTTGTCAGATAGCGCCTCTGTGATCTCTATGTATACTACAGGATGTAAAGACATGAGAAGAGTCCCCTCCAGCACCTGTAATGTAACTGCAGGAGATATTTGGCGCAGATTATCAGGGTAACATCACATAACAGTTTCCCAGGTATTGATATTGTAATATGCTTATGCTTCCCATAGGAAACAATAACCAGCAGTAGAGAAGAGAGGACTCGGTAAGGGCGGCCATTAATGTCTGACATGCTTTGTAGGATACAAGAGTCCGCAGCCTAAATGGGAATTCATTAGGAAATATTCCCCAAAATACGATTTGTCGGTGCAGATCCCTTTGATCTCGCGTCCAGCTTTTACATAGTATCTCCGAGGACTCCTTCTCACATGTTAGATATTCCAGTGTTTTCCAGTAAGTTGCTGTTTCAAAGCAGCTTAGCTGAGCATTTTCTCTGAGCGCGGCACAGAAACTCCTCATTTTAGGCTTCTCTGGCACCCGAGAATACAACGGCCCACAGGAGGAACGAGGACAAAGTGATTTCACATTTGTTACAATTAAAAGAAAATGTTGTCTGTTTATTAATAGCCTCTATGTAACGCTGCCAAGCGGCGCCATTGTTGTCACAGAGAATACAGAAGACTTCATTAATTAAATTCCTTTAAGAGAGTTTTACTCAGGTCACGCGGATGCATTGTCTCACAGATTTTACCCTGTTTGTTCTTCTACTTTTCGTCTTTTCGGTAATACGCATTTATATAATTGGATGGATAGGATTTTTAGAGGAAGGTTTCAAAATTAAAATTTGCAATAAGTGTGTGAGGGAACTCAGGACCTGATGGAAGACGGGGACAGACTAGCCCTAGTCCTAGGTCCCCCAAGACTGTTCCTGTCTACTTGCCAGCCCTAGGCAGTCGGCAACAACTGGATGATGGTCCCTACACTGGGTAAGTGAGACACAGACAAGACAGCTAAACACAATAAAGTCAGGCAGATACAGGTCAAACCGGAGATAACAAAGCAGTATAAACCGCAGGCAAAAACAGAGGTCAAAAGGACAGGCAAAGTGACCGACCCTGAGACGCCCACCACAAGGCAATGTGCCCGAGTTGTGACTTGGGGGAGAATGCCTGTCACAGCTGATGGACAGCCCACTCAGCCAATCAGTGACTGCAGTGGTGTCCCACCCCAGTCACTGACTGGCTGAGCGGCCAGTCCTTTAGCTGGTGAAGATCCAGGAGCCCAGTGGGGATCCCGGAGCAGCGATCCAGCGCTGGAGAGGCACAGGGAGAGGTTAGTTGGTGTAGTTTTTTATGTCCCCCCCCCCCCCCCCCCCCCCCGCCCCCGCCCCTGCTGTTAGAAAAATTCCTTAACTCCTTTAAGCTGCAAAAGACTATTGTTAGCAATGTCCAAGAGAACAAGTGGACCTCTTATGAGATGCCAGAGTCCCAATCCAGGGCGTGATTGGACCAGTCCTCTGACATCCAGACCACACAGAACACAGCCTGGCAGGGAAGGGAGATACGTGGAGAGGACAACTGTTCATCCCTACTTACAGCCCAGCAAAGGCTAACAGAAGAAACCAGACAGGTGTGGTAGAACCTGTCAATTACCACCCAGCAAGTGCTGGAATAAGACAGAGTTCAGAAAAGTAGAAAACCATGCATACTGAATCGGGGCCAAAAGTGCAGTCTTGGCCATACTTTACAGTCTGAACAGGCATATACACAACAAGGTGGTTTTGTGTTACAAGACGTAGGAGACAAATAAAAAGGGTACACGTACTGAGTACTGAGAATCTGACAACAGGGTTTGTTGTCTGTTACCGTGGAGATGCATAGAAACTGAAGATCATTTAGATCTCCTTGATGTTACTAAGTCCACAACATACTAATATGACATCTACTAATATGTTACATCGATCCTCCCTCTCTGAAACAATGCATCATCCTCTGCTGTTTCAGGAGGCTTGGCTGGATCTTGTCTCTAAACCCAAGGCTCACCCTAGAGTAATGTCACCGCCTCTGATCAGCCCCTCCAGCTTACATCATATGCACATCTACTGTATTTGTAGTGGCCAAAAAGGAGGTGTGTTTAAAGCATGCTGCCATGTGCTAAATAGTGATGAGCGAATACTGTTCGATCGAAGAGATATTCGAATATTCGATATTCGTACGAATATCCCACGAATATTCGATAAATATTCAATAAGCGTTCAAATCCCCCAGCTTCCGGTTTCACCCTCCAAATGGTCAAATAGATGTTTTTCACTAATCGAATACTTGTTCCCATAGACTTTAATGGGATCGAATATTCGATTGAATATTCGAATATTCGCGGGATATTTGTACGAACATCGAATATTCAAATATCTCACTATTCGCTCATCACTAGTGCTAAACAATGCCACAGTCAGAGGAGCATACATGTAATGAATGCAGCAGGTGCAGCAGATTTATTGACTGCGGAGTAATAGTGTGTTGTGTACTTTAATGTTCTGCAACAGCTTTGGGCTGTTAGGCTATTTCTGCAGTATTTTTTTTTTAATAATAATATGACAAAGCCGATATCTCCAATCACAAAATAGTAACTGAACAATACAAGGAACTTGAAAAAGGAAATGGCAGACATACAGGTATATTTAGTTCCTGAAAAGATTGGATTTCACCAGTCAAGCAGATTTTTCTGAATACTAAACAGGTTCAGGGAGAAAACAAACTCATATTATTTTAATAGAATTCTATATAAATATTCTGCACAGCAACACAGATATTCTACAGCAATCCTCCCAAAAGCCACAAAAATCTCCAGCACAGTCCAAGTGTTCTAATAACAGGTCACTGGGACTCCTCACTTTGTTGCCAAAACCGCCCCCTGCAGGCCCTGTTGGGATTTGCATAATGCCGGTGAGGCTGCCCAAGCACTGTGCCCCCAGTTTGGATGAGATAGAACATCTCCTTACAGGGAAGGATACCGGCACAGGACAGGAATGGTGGCAAGCTGGTCTAGCCTGCCCATATAGTCACCATATAACAAAATTCTTGCTGTTTAGCGTGATAGGTTGGGTTGCAATAGGCTCCAGCCTGCCCATAGTACACCGAGCAACCATCTATTTTCTGCAGAGTCTGCAGAACATTGTTGGCAGTGGCTCTGGCTATGTAGGGACAAACAGTTTGCCCTAGCCTGAATTTGTGTGTGTGCATAACTTAATTCTCTGCCGGGATGTGGTGAAGTGTCTCTACAGTGTTGAAGTTATCTCACCTAACCGCCTTCTGCCCCACAGTGTTGGGTGTCCGTCCTAATGGGGTAGTACGAGTCCCATGTCTCTGCTCTGGGTGGAGCTGGCTTGTAGTGTCCTTCCTACTAAGCTGAGTGTCTGTCAGTAGAGAGCGGCTTACTGGCACTGTGCTCTTGATAAATCTTTCTCTTTTCTCTAGGTGGTTGACTGTCCTGTGTTACAAGTAAGATCCACGGCTTAGGCAAGGGGTGAGCCTTCCTTGTCTCCGGCTTCTCTGGAGGTCTGATCTAGTGACCCATAAAGGTTGGATAATTAGCTGGTGGAAACAATGTCGGACTGGGCTATCTGGGGCCCACCAGAGGAAATGATCCTGGGGACCCACCAATAAACAACCAGTGAGAAAAGACATGTCAGTCAGTGTTAGTGCAGGTTCTAAAGCTTGGGGCCCACCGGAGGATCCTCTGGTGGGCCAGTCCGACACTGGGTGGAAACAGGTCTGCTCTCCTCTCTGTATGGAACTAGACTGAATACCTTAAGGGTGTGCAGACTAGAGAGAGAAAGGGGTGTGTGTGTAGCTGAGCCTGGGTGACTGCAGCTGTGCTGTGAGAGAGTGACATCTAGTGGTTGGAGTAAGGTACAGCGGCCTCCTGTCCTAACTTTGACACTAAAGGAAGACCAAGGTGTAAGAAAAGAAAGAAAAAAACACGTAGTGGGACACTACATATGTGTATATGTGCGTGTGTCACAGTCTTTATATGTGTACGTGTGTGTATGTGTCACAGTCTTTATGTGTATATGTGTATGTGTGTGTATGTGTCACAGTCTTTATGTGTATATGTATATGTGTCACAGTCTTTATGTGTATATGTGTATGAGTCACAGTCTTCATGTGTGTGTGAATGGCAATACAGTATGGGGGACATTTATTAAGAAGTAACTTGTACACCAGTCTTAAATCAAGCCCTACCCCCATTCACCCTGCTGGGTCTACTAAGAGGTGCATGTCTCTTAGTAAATCTGGCGGGACCTGCGCCTTCAGCACAGGGGGCGCAGTAATCTACACCTGCTTCGGAGTATTAGCTAGGCCATTACAGAATTTACTTTGAGTCTTTGCAGAACATTAAGCACGTACAGCACTATGCAAAAGTCAAGAGATCACCTTTATTTAGTACTAATCTATTAACCTGTCAGAGATAGAAAATGTACGAATTGTATAGTCATTAGAATATTAGACAAATGCATTAACTGTTAAAATACGACATTTATCACTGTCACATTTCTCTATTTGTGCACCCTTCTGCCACTTTCACTATTTTACCCTTTAAATGAAAACTGTGTTCTCTCATCAACAGGTGTCATTAGAATCACGTTACCCTTCCTAAAAGTATGTGATTTCATTTTGGCATACCTTTTTTTTTTTTTTTTTTTTTTAGCAAATTGTGACAATTTAGAGAAAGAAACCTGTCACAAATTACATTACATTCCCATAAATTGTTTTAGTCCAATTAATAGGGAACCCCGGAGAAATGTATTTTCTTTCAAATTAACTGGTGTCAAAAAGTTATATAGATCTGTAATTTGTTTCTATTTAAAATTTGTCTTATTTCTCCCGCCCCCCCGCCCGGACAACCTTCCCGGAATACTCATTGAAAGAGCGGGTCCTGCAGCGGGTCTGCGGCGTGACGTGCGGCGTGACAACGTATGGAGACGGCAGCGTGCATTGGGACGTGCGGAGGACGTGGGGGCCATGGACCAGGCTGTCTGCGGTGCCTGCCTTGGAGGTCCATGAGGGGATTAGGTGAGTCGGGAGGTGGCCTTACTTTCAGGGGTGGGTGTGGGGGTGCGCCTAGTTTAGAGTAGGGGGTGCCTTATTTTCGGAGGGGTGGCTTACTAAACTAGAGGGTAGAGTAATGGTGATGACATAGGATCGGTGCAGTAATTTTTCCTTTTTTTTTAAAATTATAAAAATATAGTATTCATCCCGTCAGTCAACCCCTTTAATCTGCGATAAATCTATAATAAATAGCCTTCACACCAAGAACAACAATGATCAAAATAGAAAATGTTGTATAGACATGTTCCAGCTCTGTAGACCTACTGTAACTGAACAAATAAAATTCTGGAACATCCATGGAAAGAGTTCTCATTGAATTGTCCCAAACAGCCCCCTCCAATTCCATCACCTCCTGCAATAATATGAAATCATAGAACTTATCTGTTTGTTTTAAAAACAAAACTTCCTCCCTAATGTTTTTGTGGCCGATTCCTTTGATCTGCCCAATGGTTAAATTAAATTCGGTTCAAAGACCAAGTGAGTTAAACGCTCCCATCTGCTCCGAGCTGATCCTGATGAATTTTAATGAGATTGTTAAAGTATCAAACGTGCGGGAGATGATCGAGAACGGGGAGGAGATGAGGTGGGGAACTGGATGAGGACTTTTATATTCAGATTATGTATTGTATGTTCTTTGTTCTTACAATCTTTTTAAATCGTTAGCTATACTATGTACTTGGACAACTGGTGGCTTTGGGGACATTGGAAGACCACTATGTCTTCTATGTTATTCACAACTGTTCTTGGCAAAATGTGGCGAGTCATTTGCATATGACCCAGAGAGCATTGCTTCTAACACTTCTAATCAGCTGGTTCTCCACAAGGTAAAACAGCATTTTCATGAAGTTCATTCAATTCTACACAGCCAAATTGTGATGCCTATATGTAGGGCCGGTCTTCAAACAGGGGGTCTTGTGGTGTGTTCCTGGTATGCAAGGAAGGATAGGCAGCGAACTAGAAAAAGGGTCATGAGCCTACAAGAACTTGATTCCTTACAACGTTCAATCAATCATGCAGCTGGGCCCCATGAATGATCACTGTATTGTTTGTGTGCCCCATTTAAGTTGACTGTGCATACCCATATGTGGTCTACTATCAATGATTTTCAGCATCAAGAGATTTCTAGTTCGTCGACTTGCTGCCCTTTTACACAACCTGATTATTATCAAAGAGGTTCCTGCCTGCTGAGAATCAGTCAATGTAAAAGGACACTTAACAATAAATCACTGGTGTGACCATTTAGGCGATCGATCGACTGATGAGTTTTCTTTTAACGGTGGACGTTAAGACAAGACGAGAAATCGCTTTAAAAAATAGTTTATGCGATCGAAAAATAATTGGTCTAGAGTTGTAGAAAATTGGTCTAGAAGGTGGAGACTGAACGACGATTGAACGACGAGTTTTTACACTAAAAGATTTGCGAATGATGGCGGAGATTTATCAAACACGGTGTAAAGTGAAACTGGCTCAGTTGCCCCTAGCAACCAATCAGATTCCACTTGTCATCCCTCACAGACCCTTTGGAAAATGAAAGGTGGAATCTGATTGGTTGCTAGGGGCAACTGAGCCAGTTTCACTTCACACCATGTTTGATAAATCTCCCGTATAGTCCAGATTGGGAAGTCTGCTCTTAAGAAGTAATCAATGATATAAGAACAACTTCTCGTTTGCAAATTTATTGTGGCCACGTTTACACCAGCCGATAATCACCTTAATATGAATGATATAACGATTTATTGCACAAAAATTGTCTCATGTAAAAGGCCCTTTAGGCCTTAGGTCATTTGGTCCTACTCTTAAGGGTTCAACCTTCTCAACCACATTGATATATATATATATATATATATATATATATATATATATACTCCATGCTTAATATTTATCTGACAAACTTTTGTAGATTCTAGAGGAGCAATGTGAAATTTGATGCATATAATTTAAGATCTAGTAAGTAAAGTAGGGCTAACACAGTGTACGAGCCATTTAGCTGTAAACATTTAGAAGATGGGAGGAGACATTAAGAATCTGTGATTTATATGTATTGACCTTAGAATTACTCAAGAAACCGAATTCTTCAAATTCCAAGAGGTTCACAGGGAGCAATGTAGAAAGTTGATTTACATATCGGAGTAGGTCATCCGCATAAATACCGAGCATTGGATAGTGATTCCGACATGTATACGCAGCCGGATCCACTTAATTCATAGATGTTTAATTGGGTTGAGATTAGGGGACTGTGCGGGCCGCTGAGGCAACATGTTATGAGCCTGACGTGGCTCTACAATGACGGATCTCTTATAGTATAGTGATAGTATAGTGATATATTACATGTTACATGTTACATAAAAAAAGGAAGAATCTGGGTAACCTTAATCTTTATAATGGCCACACGTGAGATAAAAGTCAGCTTAAAGTGAGTGTACCACTAGGTACATGGCTTTGTCTTTTTTACATGAACAGACCGGTGCCGGCGCGGGGATGCCATTGCCACGGCCTTTTTGTTGAACTACTGCCTGGTTTTCGCACATGGTGCCGGGCGCATTCCCGAGCAATGGCCTGGGATGAGGCACTGGGGGGCAGGCCTGCCAGCCCCCAGTGAGGAACCCCTCTTCCCTCTGTGACACGGCTCCATTAGAATCAATGGGGTTTTCCAGTGTTAGAAAAATTTTCTTCCAGAGCCAACACGACTCTTGTCTCCAGTTCAGGTGCGGTTTGCAATAAGGCTCCATTCATTTCAATGGAACTGAGCAGCAAAACCCCGTCCAAGCTGGAGACAAGAGTGGTGCTCTTGTTTTTCTAACGCTGAATAACCCCTTAATATCAAGGATCTACCTTTAGGAATAGCCATCAATAAGAGATCAGCTGGAGGTCAGATTCCCAGCAGCCTTGATGAACAGCGGAATGAAAAGGTTGTAGAATTTGTACTTAGATTGCTTAGGCTGGGTTCACACTACACTTTTGCAATACATTTTTCATCCGTTTTTGGCAAAAAACTGATGCATGTGTGTGCATCCGTTTTAATCCGTTTTTCCATTGACTTCCATTATAAAAAAAAAACGGATCAAAACAGATCCGTTTATTTAATGTACACAAAAACGTAGCTGACCCTACTTTTGTGTCTGTTAAAAAAAAACGGATCCGTTCTGATCTGTTGTTTTGTTTTGTTTTTATAATGGAAGTCAATGGAAAAATAGATCAAAATGGATGCGCACAAATGCATCAGGTTTTTTTTGCGAAAAACAGATTGCAAAAATGTAATGTGAACCCAGCCTTGCTAGGCACAGCCGCATATATTTGGTAGTGGTTGCACCTGGTATTGTGGCTTTTCCCATTGACATGAATAGAATGAGCTGCAATAACAGGTTCTACAGCGCTGTTCTTGGTAAACAATGAAGAGGCTCTAGCATTCACTGGAGTTCCATAGCTGTTTGGCTGAGCAGCAATAGTGAAGACAGAAGACTGGAGTGGTGAGTATAATTTCCCAGCTCGCTACCCCCACCCCCTCACCAACAGAGCACAGTGTGGGGGACTAACTTAACCCCCTTTGGGCCGGACTGTCAAATTCAGATTAACTATGTACCCTCCTCTTGGCCAAGCAGGGGCACCTGGTTAAATACTCAAGACTCCTATCATTTGTCGAGCATTGAAAAATACTCAGCTCAAGAAACGAGCACTCGAGTATTTTGGTGCTCGCTCATCTCTAATATGCATATATCCGTGCTGTCAATTTCCAGATCACACATGCAGTGCATACTTACCTTCTGTGCTGCTCTCTCCTTACCTTCTGGCATCCTGCTCTCTGCCGCCCTGCATTCTGGCCCCGCCTCCTCATCTGTCAATCATTCTGAAGGAGGTGACAGCCTGAAAGTACTGCCGGCAGACAGAGAGACAGACAGACGCTTGCATATAAGACATAATACTATGACACCTAATATCTTGTATATCATTTTGGTAACAGGTGGAAAACCTTCACATTGTTTTGGGAAATTCAAGTGGTGATCCTCTTAGTGAAGTGTAGCCTGGTTATTGTCAAGGGAAGTAATCAGCACTCAAAGCGGTTCTCAGAGCGGCCCCTGATAAGTGATCCATTATATGAGAGCTACAGGAGCGCCTGGCACCAGTCCTGATGAAGTTCTCCAGATGGAACATAACAAGTGCATGAGACTGACAGAACTTACAGCATCTAGATAACTGAGCATCATATATACACAGTGTATTGGATAGCGTATTACAGGCATCTAGATAACTGAGCATCATATATACACAGTGTATTGGATAGCGTATTACAGGCATCTAGAAAACTGAACATCATATATACACAGTGTATTGGATAGCTTATTACAGGCATCTAGATAATTGAGCATCATATATACACAGTGTATTGGATAGCGTATTACAGGCATCTAGATAACTGAGCATCATATATACACAGTGTATTGGATAGCGTATTACAGGCATCTAGATTACTGAGCATCATATATACACAGTGTATTGGATAGCGTATTACAGGCATCTAGATAACTGAGCATCATATATACACAGTGTATTGGATAGCGTATTACAGGCATCTAGATAACTGAACATCATATATACACAGTGTATTGGATAGCGTATTACAGGCATCTAGATAACTGAGCATCATATATACACAGTGTATTGGATAGCGTATTACAGGCATCTAGATAACTGAACATCATATATACACAGTGTATTGGATAGCGTATTACAGGCATCTAGATAACTGAGCATCATATATACACAGTGTATTGGATAGTGTATTACAGGCATCTAGATAACTGAACATCATATATACACAGTGTATTGGATAGCGTATTACAGGCATCTAGATAACTGAACATCATATATACACAGTGTATTGGATAGCGTATTACAGGCATCTAGATAACTGAACATCATATATACACAGTGTATTGGATAGTGTATTACAGGCATCTAGATAACTGAATATCATATACTGTTCATACAGAGTATTGGATGATAAGTGAGTTTTCAGCTGAGGTGAGCAGGATCAATAATCCTCACACAGTATTCAGAGCAGATCTCTCTCCATACTCCATCAAGTCTTACTGCGGACTGCAAATAGGAGAGACAGCAATGAAAATGTTTAGTTACAATGATTGCATTATTATGTGTATGTGCCTGTCCGAACTGAGGACAGAGATCAATATAGGGGTGTACATAGAATCAGGGCCGTCTTAACAGTATTATGGGCCCCTGGGCAGAGGTGCGAATTGGCCCCCCCCAACCGCCACCATCAAATCCCCCACATCTTTGCATATAGTGCCCCCCATAGTAGCCAATCCCCCCATATAGTGCCCCCCATAGTAGCCAATCTCCCCATATAGTGCCCCCCATAGTAGTCAGTGCCCCTCATAGTAGCCAGTGCCCCCCATAGTAGTCAGTGCCCCTCATAGTAGCCAGTGCCCCCCATAGTAGCCAGAGCCCCCCACAGTAGCCAGTGGCCCCCACAGTAGCCAGTGTCCCCCATAGTAGCCAGTGCCCCCCACAGTAGCCAGTGCCCCCATAGTAGCCAGTGTCCCCCATAGTAGCCAGTGTCCCCCATAGTAGCCAGAGCCCCCCACAGTAGCCAGTGGCCCCCATAGTAGCCAGTGTCCCCCATAGTAGCCAGTGTCCCCCATAGTAGCCAGTGCCCCCCATAGTAGTCAGTGCCCCTCATAGTAGCCAGTGCCCCCCATAGTAGCCAGTGCCCCCACAGTAGCCAGTGCCCCCACAATAGCCAGTGCCCCCCACAGTAGCCAGTGCCCCCCATAGTAGCCAGTGGCCCCCATAGTAGCCAGTGCCCCCCATAGTAGCCAGTGCCCCCATAGTAGCCAGTGCCCCCATAGTAGCCAGTGCCCCCCATAGTAGCCAGTGCCCCCCATAGTAGCCAGTGCCCCCATAGTAGCCAGTCCCCCCCATAGTAGCCAGTGCCCCCCATAGTAGCCAGTGGCCCCCATAGTAGCCAGTGCCCCCCATAGTAGCCAGTGCCCCCATAGTAGCCAGTGCCCCCCATAGTAGCCAGTGCCCCCATAGTAGCCAGTGCCCCCATAGTAGCCAGTGCCCCCCATAGTAGCCAGTGCCCCCCATAGTAGCCAGTGCCCCCATAGTAGCCAGTCCCCCCCATAGTAGCCAGTCCCCCCCATAGTAGCCAGTCCCCCCCATAGTAGCCAGTGCCCCCATAGTAGCCAGTGCCCCCATAGTAGCCAGTCCCCCCCATAGTAGCCAGTGCCCCCATAGTAGCCAGTCCCCCCCATAGTAGCCAGTCCCCCCCATAGTAGCCAGTCCCCCCCATAGTAGCCAGTCCCCCCCATAGTAGCCAGTGCCCCCATAGTAGCCAGTGCCCCCATAGTAGCCAGTCCCCCCCATAGTAGCCAGTGCCCCCATAGTAGCCAGTGCCCCCCAAAACAACAAACCAGTTACTCACCCGTCCGGCGGCCCCAGCAGCTCCTCTCCCGTCAGCGCGCACTCCCGTCATCCTCCGGGCACAGGCGGTGGGGTACAGAGAGACTGCCTGTGCGGGAAGTGTCCAGCTGCACGACACATCCAGGAAACAGGCAGCGTCTCTGTACCCCGCTGCCTGTGCCGGAGGATGTCGGGAGTGCGCGCTGATGGGAGAGGAGCTGCTGGGGCCGCCGGACGGTTGAGTAACTGGACTGCCCGCCCCTTCTATCGTCGCTTAGCTGAGTCGATCAGAAGCCCAGGAAAGTGCTGCTCATTGCACTTTCCTGGGCTTCTGATCGGCTGTCAGCTGAGAAGCGATAGAAGGGGCGGGCGGAGGGGGTGGCTCAGGGCCGCTCACTATGCATATGCATAGTGAGCGGCAATAGAGGGGGCGGGCGGGACGGCTTCCTTGCGGTGCTCAGCCCTGCTTGGGAGACGTCTTTGCTTTATAGGACGCACTTAGTTTTATAAGTGCGTCTTATAAAGCTAAAAATACAGGTGACAGAGGGCAGGGGCCCCCTAGGACGCAAGGGCCCCCGGGCAGCCGCCTACCCTGCCCATTGGATAAGACGGCCCTGCATAGAATAGAGATAGATCATGTAACTGCTTATAGATAGGCCTTAATGTTGGGAGTATGTGCCATGTTCTGGGAGTTCTGGGATCTGAAGGTGTCACATCTACTGTAAAGCTTTCTGACGCTGCTGGAAGAGAAAGGAACCTAAGGGCCCTATTCCACCAGACGATCATCGTTCAGATTATCGTTAAATCGTTCGAATCTAAACGATAATCATTCGGTTGAAATGCAATTAACGATTAACAACCGAACGAGAAATCATTGATCGCTTTATAAGACCTGGACCTATTTTTATCGTTGCTCGTTCGCAAAACGTTCGCATTGAATAAGACATCGTTCGGTCGTTCACAGTTGATACGGACGCAATAGCGAAGAGATAGCGAAGAAAAAACAATCACAAATACGATCATAAACGATTATCGTCCCATGGAAATGAGTGAACGTTTTCAGGTCTTTCGCAATAGCGGTCATTTGAGATTGTTAACGATTATGCGAACGATAATCGTCTGGTGGAATAGGGCCCTTACACTGAATTCAGCAGAACCCTTCAGTGGATTTATAGTATAAGTATAGTTTAAAGGGGTTATCCAGCGCTAGAAAAACATGGCCACTTTCCCCCCTCTTTTGTCTCCAGATTGGGTGGGGTTTCAAACTCAGTTCCATTGAAGTAAATGGAGCTTAATTGCAAACCACACCTGAACTGGAGACAAGAGAGGGGGAAAAGTGGCCATGTTTTTGGATAACCCCTTTAACACCCTACAGCAGGGGTAGGGAACCTTGGATCTCCAGCTGTTGCAAAACTACTACTCCCATCATGCCTGGACAGCCAAAGGTTTGGCTGTCCAGGCATGATGGGAGTTGTAGTTTTGTAGCAGCTGGAGAAAAAGGTTCCCTACAGTATAAGGTGTATGGGGGCCTCCTGACTCTTCACTGACAGAGATAGGGGTCAGGTGTGATGGTTTTTCAAAGCCTGACCCTATTGTTTTCAGAGGGACAAAGCAGTCTGGCTGTGGCTTACTCCTCCCCATATGGAACATGTAGACATTAGGCCGCGAAGAACAGTAATACGTAATTGCCGGGCAAACGCTCATTCAGCCAACAGTTACAGAAACGTAAGCAGGCAATGAGAGACACCCGGGAAGGATTTCTACTCTAGTCCCAGATTCAGAGGTGTTACATTTAGGCCCCATGCACATGTCCGTGTCCGTTTTTACGGTCAGGAAATACAGATCAGGAAGTCTTTCAGGGGAGTTTAGGAAATAGTCAGTATTTCGGACCATAAAAATGGAAGGGGAGAAGAATAAAAACAGATACTTACCTGTTGCACGCTTGCAGCACAGCTCTCCAGGTTGCGTTCTCTGCTGGTGTGTAGGAACGTTGAGGAGAGATCGGCCTCTTGTGGCTGGAGACATATTGCTGCCCTGTCAAACACATTGCCACATTTAGCTGTATGTGCTTCTGATTAGGAGCGCATACAGTTAAAGGTCCAGATTCCGGCCACTTTTCACATGTGCATCTGGAGCTGGCCGGAATTGCGGATTCTCCCATAGGGTTCTATGGGGCATCCATACCAGAATTCTGGACGAAAACAGCACAGGATCTATAATTTCCTGAAGGGTGTCTGTGCCTAATTTTATCCGGATTTCCTAATAAGAAACCTGGATAAATGTACCGGATATGTGCACGGGGCCCTACACAGATGCCTAATATGGAAGCCAACCTAAGAATGTCCATTTATTATCTTATGTTCTAATTTAAGCTGTTTTTGTCTGATGTGAGAACTATCCAGCCGGTTTACGTTCCAAGACGTCTCCCCGACCCCTTGGTAATCTTACAGATTGTATCCTAACTTAAACTTCTTCTGGCTTCCGCACAAGTGTAAGTGAGCGGAATGTGTTTCATATTTACGGGGATCCAAGAAACACATTATACATTCCTGAGTGAACCAGTGTTTTTTTTTTTTTAATCAGATCGAAACGGCTATGACAACACGAAACGGAGAAGAGCGGCCATAGAAGAAGTTCATAGAAGAGTTTTCCTTCAAACAGTTAAACGTTCTGTACAAAGTGCAAACTAAGGCTATGTTCCCACAATGTCTTTTATTGGCTGTCCGAGTCCAAATAACGGCCAAAAACAACCATTGTGGGAACATAGCCCAAAGGGTATTTCTACCTTATGTAAAAAGGAGAAGTAGAGGACTCTGGAAACCAATGACTTCTTTACTTTTTAGTTGGACCTGATCACCCTGGTAGTGTTTGCTTTGCCATTTTATTGGTGCTACAAAAGTTATACAGATTTGTAATTTACTTCCATTTAAAATACTCAAGTCTCCCAGTACTTATCAGCTGCTGTATGTCCTGCAGGAAGTGGTGTATTCTTTCCAGGCTGACACAGTGCTCTCTGCTGCCACCTCTGTCCATGTCAGCAACTGTCCAGATCAGTAGCAAATCCCCATAGAAAACCTCTCCTGCTCTGGGCAGTTCCTGACAAGGACAGAGGTGGCAGCAGAGAGCACTGTGTCAGGGTGGGTTCACACTATGAAATCCGCGCAGAGAAGTTCCGTTGCTCCGCCCGTCCCATAGACTCAATTCTATTGGCGGGCGAATTCTGCCGTCCACCGAAGGAATTGACATGTCAATTCTTTCGGTGAAAGGCGGAGTCTGCCCGGTCATAGAATGGTGTCTATGGGACGGACGAAGATGTGCGCCGCCGCGAGTGTATATGAGCAACGGAGCTTCTCCGCACGGATTCCATAGTGTGAACCCACCCTCAGACTGAAAAGAATACACCACGTCCTGCAGGACATACATCAGCTGATAAGTACTGGAAGGCTGGAAGTTTTAAAATAGATATAATTTACAAATCTATATAACTTTTTTTAGATCAGTTGATTTGGGAGTACTCTTTAACGTTGAAGAGATCCCCTAAAAGACACATTTCTAGGAGCAGCTCCCATCCGACTCTTCTTGTTTTACATAGGAGAGGTGGGAGCAGGACCTGCCCGCTGAGCCAATCACTGGCTGAGATGAGACAGCACCGTGACCAGTGATTGGCTGAGCTCCAACCTTTCATCTTGGAAGAAGACACTAAGGGGCCTATTCCACGGAGCGATAATCGGCCTGATTCGGACGATTATCGCTCGGTGGAATAGAGAAAACGATCAGCCGATGATCGCAACATCGGCTGATCGTTTATTTAGGCCCAAACCTAAAATCATCGGTCCCCCACCGCGCATCGCTTCATGGAATAGCGGTGCACGGCGGGCGACGCGGACGATTTGAGAAGCAGCATACATTACCTAGCAGGGCTTCTCCTCCACTCCGTCTTCCTCCCCGGGTCCCACGGTGCAGCATCAGCTTCGGTGCGGCCTGACTGAGCTTTCAGACCGCTCAGCCAATCACTGGCTGGGACCGCCGAGTCCAGTGATTGGCTGAGCGGTCTGACAGCTCAGACAGGCCGCTCTGGAGTTGATGCTGCGCCGCGGGACCCAGGGAGGAAGACGGAACGGAGGAGAAGCCCTGCTAGGTAATGTATGCTGCAAGGACATCGGTAACTATGTCCCTGCAGCCCTCACTAAACGATCATCGAGCCGTGGAATAGGCACAGTAAACGAGCGCCGATCTAGCCGGATCGGCGCTCGTTTACATCGTTGATCGAGCCCTGCTCGGCCCGTGGAATAGGACCCTTACATTGGGCACTTGGGCAGTTACATCAGGAGCTGTGGAGGAGCAGGGATATTTTTTTTTCTTGTTTCTACAGCTTCATAATTATATTTTTTATGGACCCTGGAATATCCCTTTAAAATTTTATTCTATAAAAAAAATTTAAAAGTAATATTGCTCAGCCTTTTACATTATTTGATAAGGACTCAGGGATTACAGTATATGAAATAATATTCTGTAATTTTATTACTTCATCCATCTACCCCCATATTTTTTTATCTACGTTGGGTGGAGGTAGCCTTTAAAGCATACCAGCTATCCAGAAATACATACTCCAGCATATAAGAAGCATTAAGGGGGTACTCCGGCAAAAATATTTTTCTTTCAAATCAAATCAGAAAGTTATATACATTTGTAATATACTTCGATTTGAAAAATCGCCATTATTCCAGTACTTATCAGATGCTGTATGTCCTGCAGGAAATGGTGTTTTCTCTTCAGTCTGACACAGTGCTCTCTGCTGCCACCTCTGTCCATGTCAGGAACTGTCCAGAGCAGGAGAGGTTTTCTATGGGGATTTGCTACAGCTCTGGACAGTTCCTGACATGGACAGAGGTGGCAGCAGAGAGCATCTGATAAGTACTGGAAGACTGGAGATTATTAAATAGAAGTAAATTATAAATCTATAAAACTTTCTAAAACCAGTTGATTTAAAATAAAAAGATTTTCGCCGGAGTACCCCTTTAACTAGAAGTGAACGATGTGTAGCTGATGAATAAAGTTGTGTGGAATCATTTGTATCATGGAGATTAGAGGGAGCTTTTGGTTTTATATCAATAAAGCTTAATCATATTGTAATAATAAAAAAATAAAGGAATTATCAAATGATAATCCACTTTAATGCTATGACTACATATCAAGATTAAAGGGGTTATTCAGGATTAGAAAAAGCATGGCTACTTTAATGCTAAAACAGGTTGGGTTATTACAATTCAGCTCTATTCACTTTAATAGCACCAAGCTATATACTCGCACCCAAACTGGGGATAGGAGTGGTGCTGTTTTTGAAAGAAAGCGGCCATGTTTTAACCATGATGCATGGCGAATATTGCAGTGTTATACCGCCTGCATTGCTATACCTTGCAGCTGATTGTGCTGCGACACGCATGATGCCATAATCACCATAATCCAAACCTGCTGGATCCATTATAGAGGAGCCGTGAGATCAAATCACTCACTAAGGGTATATGCACATTAAGCAATTCTTCGTGCGGATTCCGCGACAAAAATCGTGTGGAATTCCGCCCCTTTTAAATGCTAAATGGGATTTCCGTCTGCCCGTGCACACAGTGCAAATTTCCATCCGGAATCCGCGTTCCGCCCAAAGAATTAACGCCCAAGAAATGTCAATTCTTTGGGCGGATTGCACTGGCGGATTTCCACAGAACTCTATGGGAGTTCAATTTTCATGAGGAATTCCGCTATAAAATGTGCAGAATTCCGTGTGGAATCCATCAGCAGAAATTCAGTGCGGAATTCCGCAAGAATTGCTCAGTGTGCACATACCCTAAGAGTCAGGTTATTAATCTTGGAAACAATATATTCAATACTAATAAATGAATTCCCTTGTGAAACAAACATTCCATTGTGTTTGCATCTGTAATAAGGATACAAAGCATAGAAATCAAATAATAAAGGGGTATTCGGGTTTAAAAAAAACAACACCCAAAAAATGGCACTTTCTTTCAGTAACAGCACCACTCTTGCCCCCAGTTCCATCAAAGTGAATGGAGATGAATTGTAATATCACGCACAGCCTGAGGACAGGGGTGGCGCTGTTTTTGCAATAAAGCAGCTGTGCTTTTTCTAAGTTTCGAAAAATGTCGGAATTCTGAATCCCGCCAGCCTCCATGTCATACTGGCAGTCTACGTAGGCTAGCGCGCCTCCTCTCTCTGTTTGGAAGAATTGACATGTCCATTTTTCCGCACGGAGAGAGGAGGAGCCCGAGCCTCCCATAGACTGCCAGTATGACACAGAGGCTGGATTCCGTGGCAGAGAATTCCGTCAGTTTTACTTGGGGCAAACTGGCCCTAATCCTGGATAAAACTTTTTGTTGTGACTTTAGACTGTTTTACATATATTACTATACCCCTGGAGTTTTAATTGTCCATTTGTGATACATATGATACACCCTACCCTACCTGAATGGACCTTCTCTGACTGCTGGACTCTGTACTGGCACACAACAGTGAAATGACGGCAAGTTTCTAGTGATAAATTTAAACTAGTTGTGATGTCATAGTATTAATGATGTCACAGGGGTTTGCCCTTAACACAACCGTGACATCACAGATGTTGCCACTCCGTTTGCTGCCTGCAGTCTATTTGTGATGTCACAGAGGCTTACCTGACAGACAGATGTTAATGATGTCACAGCAGCTTACCTGATAGACACATTGACATAACAGCAGCTTACTAGGTAGACATACCCATGATATCACAGCCTCTTACCTGAAAAGACAATTGTGATGTCATACATTATGGTGCAAAAACACATTTATGATGTCACAGTAGATCAACTTCTGAAAACACATTTGTGAGGTCAGAGCAGCTGATGTGATACCATAGTCTTCCCCTGGTACTAGTAAGTGATTAGGTTTAAATAGTTATTACAGGCTGCTTAGTGTGTTTAATATGTTATGTTCAAGGTGCGCCCTCTGGTGGAATCACATGGAATGACCTTCCCCTGTATAGTGATTCTCATTCCATACACAAGTCCTGGTGTTTAGTTAAAGCACCTGAAGCTACATTTACTATTAGTTCAGGTTATGGTTCATTTATTTCAGCATTAACAACTGTTTGTATCCAACTCGATGGTTTAATCAGAGCAAATTACCCAAAGCGCAAATTACAGGAGTGTATTCTGCACTGGATCTGTACAGAGAGAATATTAGAGAGTCCGAGCACATCCACTGCCATTACTTTACTCATTTAATTTCCTATAGATTAGTAGTAACTTAGTGAACTCTCTGCCAGATGTAATTACAGTGAGCGGATACTGTTGGGGTATGATCCCACAGAGCAGCAGAAAGTCTCTACCAGTAATATAGCCCACTGACACCAGCTTCCTGAGATCATATAGGTATTGGTGTATTCATTAACCACCATATTACGGTAACAATTGCAGGGGCTCAGGTTGGGGTCTAAGAAAATAAAACGAAACGTCAATAACATACAGTATGCTGGTGAGTTGAATATTTGGGGGACATGACAGGTCTTTGCAGGGAATCTGTCATCTGCAAATCCCATTCCAAACTGCTGACACTGTTAAAGTACTGTTAGGGTGACTTCACACGTACCAGATCCGCAGCGGATTTCAAGCTGCAAGTTTGCAGTGAAATCCACTGCGGATCCATATACTGTGAAGGTCTATGGGGTTACATATCCACAGCAGAATTTTTATTCCACTGCGGATATGTAACCCGACCCCTTTAACCCCCGCCCGGAGCATACATTACCTGCTCGGTGCCGTGGCTGTGTGTGAGGCTGCCGTGCACTGATTGGCTGATGAGGAGCGAGGGGAGCCAGGAGCCTCACACACAGCTGCGGCGCCGAGCAGGTAATGTATGCTCCCGGCCAGGGGTGGTGGGGGGGTTAAAGGGTGGCATGGAATCTGCTGCGGATCCAGTACATGTGAAGCTACCTAGGGTGCGTTCACACTATGCATATGGAATACGGGCAGATAACACACTGTGGATCCCTTTGCTCACTTGCGCCCTCACGCATCTCCAGCCCTGCCATAGACCCCATTCTATGGCCGGGCAGATTCCGCTGTCTGATGGCGGAATCTGCCTGACCATCGAATGGAGTCTATGGCACGGGTGGAGATGCGCACAGGTGAATTTCAGAATCTGCAGCGGGTTATCTGCCTGGATTCTGTAGTGTGAACGCAGACTTTTAGCATAGGTGTTAAACTGTTAAACTTGCAGCTCCCCTGCAAAACTACAATTCCCATCATGCCTTCATAGCCAGAGCCAAATATCGCCTCTGCACAGAGTTTGTATGCACCGCACAGGAATGAGGTTTGGAAATAGGGACTGTCAGACAGGAACAGAGATGGGAGGGATGTTACAGCCCTATGGGGTATGGGATCATTTCACTAGAGAATAAAAGCACCTTTCTACATTCTGGAAGCACAGATGGATATATGAAAGGTACCATGTGTCCCCTTGTCCTAACAGCATCTAACACGGTCAGCAGTTTGGAACATGAATTACAGATGAGAGATTTCCCATAAAGAATTTGCCCGGAATAACCCCACAGTGCAATACACGATGGTTGGACCAGATTTACTATGGCTGTTATGGCAGAAATTCGGTTCCAAATGTTGCAGATTTATGGAGCACAGCAACCGAGATGGATTATGCATAGTATTGTAAAGAGTAAAATGTGCCACACTCAACAAAGGGATGTGGCCTCATCAGGAAGGTGTGGCACTGGCCCTATTGCACATGGAGCACTAAAAGCTAATGCATATTGGGGTTGAGCCACCAACTGCATTACCTAGCCATAGGATAGACAATAAATGTATGATTGTTAGGGGTCTAACCTCTAGGAACCCAGTCTGATCATGAGTCCCCGCATGGCCAGTGCTGATTGTACACCTCTATGGTAGTCCCACTATTGCTCTGTATTCAGCAACGCTGTTCAGGAAATAAATTGTGTTCCCAGCTAGCATATCCCTGTCAGAGTGTAATAGATCAGCGGATAACCAAGGATGAAAGAGCCCTAGAAAATAAAGTTACCTGAATGCTGTACAGAATATATAATGTCTACTAGTAGAGGTGAGCAAATTGACAGTACCAGCCAAGCGCTTTGCTAGGCTCGGCCGGCGGCTTGTCAGCTGGCTGCCTTTAAACTCTGTGCCGCCTCAGGTGCTTGGAAAAGCTGCACCCAGTCCTGGGAAACTGTACGAATTAAAGGGGTTATCCAGCGCTACAAAAACATGGCCACTTTTCCCCCCTCTCTTGTCTCCAGTTCAGGTGTGGTTTACAATTAAGCTCCATTTACTTCAATGGAACGGAGTTCGAAACCTGCACCCAATCTGGAGACAAGAGAGGGGGAAAAGTGGCCATGTTTTTAAAGCGCCGGATAACCCCTTTAACAGTCAACTAGCCATCCCCAGCAGGGTGTGTCCCTACAAACACTGACACATTAGTGCCGACAGCTTGTGTAGGGACACCACACTGAAAAGGGAAATGGTAACACCCAATTGTCCATGTATACATACATTTCCCAGAGGAATAACAGAGGGGCAGCGCAACACTGAATTCTATCAAAAGACGTTCCATTATTATTACTTCATGAGGAACCTACTAAAATAGACATGTCCGGTCCTCATAGTATCCCTGTTTCTTGGTATATATAACCCACACACACTTGATAAGGTAACACAGAAATAAGAATAGAAATTTTAATAAACTGACACCTTCTATACTCTTTGTAGTACAGCCTGTTATTTACATCCTGTACATGTAAGTTCCTGGCAGGTCCGACGGGCTTAAATATCAGGTCACTGTCTGTCTGGTTCCCAGAATACTGTAATACCCATATAATAGCTTGTCTACTGTAGACCGCTCCTGTATGTTACATATCAGATTTAAATATAAAATCGATTTTTAAGAACTAAAACAGTCCAAGAGCACTTGACGGCTATAAAACGGGCATTATTACAGGTGATCATTGAATGACCCGACGTGGCAGCTTGGTATAAGTTCTGGTTCAGAGCTTGGCATTCCCAATGAAGCCAAGAACCATGGTCAATGCTCCGCCTGTGTTTTTGCTGTGTTACCCTTGTCCTTTAGAGAGTCCAGGAGACTACTGATCCTTTCACTGGCCGCCTTCTTCTTCCTCTTACTAGTGGTTCCTTTGTCAGAGCTATTTGTGAGTAATATGGCAGCAAGACCCCAGGGGTTTCCACTCTTCGTTGATTCTTTCAGCTGGTCTTGTAAGATATAGGCGCTCTCCTGAGCCAGGTTCACAAACTTTTGTACCTGCGTCTGGTTGACGTTTTTACTAATGTTTAGTGTCTGTTCAAATGGATTCTGAATGTACAAGGCGGCGGCTTCAGGTTTGTTCTTTTCTTTGCCCTGTAATACAATATACATATTATAATATTGAAGAAAAATAACTTCAGTATTAACAAACCCACTATATATAATGGAACTGCATAAGTGCTAACACAGTACATGTACATGGCCAACCTCTATCCTAGCCAAACCTTACAGGGGAACTATCAGAGCAATCTAACCTGCTGATAGCCCCATATTGTGCAGGAGACGCCGAGGAGGATGGTGTGTATCTTACATTCATCCTCGGCGGCGTTCTGGTGCAGTTAGTCGTTTGCACCATGGTTCGTTAAGAGCCCTGCCCCGCCCCCATAGTGCCAATCCACCCACAGTTGATCCACCCCTTTATAATCATAATCAATGGAGCGGGCCAGATCAGTCCTATGTGATCAGGGCAGTGCTCCTAACAGTCTTATTGAACCGTGGAGGAAACAACTAACTGCCCCAAACCGCGGTAAGACACATACCTTCATCCTTGGCGTCTCCTGCCCAACAGGGGGTAAATCTAACCTGCTGATAGTTCCGCTTCAAAGGACTGTCTTTAAGTGTGGACAATCCCTAACAGTTGGAATGATCCCGACAATATCACAAAGTGTCCCTGTGCTAGGACCCCCAGTTATCTGTGGGGTACCCTGCAGTGTCGACAGTCCCCCCTTTTATAAACTAAGAACTCCTTGATACGGTACATGTTATTTTGTTTTTATTTTTCCTTTTAGGCGCATGAGCAGCACATCATCAATGTGAAAAAATGTGAATTCTTCCTGAGGACGCTGCGGACGCAGAGAAAAATGTTAAAGGGGCTATAGGCAGATTTTAAATAGCAACGGCACACTGATCTGTCATGTTCTGTGACTAAGACCTGTTTTGGTCCTGCTGCATATGGTTTATACCAGGGATGGGGAACCTTCGGCCATCCAGCTGTCGCAAAACTACAATTCCCATCATGCCTGGACAGCCGAAGCTAACGCTTGATGGCATGATGGGAATTGTAGTTTTGCGACAGCTGGAGGGCCGAAGGTTCCCCATCCCTGGTTTATATGGTAGCAGCTTGTTGCTTTTTTAACATTGTATTTCTACCGATTAATACACAGATTTTGGCCATGTTCACATGGTGTATGAGACCGTCCCTTCCGTGACCCGGCCAGGTCACGGAGCAGCCGGTCTCTGAAAAGATCATTCCGGCCATATACGCTCCGGCCGGGATCCCATAGAAGGATATTCAGCTTGTCTAGGCGTACAAAGTACGTCCGATGTTGGCAACAACAGACGTACTTTTACGCTGTGTGAACATAGCCTTTATCTGTATGTTAGATTAAAAGTTGTATTTTAGTTGTATCCCATTATAGAGGACATTTGTCCCCAGGCGTTTAACCTGAGGGATTGGGAATATATTGTATTTGTAACCCCCAGCCGCTATTCCATGCTCCATAATCTAGATGCAATATCTCATCTGAAGTCAGGGAGAAGCCTTACCAGTTTTACTTCTGGGTTCTTTACATATGTGAGGAACAGAGGCTGCGAGTGACATCAGGAAGGAAGATGCTACAGTCTTCTCTCCCTTTGTGGCAGTACAGGTACTCTTCCTCATGTCATCTCACCTCTTTCTAGGTGTATATAACATCTCATTGTCACATGGTGGAGACTGTATTTTTCTCTCTACTATATGGGTGACAAGATGAGCAGTTGCATATATATTCACCCCCTGTCCGGTATTTTCACAATGCCGGATGTCTACTCTACATTACAGTGATTATTTTCAATGAATAATTCAGGTTTTATTTGTATCTGTCAAAAGTCTAAGCATTGGGTAAAACAGGGCGTCACTGTGACTTTATTTTACAGGATTTATGAAGCCAATCACTTGATCCTGATTAGTCATAGACTCCTGTGGCCCCCAGTGTATACTGGTTTTCCATAGTATATACAAGTCCTTACCGTCTTTATAAATATTGAATATACATATTGCTTTTCAGTGCTACAATGAATACAAACCTTGCGTATATCTATGCAGTTGGTTTTGAAGTCAAACTTTCCATAAAATTCCAGGAATTCAATTAACAGATTATCTACAAAATAAAGAAAAAAAAGTTGATCCCAATGACAGGTTATTCTGGTAGGGGTCATATGATTTTGCCAATATATAAGAATCATCCCCACCACTCAGCATTTCCACATACGTAGAAGCAGGTTCACAAAACTGGAAGAAAACATTGGGGAGCTGAAATACCTGATCCCCTCGACCCCCTTCCCTCTCTCTAATAACCGTGCTGACAACATAGGGCTGGTTTCAGATGGTCATAAGGTGGCCGCATATTAGCTGCAAAACCCGGACCTCCTGTACTTCTACTTACATCTCTGGGATTTAATATAAAAGCTAAAAAGCAGATAAATTGTAGCTTTATGAAACCAGCCTAAAAAGGTGGCATTACTATATATAGTAGACATTTATAGTCAACTTATATTCAACCATCCAAATGCCTGTCCTTTAATTTGAGCGATCATGTTAGGGCCCTATTCCACGGGACGATTATAGTTTGCATAATCGTTAACTATAAACGATCCAAACGAGTTTCCTCCTCAAAAAGCTGTTTTCAGAAGAAGCAGGATTTCTGTGTCCATTATGCTTCACGGAAAGGGGATGGGTCGAGAAATCATCATCCTGCAATCTTCTCTCGACAAGCTTTCTGACCGGTCAATCCAGCATTTTATGTGCCCAGACAGTCTTCAAACAGCAAGGCTGCTTCCCTGCTCTCTTATCCCCCTCGACCCCTCCCCCCTCCATAGGTTATAATGAACTCCGCAAACCAGACTTCACTTTGCTCATCCGTAATGAAGATGGCTTGCCTGATAATGAGCAGAAAAGAACTGAAGTGTGTGTGGGGGTGGCTTTTTGAGTACAGAAAGAGGCTTTTTTGCCTTATAAAACCTTTTACAGAGTTTCTTAAATCGCTTGTACTATTGATTTCTGCCACAAAAAAAAAAAATAAATTATACATACACACACACACACACACACACACACACACATACATACACACATACATATACATATATATATTACACACAAACAAAAGGTTGCTAGACAACACTGTGTAGGCTCTGAGGCTCAGGTGGGTGCACAAACTCAGGTAGCCAGACCCAGCTTCCAAATTTCCAAGTAGTCAAATGAGGCGGCATCATCATAATCATTTTACATATGATTATGATGATGATGTCACTAATGATGGGATGTGCAATGGGAGGGGTTTCTATGTTAAATACCGAGCATTGTCACTCTGATGTTGTTGCTTGAAAAAGATCTCAAGGAGAGATTGAAACGTTGCTTATTAATGGGTGAATAAAAACCACTTTTTCTTCACTTATACCGGAGTGCCGCCTCATTCGACTACATATACATATATATATATATATATAACAGTTACACTTTAAGGCCATATTACATGACCTGAGCTGCGGTGTAAACAGGCACCGATCAAGTGGAGAACATTACAAGGCAAGATGATAATCCGGCTGAGGATGCATAATTATTAGATTGTTCATGCAGCCCTTTACTTTACATTTCGGGTACATTTCTCCTATTACACAGAGAGATATGCAGCCAACTGAAGATTTTACAGGTCTTAAAAGTGTCTGGACAGTTTTAAAGTGAGTGATCAGCCAATGATGAAGCATTTGTTTGTTCTTTGGCTGATCGCTGGCTCTATTACACAGCACTATAGCTGCCTGATTTGGCCCTTTAGGTTAAGGCCTTATTCCACAGGCAGACTGCCAGGAGCAAACAAGCGATATTAGCGTTCGTTTGCTTCTCGTTCCCCACTCGCTGCTGCCGCTATTCCACGCAGCAGCAGTGAGCGGGTGAGTCCTATTACTCAACGTATGATTAGATTAACAACTATAGTTATACTTGTAAGGATTACACATTTCTCCATGCTTCAGCCTATCCGCATATCCTGACTTACCTAATGACTCTTTATTTGCAGTTAATTTTATTTTGTTCAGATCTCTCACAAACGTGCAGTCGTTGCCATCGATGAGGCATTTTTCTTTTTTCCCTGAAAATAAGATGCAGGAGGTCTGGTCAGAGTTCAGTATTTCTTAAAAGTTTCCATTAAACAAAAGACAGCTTTTTGCAAAAACAGCACCGCCCCTGTCCTCAGTTTGTGTGGTATTAAAACTCAGCTCTAAGGAAATGGAGGTGTAAAGTCACATTCAAACTGAGGACCAAAGTAGTGCTGTTTCTAGAAAGCAAGATAACCCCTTTAACAGATCCTATTTAATGAAGGTATGATGCAAATCAGTGACCTAATAACACGTTCCAAACACATCGCCCCCATCACTAAAAATATTGTGATACATAGAGGCTTTGAGCATCATCATGGTCTCCGCACTGACACTGGAGACATATGTCTAAGACAAGTCAATTGGCAGGGGTCCTTTCTGGCGTGACACCCCTAAGGGATACATGGCCGACCCATCATAGTCAGGAGGATCCAACATGACATGAAGTGAAGGGTACAACCACTGTGATCTCTGGTAATTGAACATTGGTAGCAATGAAGCAACCACTTTAAAGTCTTGTTTTCTTACCTTTGCCCCCACAGCAACCCTCTCTACCTCACATGTCACAATTTCTGAGAAGCTTTAGACACATTTCCATATATGTGTATATTATATAGGCAGCTATTTGGTATCATTTATAAGCACAAAGCTGAAAAGTTCACAAACATGTCCACTTTCCTACTGAACTACAACTCCCACCCACCATTAGCCGTCATGACATGATGTGAGCTGTAGCTTTGCAGCAGACGAGGAGGCACAGGCTGAGGGACACTGCTGGTCTGGCTCAGACACCCTGCGGTGTCGTCCATGTGAATTCTCTTACACAGGGAGCGGGACACATGAATCGTATCTCTGGGCTGTTCCACAAGAACGGACTCTGCAGACGGCATTTGGCAACCTGTCACTTTCTCTTAAAATATATGCTGACGAGTGACTCAGTGAATTCAGTTTCAGTGCACAATGCCCGGCATCCGAGCGCTGGGGAAATGGAAAAGCGACTAATGACATTTGTCAAAAAATGGGGGAAAATAAAAAAAAAAAAAAAAAAAGGAAAAAATTGTTGTGGCAGACAATGCACTGCACTTCCAAAGAAAGAAAGCAAGCATGACTCCTTACGAGAAGGTGTGGCTGCACACAAAAAAAAAGGGCTACCATCCTTAACTAGGTCTCTATTTCTATTACAAGAAGTAACATGAAGGTTATCACCTACATATCTGATAAAGCATTTCACCTTTGTGACCAGTCCTTCAAAATGATCCAACCTTGCAACTGGTATGGCAAATCAGATGTCCTGCTATTTTGTGCATACAGCTCTTATGCAGACTTATGTCCTAGGAGGGTCATGGGTGTCCAAAGCTTGGAGTGAAGGCTAGCCCGCCTGATCAAGCATCTGTGGGATGTGCGGAATAAACAAACCCAACCCTAGAGGTCGCACCTCACAACTAGACTTCAAGGATCTGCTGCTGATGTCTTGGTACCAGATACCACAAGATACTCTCAGAAATACTCCTCAAAGTATTTCATGTGATATCATAACTAGAGATGAGCGTACCTTGAGCATGCTCAGGTTCGTCTGAACCAGAACGCTCTGCGTTTGATTACTGGAAGCTGAAGTATTTGGAGACATCCCTAAGGCTGCCTGGAAAACATAAATACAGCCTATGGCCTATGTCTGTATCCATGTTTCCTAGGACTCCCTAGGACTGTATCAAACTTCTACAGCCACCGGTAATTAAATACTGCACAATCCGGTTCGGAACAACCTGAGCATGTGCAAGGTTCACTCCTCTCTAATCAGGACTGTAATGTGCATGTACATCACTTTAATGCTATGTTCACACAACATATATTTTATGACAAGAATGGACATTGTTTTCAATTATAACCACGGCCGTTCTTGTCATAGAGAAATGTGTGTGTACACAGTGTATTGAATAATGGCTGTTTGCAGCAGTCATGGAAATATTTGACTTGTCAATTATTTACGTCCTTTGTGCATTGATTTCTATGCAATTTCTAGTGCAACAACAGCCGTTGTTTGACACTCACTACAACAGCCATTGTTATTGCGTGTTGTTCGTACATTGTGTGCACATAGCTTAAAGCTGTGATAAAGAAAACTGTCTCTCTCAATTGTTGCAAATCTACAATTCCCATCATGCCTGAATAGCCAGAGCCCAAACTTTGGCTGTGTAGGCATGATGAAACTGTAGTTCTGCAACTTCCGGTACCATATATGTCCAAGAAATGCAACCCTTTGCATATGCCTGTTCTCTATTTTTTACGTTATTAAAAGCATAAAAAAATAAATAAAAATAAAACAGTTTTGTTACCTGCAAGACTTTTCAGCTGATCGAGAGTGGGAATAACAGGAGGGTTTCTCTTCTGTAAGAAGAATAAGACCATCATGGTGAGGGAGAAGTTTGTGATCCAATGTCCTGGAATGCCGCTAGTTATCCCATGGATACGCGCCCAGCATCTCAAAGCAAACACCAGAGCTCGTACCCTGTGGTCAAGGGTACCGTATATGTACAAGAGCTCTGAGCTCCTGAGCGCAATTCTATAAGGCAAAAATAAAAACGGTAAGGTTAAAGTAATGTTGTTCTTGTGTGTTTGGGACTAACATTACATTTTACGCACTACCATAGTCATAAGAAAGTGAGTTTAACTCAATATATTTGGCTGGATTGTAGTTTTCTAATAAATCCAGCAGAGGGAGCCACTCGTCCACTACAAAGCAGGCAAATCAGGTAGCTGAGACAAAGCTAAGGTCTGTTCAAAGGTACAGAACAACTCATGGAAGTATCAGTCAGGATTTTTTCTTAGTGATTTTTATTTTTTTTACTTTCCCATCAATGTGGCTATATGATGTCTTGCTTTTTTTCTTCTTCACATCTTCTATTAACATTATTAAATTAAAAACTTTTTTCCCTCTACAAGAAACAAACCAGAATCTGTGCAGCGTTCAGCAGCACAGTGTAAATGGGATACACAGTACAGAAACGTATAGAAAGAATATAGCATTGCGTATTTACTTATTGTCTGCTGTAAGGTCACACTGGAGACCTGAGGGCTGATGGGAGAACCGTACTAGAGGACAGCGGGCATTCAGAATCTTTTGCACTTCATTACATCCGGGGCCAAAACTGTCTATACATTCACCAATGACCGAGAGGATCTTCTGTTGCGCCATTCTTCCTGAGAAAACCCGCCTCATCCAGAACTCTGCGGTGTAAGCGCTTGTAGCCTGTGGACACATGAATGACATTTGATAAAACGATGCTGGAAGAAACCATCATCTGTACATCCTTAGGGTACTATTCCATGGGCCGATGGGGGCCTGATCAATAATGTAACGGCCCGATATTCATTTAGCAAGGGTTGCAGGGACATTGTTACTGATGTCCTTACAGCCCTTGTTTAACCATACATTACCTACACATGTTGCAGGGCTTCTCATGCGCTCCTTCTTCCTCCCGGTGCCGCGCACAGCAGCAGCTTCGGCGCGGCCTATCTTAGCTGACAGCCTGCTCAGTCAGTCACTGGCCGCACTGTATCTGGTGAAGAGAGCTTAGGCTCTGGAAATGCGTTATATTTGTGCTATCTAAAATAAATACTTTTTATTTCTTTCACCTAAAACTTTGGTCCCATGACTTTGTGAAGACAGCGCTGGTATTTCCAAGGAGTTTGGCATTTTTTTCTTTTTTTCTTTCCTGCAATCATTGGCCGCGGCTAAGACAGGCCGCACCGAAGCTGCTGCTGCTGCGCGCGGGACTGGGAGGAAGAAGGAGCGCAGGAGAAGCCCTGCAACATGTGTAGGTAATGTATGGTGTTTGTGAGATCGTTGGTCGCCCACCGCGCATCGCTATTTCACGCAGCAATGCACGGTCGGTGCCCAATGATTCTAGGTTTGGACCTAAATAAACAATCAGCCGCTGATACAATTATCAGCTGATCGTTGTCTCTATTCCACGAAGTGATATTAGCCCGAATCGGGGCGATTCGGCTTAATATCGCTCTGTGGAATAGGCCCCTTAGTCGTATTTTGCAGAACTCAGTAACATCATAACAGATCAACATCTACACTTCCCAAATGTGTGTCTATTCTCAGGTTCCTGGATTCTACATTGGCTTAAAACTTATCAGACCCAGGAAGCGCTCTATTATCTAATTGTAATCATTTTATCTTGGTTCCGAGTCCTTTCTTAACTTCCATTCACCTTAGCTCAGATGTGACCAAAAAAAGCTAGATAGAGGGCCTGCTGCTGCTATCTGTGGGGGTCTCAGAAGTCATCCCCCCACCGATCATAGTGTAAGGTTGTGCCCTAGTAATATGCCATAACATTTTCAGATGGGAATAAACATTACAAATATTTCAGAAATTGCAAAACCCCATTAGCTTCCAATACGTGTCTGTGTGTGTAAATGTATATATATATATTTTTTCCCCCCAAACAACGAGCTGCTCAGCTCAATGAGAGCATTGGAGCAGTTACTCTTCACTTTTATGTGCACCTACAAAAACACACAACTTGACCATAAGGCATTGGTAGAGGTCCTAACACCCAGACTGTGACTGATCAAAAATGTTGGCGCATGTGTGATATGTCAAAAGTTTTTTAAAACCAGAGTAGCAAGTGGTGTTATTCCCATCTGAACTGAGGATAAGGGATAACAAGCTGATCAGTAGCAGGACCCCACTGATTCCAAGCACAGGAACAAAATTATGAGGCCCCAGCAATGAGACCAATCCACCGATCAGCTTGCTACTCTCTATATTGTTGGTAGGGAGTAACTTCTTCAGACACAGAAAGAGACTTACCTTTCCAGATTTATATCCTTTTATTTCATCCAAATTTAAAAACAAGTCCAAATCGCAGCCCATTTTTCCAAAAGAATTCACACTGGACCCATAGAGATGCACAGAGGCTTCTGGGAAATAGGCGGTGGCAATGTCACTTATTAAAGAGCCGACCAGGTAGCGGAGTCTGATGCTTTCCTCTGTTAACTGGAGTTCCTCTAGTAGCATATGTGCCTGGTCTTCTATCTGATCAATAAAACAATAAAAAGTTAGCAAGTTTATAAGTACTGGCAGAAAAATCAGGATCATATGGTAAGCTGCATACACACAAATATACATGGGGGAAATTACCAGAATATATTCACTAACTAACTATATCCCAGCGGTGCCTTGTCTGTACATGCGTCTATACATTAAAAACTTATTTTGACAGATTGCCAATGTATACGCATCATAGACAACACAAGAGAGAGAGACTGATTGACTTTGACCACTTATTACTGCAAAACATTGGAGCTGTCAGCAGAGGAATACTTTGTGATGAAATTACTGCTAGAGATGAGCGCAACTCATTTGACTACTGGTGGCGAAAGAAGTTGGATGCCTGGAAAACATGGAGACAGGCATAGGTTGTAACCATGTTTTCCTGGATTCTCTAGGACTCCATCCAACTTCTTCAGCCATTGGTAATCAAACGCCAAACAATCAGACTCAAGCATGCTCATCCCTTCCTACTGTCTAAAGATGATCTGTGATATGTGAATGCTGTATCTCCTTTATCATAATACTACAGTACGGGGACTTTGGACTATAGCCACTGGGGACCTATATTACTCTATTTTACAAATCACTAAGTCTTAGATATGCTACTCAACCCCAATAATGTTCAACTTACTGTCAAAAAGATCCTTCTAGCAAGTAGACATCGTGCAAAGAAATACATGGTGAAGTGTTGATGTATCTGTTGATGGCTTTTCTCTCCCAGAAGATTAGGGTTGGGCAGCTGAAATCCAACATGCCTGACCCTTCTCTCTTTTGACAGCGAGTGTCCACATACAGCAGGAGTCTGTTATACCTACAGACAGTCCGCCAAGCCCATGTTGGTGGGTACAGCTGCTTTTTGTCTTAAAGGAGAAGTCCTGCAAATTTTTTTTATTAAAGTATAGTATTGCCCCCCAAAAGTTATACAAATCACCAATATACACTTATTACGGGAAATACTTATATAGTGCTTTTTTCCCTGCACTTACTACTGCATCAAGGCTTCACTTCCTGGATAACATGGTGATGTCACTTCCTGGATAACATGGTGATGTCACTTCCTGGATAACATGGTGATGTCACTTCCTGGATAACATGGTGATGTCACAACCCAACTCCCAGAGCTGTGCGGGCTGTGGCTGCTGGAGAGGATGATGGCAGGGGGACACTGGGCACTGGAGGGACACTGAGCATCCCTCTGCCATCATCCTCTCCAGCAGCTACAGCCCGCACAGCTCTGGGAGTCGGGTCGTGACATCACCATTTTATCCAGGAAGTGACATCACAATGTTATCCAGGAAGAAAAGCCTTGATGTAATAGTAAGTGCAGGGAAAAAAGCACTTTATAAGCATTTCCTGTAACAAGTGTATATTGGTGATTTGTATAACTCTTGGGGGACAATACAATACTTTAATAAAAATTTCACCAGACTTTTACCTTAAGTGTATGAGGACCCTTGGTTATAGGAAGATCTGCAGGCTTAGCCACAGGACTGCTAACTTACAATGCATGAAAGTAGATTTCAGGATCTGTTGTTTGTCACTTACATTCTCTGCTGTGCATAGTTTCTCTATTAAGTTATTTGTGGGGATAGAAGACTGAGGCCAGCACTTGGGAAACTGCTGACCCACATCCGTAGTCTTTACTTTAACATATCGAGATTTATATGGTACTACAAATACGTCCTCTTCGTTTGGGATTTTAGTTCCTGATAGGAGTGATGCTATGCTTTGTAGATCCACAAACTCCACAACTGCATGAGTGCCCTAGAAGAAAAGGCAAAAATAGTGAGAGGTAGGAAAACTGTCTGAAGGATCTGTACAGGTAGCGATCACAGAAAGTATACACCTAGGAGGGCTCATTACTATACAGTAGTGTAAGAGCTTAGGACTGAGCAGAATTATATATTTTTCAGGGTTTACGATGCACGACAGCAGTAATACCACATAGGTAGAGATTTTGCCTGCTTTATTACTTTTTCACAGTAACGCACTCTTCATGGCTGCAGCAAGCAGTTAAAAGGGTACTTCGGCGAAAGTTATATAGATTTGTAATTTACTTCTATTAAAAAAATCTCAAGTCTTTCAGTACTTATCAGCTGCTGCATGTCCTGCATGAAATGGTGTTTCTAGTCTGACAAATTCCCATACAAAACCTCTCCTGCTCTGGACAGTTCCTGACATGGACAGAGGCGGCAGTGGAGAGCTCTGTATTAGACTGGAAACAATACACCACTTCCTGCAGGACATCCAGCAGCTGATAAGTATTGGAGATAAGTATTGAGATTTTTAGATAAAAGTACTGTAAATTACAATTCTATAAAATTTCCGAAATCAGTTGATTTGAAAGAAAAAGATTTTCGCCGGAGTACTCCTTCAACGTGTTACTGGTCAGAATCTAGATAGATGTTCTGACCCCAACAATCACTAGGCCAAGGTGGAGAAACACTCGACTGAGCGCTTCTCTCCACAGCTAGCTACAGAAGACAGGGTCTATATAGGTAATATTGAATTTGTCTCCTGCAGGGAGAGGGCAGAGAAGTGCTTAGCTGAGCGTTTCTTCAGCTTGGTCTAGTGATCAGTTGGGGTCTGAGTTTTCAGACCACCAACAATCAGCAGATTACAAGTCAGGAGAAGAACTACTTTGTGTTGTCCCCCTGCTCTGTGTGACGTGAACTTGACAAACTCAATATAAATTTGGGGCCATCCAGGTCTCGAGAGAAGGAATGCTTGGCATCATGTTCCTCTCTCTACCAATCAGCCAGGGTCTCCTGGGCGACTGCTCCACTGTTCCTATATATAAGGTTTAATAAATCTATAGTATATTATAAATGAAATGGATTTATCTGTGATCCATGAAATTGATATGGAAACAAGGATGTGGTATCATAACTTTTGCCGGATCCTGCGTATACACAGGGCAGTACCCATGAGATCACAGTGACATATACCAAATGCCACATATAATCATCCATTACTGTAAGTTCACACACCATATTGTATATTACTCTGTTCTAGTCAGCCATCACACAGCTGGAGAACACTGCGCCAATACTTACATTACTGTCAAAGAAAAAGTGATGGGCGACTTCTCCATATTGCGCCAAATACTTCAGAAACTTGTTTTCATTGATTTTGGCTGGACACGCTATCAATACTGAATGCTTGGCTTGTTCGTGGCGTAAGGTCTGCACGTCGGAAAAGTTGCTTTTTGTCACATGATGCTGATCTGTGAAAAGGACATAAAGGGAGGTTAGTAATGTAAACCATATGTATTGGTGTATTGTAATCCACAATGGAAACAATACAGAGGGTATTGACAGGATAAAGAGTAAATCATGGGACATACCACATGGTCTTATCCCTTTACTATACTAAATATGTCATACACTGTATTCTACACACAACTAGAGTTGAGCGAATCGCCCGTCTAAACTAAGCAAATTGCTTCATTTGATCGGCAAGTGGCTTATCAGCTGCCTTTGAACTCTAATCCGCTCCCTGATGCTCCCTCTGGGTGTAAGGAAAAAATGGATCCAGTCCTAGGAAACTGGGAGAAGTTTACCAGTACCAGATCCAGCTTTTCCCAACACTAGGGGAAGAGTGGCAGGCAGTTGAACAGAGTCGAAAGGCAGCTGATAAGCCGCTTGCCGGTCAAATGAAGCAATTTGCTTATGGTGCGTTTACACAGACAGATTTATCTGATAGATTTCTTAAGCCAAAGCCAGGAACAGACTATAAACAGGTCATAAAGGAAAGAAAGCTGAGATTTCTCCTGTTTTCAGATCCATTCCTGGTTTTGGCTTTAAGAATCTGTCCGATAAATCATAAGGGTGATTATTACATGATTATACCCTTACGGGTGTAACGACACTGTAAGGGTCCTATTGCACCGGCCGATGGGGACCCAATAATACCTGTAAACGAGCACCGATCCGCTATGTCGGTGCTCATTTACTGGGCCTATTACACGGCCCGATAATCGTTTAACAAGGGCTGCATGGACATCGTTACTGATGTCCTTGCAGCCCTTGCTTAAACTGCATACATTACCTATCCAGGCTGCAGGGCTCCTCCGGCGCTCTGCTTCTCCCCGGGTCCCACGCGATCCAGCTTCAGAGCGGCCTGTCTCAGCTGACAGGCCGCTCAGCCAATCACTGGCTGCGGCGGTCCCGGCCTGTGATTGGCTGAGCGGCCTGTCAGCTAAGACAGGCCGCTCTGAAGCTGGAGCGTGCGGGACCCAGGGAAAAGCAGAGCGCAGGAGGAGCCCTGCAGCCTGGATAGGTAATGTATGCACTTTTCAAATCGTCAGTCGCGCACAATTATTACACGTAGCAATGCGCGGTCGGCGCCCGACAATTATAGATCCAAACCTATATCGACGATCAGCCGATGATCGTTGTCATCGGCTGATCGTTGTGTTTATTACACAGAACGATAATCGGATGGATAGGGACAATTATCGTTCCGTGTAATAGGGCCCTTAGTTTACACACAACCTTATCACAGGTCCTTGTGATACAAGATGGCACCATAGGATCTTCAGTCAGGAAAAAAAATGTCACCACATTACTAAGTAACGTGTATGCCTAATGGGGCATGTCGGTGGGAATTAGGTTTGGGCGTGATCGTTTTCCACTGCCTGACCCTTTAGCTCTTGGGGGGATAAGCTGGCACCAGAACTGTCTGACAGCGGATAACTGCTCCTCATAAAGAACGTTGAGCCATGCTGGACGTTCATGTGTATGGGGAGGACAGGAAGGGTAAATGATGGCTGATTTATGAATTAGGGGGATAGTCATGGCTCTAACACAGGGATAGGGAACCTTTGGCCCTCCAGCTGTTGCAGAACTACAATTCCCATCATGCCTGGACAGCCGAAGGCTGTCCAGGCATGATGGGAATTGTAGTTCTGCAACAGCTGGAGGGCTGAGGGTTCCCCATAGGAGCTATAGGGTGGTGGCTGAAGCCTTGGAGGGAGAACTACAAGTCCCAGCAGTCTCCTCCACTATACGTGATAGGGCGGCTGTGACAGGACGTCCCCGCTGCCATGGAGACCGCACGTGGGTGCCGGCAGCAATGACCTCCACACCATGTCACCGCGGCAGGAAGACAATGGCCGCGGCAGAGTCTACAGACACACAAGGAGGGAGGCCTCACCTGTCTTCTCCGCCACCAATGGCCGCTGCTGCTGCTTCCTCCCCGCTGTGGTGCTCAGGGCCCGGCCGGTGGCCCTAAGCACAGAATTCAACCTGATGCAGTTCACCATGACACTGCCGGGGGAAACTTACTTCCGCGCATGCGCGAAGCTTAGCTACGGCGTCCCGGTTAGCTCATAACGCTTCAAAATATGTGCGATTCGCGTTAGATAAAAAAGAAACTGCTACTGCTGTCGCTTATTATTTTTTTCTGTTTAGTGATGTTTGTGGATAATTTAAAAATGGAAAATATCTGCAACCCACCCACACCAGTCGCTGCCATTTCAACAAACACTCCGTATATCAATATTACAAGCGAATAGAACAAACTTTTTAATATATCTTATCAGACAAAAAGGCTTCTTTCTCCTGTTATCAAGTATCCCTCCTTTCTAAACTGTCATCTAGAGATGAGCAAATTGCTGATCTCAACGAAGTGAAGCGCTTCGCTCATCATGCCTGCGGCCTTTTATCGCTGCTCTGCTCCCTAACGCCCCACCCCAGGTGCAGAAGTAACCCAAAATTGGATCCAGCTTTTCCCGGCATCCTGGGAGAAGTGACAGGGAGCAGAGCAGCGATGAAAGGCCACGGGCGCGATGAGCGAAGCGCTTTACTTAGTTGAGATCAGCGATTTGCTCATCTCTACTGTCATTAGAGATGAGTGAACCGGGTTCGAGTCGATCCGAACCCGAACGTTCGGCATTTGATTAGCGGGGGCTGCAGAACTTGGATAAAGCTCTAAGGTTGTCTGGAAAACATGGATACAGCCAATGACTATATCCATGATTTCCACATAGCCTTAGGGCTTTATCCAACTTCAGCAGCCAATGCTAATCAAATGCCGAAAGTTCGGGTTCGGATCGACTCGAGCATGCTCCAGGTTCGCTCATCTCTAACTGTCATCCATTCAAATTAGCCTAGCAAGGACTTGTCTTTAAAGGGGTAGTGTGGCGTTTAACATTTATTCACTAAATAACACACATTACAAAGTTATACAACTTTGTAATGTGTGTTATTTAAGTGAATGGCCCCCTTCCCCGTGTTCCCCTCACCCCAAAAGTGTGATGCATTATTCTTATGTATTCGCTGTCGGCCCCAGCCTCCATCTTGGGTCGACGACGTAATCTTCGATTGGCCGGCCGGACCGCTCCAGCTGTCCCTCATACCTGCCCCCCTCTGCCGTGTCATCAGCTGCTCAGCCGTGATTGGCTGAGCATAGTTATGCTCAGCCAATCGCGGCTGAGCAGCTGATGACGCGGCAGAGGGGGGACGGCTGGAGCGGTCCGGCTGGCCTCCTGAAGATGACGTTGTCGACCCGACACGGGGTAGGGGGCCATTCACTTAAGTAACACACATTGCATAGCTGTATAACTTTGTAATGTGTGTTATTTAATGAATAAATGTTAAATGCCGCACTACCCCAGTATTAATGGTTCGGATCACATTACAAGCAATACAAGTCTATGGATGGGGAGCAGGGAGTACACACACACACTGCAAAGTAATAAAGACAGCTAAAAGACAACTTACAGAGCATCAATCTGCTAAAAAAAAAAAAAAAGTCATATAAAAGATAAATAATGGCCAGATATAGTGCTGTCCGTCATACCCAGGACAGTAAAAAGTTACTTGAAACGACAGGTATGCCTTAACTCTTACCGCTCCTGTGTCTGGACGTGCAGTGACATCACACAGGAGATGTCATTTAATTGCATTCATAGAGATAGCTATATGAGATTAAATGAGTCATTTATCTATATATATACGGATATAGTGAATGTCTAATAATAGATAATGTACCTGTCCCTGGCAATGTCATAAGTCTTGTGATGTGCCCCACCTCTGTTATGTGTGCAGCCCTTCTATGATAAAAGACTGTACAGTTAGTCATTTAGACTTACAGGGAGGAGGGAATCCCCTACTGATAAAATGACAAGGACTCCGTTGCCGTCAGGATCAGAGATTCCCTACGGCATTCCCTGAGCTGAATAAATAATAAAACAACTGAAATGGATTACAACGGAGCAAAAGTCTCATGGTGCGTTTACACAGAGAGATTTATCTGACAGATTTTTTTTCAAGCCAAAGCCAGGAACAAACTGTAAACAGAGATCAGGTCATAAAGAAAAGACTGAGATTTCTCCTCCATTCCTGTCTCTGGCTTCAAAAATCTGTCAGATAAATCTCTCTGTGTAAACACACCATTAATCTTTCCTTTATACTGACCATCTGTTTATAATCTGCTCCTTGCTTTGTATCTAAAACTGCTATGAAAAACCTGAATGTGTGAACACTTCCTTGCAGCAGCTTTATGGACATAGGATTGTCTGAGGTGTCTGGAGCTGGCTCATTGATTTCTAAGGGAGAGTGTTGTGAGTATGCTCTGTGACCTGTGCAGAGATAAGTGTACATGGAGAATAGATAGATAGATAAATAATAGGGATGATCCTCGGCACTCCAATACGGTGAAAAACTAGATTTATTCAAACAAGAATTACATAGTGCAACACAGCAAAGCACGACGTTTCGGTGGTACACCCGCCATTTTCAAGTGCACTTGAAAATGGCGGGTGTACTGCTGAAACGTCGTGCTTTGCTGTGTTGCTCTATGTAATTCTTGTTTGAATAAATCTACAGTTTTTCACCGTATTGGAGTGCCGAGGATCATCCCTATTATTTATATACAGAAGGTTCGTGGTCGGAACTACGTCCATTGGCACCCGAACGCATTCTCTGTAGTGCCACTCAGTATCCTTTGCTAGATAGATAGATAGATATTATTTTTCTGTTAATATGTCCCAAATTTAATAGGGGTCTAGATGCCTATAGAGAAATAAATAATATCTGGTTGGCTATATTACGTTACTGAGATGTGTAATTGAGTCTGATAGCTGAGTTGACAATCTGTCACAGATAAGTGAATAGCTAGTTCATAGGTTCACAAAGAGAGCTGCCATCAAGTGTTGAGTAACAAGGAGACACCAGATGGCAGTATTGAGCAAATAAATCTATTTATTGTGTACTGAGGTCATGATAGTAGAGTGACACTTTTTATTCTGCTCTTGGGCTGGGTTCACACTGCTTTTTTGCAGTCTCTTTAATGTATACATTTTATGGGGAAAAACACGTTCTAATTGTGTGTAATCTGTTTAGATCCGTTTTTCCATTGACTTTCGTTAAAAAAAAAAAACTTCAAAAAGTATACTTTTTAAAAAAAAATTGGCATTCACAAAAATGTGGTGGACCATGTTTTTGAGCACATCTGAGATTTGTAACGAACCTGGCGTAAGACAATTTAATACAGATAGAAAAAAAAGTGTCTGCACTCCCCTGATGTCCCCCTACAAGTCTCTGGTGTCCCCAATCACTGACTGAGACGGGACAGCGCCTCAGCTAGTGATTGGCTGAACAGGCCGTCACTCCTGAGACAAGAAGAAACCAAAAAGCATAAAGAAAACACTTGTGGGGTGCAATTGGTATTATATACTATTGGATTTTTTTTCCAGTTGCACCCTAATAGAGTTCACAGACATACTGCTTGGACACTCCTGAGACAAGAGTGACAGCCCGCTCAGCCAATCATAATAAACATGTGACTCTCACCCAGTCCAGTGCACACCACCACTCCCTGCCCCTTGTATCTCCCGGTTCCTGTGAACAACCCCTTTAATACCAATAAATTCATACAAGTGGAACATTTCGTTAACTTCTCTTGTTATGCCTCTTTGCTTCAAGAAGTTTCATCACAGCCCGATGTACAGGAAGCAGAAAGTAGGCTGAGTCCCCCGGGTGCACTGAAGCACAGTGGTCTAGAGAGAGTCATATACAATGGGGGAGATTTATCAAACTGGTGTAAAAGTAGAATTGTCTTAGTTGCCCCTAGCAACCAATCAGATTCCACCTTTCATTTTCCAAAGGGCCTGTGATGGATGAAAAGTGGAATCTGATTGGTTGCTAGGGGCGACTAAGACAATTCTACTTTTACTCCAGTTTGATAAATCTCCCCCAATGTGTAAAAAAGAGTCACTAAATCCTTTATTTTAGAAACTAGAACTGTCCAATGTTGTTAATTAACATAGATTTACAGATTATGAACATGTCGCCCATAGACATCATCATGAGGGGCTTTTCATTGATTTATTGTATAACAATTTCACGTGCTTGGGCTCAAGTTACCCCCCCAAGGTGAACATGTATGTAACTCATCTCTAATGCGAGCTGGGAGAAGAGCGCTGTTATTTACTTCACCCCCTGGATTGAGTGATCTCCATGAGCACCACCATCATTGTTCCTATGAAGCCCGACTGTGTGAAATGCTGGGTTTACGGTCAGCAGGTGCACTGCCCATTCAGCCAATCAGCAGCTGAGGCGGGATATTGCAGTGGGTGATGAGTGGCTGAGCAGGCAGTGCATGCACCAACCCAAACACCACAAGTGCTGGGCAACAGAATGGCTGCGATGATGGGGGGAAAAAAAGTTATTGTTGCCTATAAATGTATGAGTTAAAGGGGTTATACGAGCTTAGAAAAATATTGCTGCTTTCTTTTTGAAACAGCACCACCCTTGTCTTCGGTTTGGGTGTAGGTTTAGCAGTTAAGTTCTATTGAAGTAAGTGGAGCTGAATTGTACCCCGGGAACAGGGGTAGTGCTGTTTTAGCAAAAGCTAAAGGGATAGTTAAAGGGAAACTATCAGTTAGAAGACTCTAACCTGCTGATATGTCCCTATATCGCCCCGGGCAGTAAGGATGATGGAAAGTTTATTGCTGTTTTTTTTTTTTTTTTTTTTATAATCGTAGATTATTCCCTATGCAAATTAGATGGTTTGGTGCACTGGGGGCGGGACTACCACACTCCGCCCCTGCCATCCTGTCCCTCCTAACAAATATCAGCAGAGCGCCACTCCAATATTCTTTAGGACAGGCAGGCTGGCCATGGTGGATTGGTGCACTGAGGTTGATAGTCCCGCCCCAGTGCACCAAAACGCCTCACTAGCATATGAAATAACCTACAAATATCCATAAAATAACAATAAGGATCAAGGTAAGAAAACCTTCATCCTCAGCTCCCTGTGCGCTATAGGGACATGTCAGAAAGTTAGATGCTTCTTCTTTAATGATGATGATATGGCGGTATATAGGCCTCTGCTGGGTTGCATGGATGGATGACTTCTTGTGGGTATCTGTTCCTCTGTACATATTGTCAGACACCTAGCAGTACCCCACACCGCTCAGCCTCCTACAGCCGCCCTGATCACTGAACCTTTGATAGTTACCAGCTGTTTGTTTTTGTGACCGGCCACTTCCCAGAAGAACGGTTACACGTCTTCTGCCAACATCTCCTTTCGCAATGTTTTCTTTTCTCGAGGCATCTGCAGATCTTCTGCCAGTCAACAATCCATTAAACGGGTGGGTGTGCGACCATTGCGACAGAACGTAAGATGCTGGAGGTATGTGCGATGTTTGCTCTTCTCAGAACATCACATCAGATATCAGGTATTGCCGGTAATACGGAGATTTTACCAGCAAAATTGTGCAGGTTTTATCTGCATGCACTATTCCCATGGAGCCTTACCCTAAGAAAGGAATCTATTTAAGGAGTTGTCCAGGCTTAGAAAAACATGGCCGCTATCTTTCACAAAATGCACAACTCTTGTCCTCAGTTTTGGTGCAGGTTTTGCAGCGCAGATTGTGAATGATGCCAAATTGCAATACCACGAACAACTTAAAAACAGGGGTGGTGCTGTTTTTTCAATAAACTATGGGGGAGATTTATCAAACATGGTGTAAAGTGAAACTGGCTCAGTTGCCCCTAGCAAGCAATCAGATTCCACCTTTCATTTTCCAAAGAGTCTGTGAGGAATGAAAGGTGGAATCTGATTGGTTGCTAGGGGCAACTGAGCCAGTTTCACTTTACACCTGGACAATCCCTTTGAGGCTGGAATCAGACCAGATTTTTTCTGAAAAAATGCCACTAAAAACTCTGAATTTGGTGGAAGACTTTTTTGGGTCAAAAAATGATGTGGCCAGATATAAGCTCAGAGTAAATGGGAAAAAACTAAACACAATACCCATGGGATGTTTATTTGCTATGGCATTTTTCAGGATAGTTTGCTGGTCAAATAGCAGGCCCTGTATTCTGCATTTTTCCCCATTAAAAAAACATCTTGGGGGAGATTTATCAAACTGGTGTAAAGAAGAATTGTCTTAGTTGCCCCTAGCAACCAATCAGATTCCACCTTTCATTTTTTAAAGAGTCTATGAGGAATGAAAGGTGGAATCTGATTGGTTGCTAGGGGCAACTGAGACAGTTTCACTTTACACCATGTTGTATAAATCTCCCCCCCCCAGTCTATAGGCATATTGGTGTTTTTTTGGTGATAAAGAATTGCTTTAAAAAAACTTAAAAAAACAAACACGCATAAAACAGGAAGACATTAATAAAACGCCAATAGCAATTTAGTGTAAAATGAGAAAAAACAAAAGAAAGACAAATTGAAAAAAGTGCAGGCAATTTTTGGCCGGTTTAGGGGCCCAAAAAAAAGGCAGTGCAAAAGTTGTGTCTGATGAGGAGACTTAAAGGGGTTATCTAGGTTTAAAGGGGTTATCCAGCGCTACAAAAACATGGCCACGTTTCCCCCTACTGTTGTCTCCAGTTCAGGTGCGGTTTGCAATTAAGCTCCATTTACTTCAATGGAACTGAGTTTCAAAACCCCACCCAATCTGGAGACAACAGTAGAGGGAAAGTGGCCATGTTTTTGTAGACCTGGATAACCCTTTTAAACAAACATGGCTGCTTTCTTCCAGAAGCAGCACCACTCATGTTCTGAGTTTGGGTGTGGGGTTTTGCAGCCAAGTTCCATTGAATAGAGCTGAACTGTGATACCACACACAACCTGAGGATAGGGGTGGCGCTGTTTTTACAAGAAAGTAGTTGTGTTATTTTTTGTTTCTAGATAACCCCTTTAATAGTTCCCATCTATACGTTGGAAACAACAATTTGACCCTATGAAATCATGACATATCGTGGGCTCAGACTAGCGTGGACCTGGTCAGTCCATGTGAAGTAAATGGTAACCCTCTCCAGCTCCTCCTCCTCACCAGCCCCTCGGATGCCACAGGACAGTCTGATCACTATGTTCGGTTCCGCTGTTATGTCACATGCTGATTTTGCAATATTCCCTGAATCACGGCCGGGTGACTAGTTTGTCGGACATGTGTATCGGATACAGTCTTGTAGTCATTGTCATACTCGGCATTCTTACATGATGTGACAAATTAATAAATGCTCTGTTACCTTATTATTTTCTATCACCTGTTATGTATAACACCTCGATGCCAATTCTGATTAGATCCTGATTAGATAGACGTCTGTTGCTGCCGTGAATGCCGTCATAGTTTCTGTCATCACTGCCCTTTGTCGTAGGGTTAGGGTGTAGCTTAAAGTGTACCAGTCACGATGGGCTGCTACTGGATCAGCGGCAAGATCCACTGCCAATTTGAAAATTCGACAAGAGGGGAAAAAAAGGAGCCGGGAGGATGGCGCCTCGTGTAATCCTGTTACATGAAAATGAGTGAAATAAAAGTATAGGTGGACTCTCACCTTTTAGCCCCTTGGGCTTTCTGCGTATCACCCCACTATGGGGTATCTTGTAGCGTCGGATGATGGCTGCCGGCCGAAGGATCCAGGAAACGGGACTCTCCCAGTGTCGGGACCCGTGGTTTCATGCAGTAGACAGAAGAAAAAAGTACCTGGGTAGGTATCCTGGCGCTGCCAAAAAATCCTTCACAACGAGTAAAGTATAAAACATAAAATGGCTGATTTATTGGATAAAATCAGTAAAAATGTACATAAAATAAGCAATTACGCGTTTCGGGAGTTGCATCTCCCTTCATCAGATTGCATGCAATCTGATGAAGGGAGATGCAACTCCCGAAACGCGTAATTGCTTATTTTATGTACATTTTTACTGATTTTATCCAATAAATCAGCCATTTTATGTTTTATACTTTACTCGTTGTGAAGGATTTTTTGGCAGCGCCAGGATACCTACCCAGGTACTTTTTTCTTCTGTCTACAATTTGAAAATTCGGGTCTCTATGGATAGGGAGACACAATAAGATGGTAGCGCGCGACCCCCTTTTTCTCCAATGGGTGTCACATGCATTACCGTCATTACTTATGAGCTGCTGCATGTCCTGCAGAAAGTAGTGTATTCTTTCCAGTCCGAGGGTATATGCAAACTGAGCAATTCTCGAGGAATTGAAGCAGAAAGTTTTCTGCTAAAAATTCCTCGCCTATTCCGGTCTGGCAGAATAGGAGCTGAATTTGAGCGGAATCCCAGCGGAATGCAGACGAATTTCAAACAGAATTCAAACCCCATTGACTTCTATAGGATTCCTCTAGTGAAATCTGCCCAAAGAAGTGACATGTCAATTCTTTGGGTGGAACGCGGATTCCGCACGGATCTCCGGACGAAAATTTCCTCTGTGTGCACGGGCAGTCGGAAATCCCATTTTTCTCTATGGAAAGGAGCAATGTTACATTTAAACGGGCGGAATTCCATGAGAATTCTGCACGCTTTTTGCGGCGGAATCTGCGAGAATTGCTCAGTGTGCAAATACCCCAACACAGTGCTCTCTGCTCTGTCCGAGACAGGAACTGTCCAGAGAAGTAGCATATCCCCACAAAAAACCTCTACTCCTCTGCACAGTTTCTGACATGGACAGAGGTGGCAGCAGAGAGCACTGTGTCAGACTGAAAAGAATACACAATTTCCTGCAGGACATACAGCAGCTGGTAAGTGCTTGAAGACTTGAGATTTTTTAAATAGAGTCAAATTACAAATCTGTATAACTTTCTGACACCAGTTGATTTAAAAGAAAAACATTTTCACCAGATTACCCCTTTAAGGTCCTTTTATATAGGCTGATGTTGGTTCCTAGATTCACCCTCACTCACCCAATAATTGCCCCATCCAAAAGAGCCAATCATCAGCCTACGGGTAATTGGATCTTTTGTGCGGCCGTAAAATAATTGTTCCTGGACACATATCTGTTTAACCCCTTAAGCAACGGGCCAATTGTCACTTTTGCATTTCCATTTTTTCCTCCTCGCCGTAACTCCTTAAGACCCATTACTCTTTTATTTTTCCACCTACTGGGCCATGTGAGGGCTTCTTTTTTTCTGCAGCAGGTGTACTTTGTAATGGCATCCTTCAATCTGCAATAAAATGAATGACGGAACCCCCAAAATATCATTTATGGGTCAAAAAATGCGATTCCGCAAATTTTGGGGGACGTCCATGCTTACATAATGCGCTTTACGGTAAAACTGGCATTTTTTGCAAATAGACATATTTAAAATGGCCCTATGTATAAAATGGGAAGGAGGAGTGATTTTCACTTTTATTGGGGGAGGGGCTTTGGGGCATCTCGTAAAACATTCAATTATTTATTTTTTATTTCTTTATTTATTTACACTTTTATAGTTCCCTTAGGGAACTATCACTTACATACATTGGATCAGTAACACTGATAACTGCTATGCCATAGCATAGCAGTGATCAGTGTTATCTGTGATCTTCTGATAGAGCCTGCCTGTGGCCTGTGGCAGGCTCTATCAGAAGATTGAAGACCTGACTGCACGGAGGAAGGTAAGAGACCTCCGGCAGTCAGGCCATGCTATCGGTTCCCCCGCAGACGCGCTGCGGGGGGTCCCGATCGCTGAGTGACCGGAGATCCTCCAGTCACTTATACTTATACAATGGCGGCCCGTCATCGAGGGTGAGGGCCTGGTTCCAAATAGCAGCCTGTCCTCACCGGCTATGGAGCCAGCTCAGCTTGTGAGTCCACCCCATAGCCCGGGACCCCGGCAGGGCATACATTTACGCTGTCCTGCGTTAAGGCACAGGCAGTGGGGGCGTAAATGTACGCTCGTGGTCATTAAGAGGATAAACAGGAGATGTATGACCGATAGCAATATATTTAAATGGCCACACAAACAATATAGTGATCATTCATGCGGTGAATAAGGTGTTATCCAGCTAAAAACATTTCTTTCAAATCAACTGGTGTCAGAAAGTTTTATAGATTTGTATTTTACTTCTATTAAAAAATCTCCAGTCTTTCAGTACTTGTCCTGCAGGAAGCTGTGCACTCTTTACAGTCTGACACAGTGCTCTCTGCTGCCACCTCTGTCCATGGCAGGAACTTGCATAATTAGAAAAAAAAAAAAGAAACAGCTCACAATTAGGCCCCGTTCCCACTGAGCAAAACTAGCGGAATTCCGTTAGCCTCCCGCTCATAATGGGAGTCTATGGGAGGTGCGCGCTCCTGCCCTGTCCGCGCTGAAGAATGAACATGTTCATTCTTCAGCGCGGACAGGGCAGGAGCGCGCACCTCCCATAGACTCCCATTATGAGCGGGAGGCTAACAGCATTCCGCGGCCAACAATTCCGCCGTGGAATTCCGCTAGTTTTGCTCAGTGGGAACGGGGCCTTAGAAGAATTTTTGGTAGCAACAGTAATTGGAAGTGGCGGGTGCACAAATTTCTAGGCGTTAGCCAGGCGCCAAATGCAGAGGAAAGCTGGAGGATGAAGTGGTTAAGTCGGCACTCCTGGACGTGAGCAGCTGAAACATAACCCTTATTCGTGAATTAAAAACTGACAAAATTCCAGTCACAATTGGTCCAGTCATGAATTTCGTCAGTTTTTAATGCACAAATAAAGGTTATGTTTTAACTGCTCACGTCCAGGAGTGCCGACTCCACCACTTCATCATGACAGGAACTGTCCAGAACAGGAGAGATTCTTCTATGGAGATTTGCTACTGCTCTGACAGTTCCTGTCTCAGACAGAGATGGCAGCAGAGAGCACTGTGTCAGACTGGAAAGAATACACGGCTTGAATTCAAGTCGTAGTTAATGTAACATGGGCTAAAAAGGCCATCTGATCAGGTTCCACAAGTTTTTTTAGGTAGGAAAGCAACGAAAGATGTTGATGAATCAGCACCTGAGGCGCCATTGTCAGAGAAATGTTCCACATTACTGTCCGTTCATACAACGCTCAATTTTTTCCGAAAAACAAGCAACATACAGGTGTCAGGCTTATTTTTATATAAGGAAATGTCTACTGTTTTTTTGTGGAATTTTTAGACCTAGATGTAGCCCAGTTTGGTCTTTAGGGTAATGACCCATATATCGGTATTTGATTTTCCACGTGTAATTTCCATGCAGAACTTCAGCAAAATTTACATTAGCAGCAAAGTAGATAAAGATAATCTCATAAACTTCCTTCCTATTTTATCATCTTCATACAATCCAGGCAGATATGGTCAATAGGGGAGATTTATCAAACATGGTGTAAAGTGAGACTGGCTCAGTTGCCCCTAGCAACCAATCAGATTCCACCTTTTACTTTCCAAAGAGTCTGTGAGGAATGAAAGGTGGAATCTGATTGGTTGCTAGGGGCAACTAAGCCAGTTTTACTGTACCCCATGTTTGATAAATCTCCCCCAATATCTGCTTGGATTTTGTGTGATGTTAATTACAAATCCATGGCAGGGATGAGCAAAGCAAACCTGGAGAATTTAAAATTTGTTGCAAATCGGGCTGCCAATTCACTTTGTTCTGCAATGTGAATTCCCGCTAATTTGTTACGGAAGTTCACAATAAAACAAAATGGGGGCAGCACATGATGTCTGGAGCATCACTGGGTGGGAGAAAGGGATTAACCATAATCCCTAGCGCCCATCCAATAAGCTGCAGGCTCCTCTGTGATGTCAGCCCCTCCCCCTCTATATAAGGAGGTTCGGTAACGGAGGTGACCAGTCAGCTGTGTGTGGAGGAGAGAGCGGGATGGCAGCAGGCAGTTACAGCAGAGCTGGGAGAGACTAAAGGCCGTATTACATGGCCGACTCTGAGGAGCAAACGCTCGTTCCCCGTTCACTGCTGGCGTTCGTAGCAGGAGCGAGCGGGTGAGTCCAGGGGGGGCCGGGGGAAGCTGCAGGGAGGTGCGGGGGGCTGCCCGGGTGATTACCGGGCAGCCCATAGGTTATAGCAGCGGTCTGCTGCTGCCGCTCCTATTACACGGAGCGGGGGCAGCAGATCGCTGCTATATAAGTCGTTTGTCTTTCAACATGTTGAAAGACAAACAACTTCAACGATCTGATCGTTGCCTTCTATTCCACGGGACGATTATCGTGCGTAACGGCCGATATCGGCCAAATATGGCTGATAATGGTTTCGTGGAATAGGGTAATGCACACTGAGCAATAGACAAGGGATTGAAGAGGAAAGATTTCTGCTTAAAAATCCAAGCAGAATGTATGCAGAATTTATAAGCAGAATTCAAACCCCATTGACTTCTATAGGATTCCTCTAACCGAATCCGGCCGAAGAAGTGACATGTTACTCAAGTGTAGGTTCACACTGAGGAATAGGTGAGGAATTAGATGAGGAATTCATGATGATAAAAACTTTCCTCTCCAATTCCTCGAGAATTCCTCAGTGTGAACCAGAGCGATATAGGGACAGAGGGGAGGGCTGAGGGTAGGTTCACACTACGGAACCCAAGCAGAGAATTTCCGACAGATTCCGTAGCTCGTACCCGTTTACGGCCGTGCGCCTTTCCACCGACTCCATAGACACCATTCTATGGGCAGCTCTATTCCGCTATCCGCCGAAAGAATTGACACGTCAATTCTTTCGGCGGAATGCGGAATCCGCCCGTGCATAGAATAGTGTCTATGGCACGGGCGGAGAGGTGCGCGGCCATGAACGGGTCAGAGCTACGGAATCTGTTGGAAATTCTCCGCTAGAGTTCCATAGTGTGAACCTACCCTCATTGTAGGGGATTGTTTGTTGTAGCTGCCAACCAGGCGTCCGGTTTACCAAGTAACTGGGTGACCGTAGGAATTCACTGGGACCTGCAAAGACACAGTCCATATTATTCACTCACTGGGCACTGTAAACTCCTATAGAGTTATACCAAGTTGCTGGGATCAGTGAATGGTGCCTCAAGTCTTCCCATGCTTATTAGCTACTGTATGTTCTGCAGGAAATGTTTTATTTTCAGTCTGACACAGCACTCTCTGCTGACATCTCTGGCCGAGACAGGAACTGTTCAGAGCAGGAGAGGTTTTCTATTCATAGAAAACAGAGAAAGAGTTTCTGTCTTGGCCAGAGATGTCAGCAGAGAGCACTGTGTCAGACTGAAAATAAAACATTTCCTGCAGGACATACAGCAGCTGATAAGTGTGGGAAGACTTGAGATTTTTTTTTTAATAGAAGTAAATTACAAATCTATATAACTTTCTGATATCAGTTGATTTGAAAGAAAATTATTTTCGCTGAATGACCCCTTTAAAGACTACTGCTTACTACAAGAAAGTGGTAGTCTATAAGTAACACAATGTCACCCTGGCTGTCACAATAATAGTGAAAGTAGAATATAACTGTACGGTCCTGACATTCTATCAAACCGAGAAGAAAACGAGAAGTGAAACGATAGCAGTGTCACCCAGTGGCGTCGCTAGGCAGTTTTATTCGGGGCTCATGCCCCGAATAAAATGCCTGCTGCCCCGGATCTCTTCTGCCCCGCTCTTGCGATCCAGATGCGGCTCTTTTGGTGGCCGCATCCGGCTCGCAGATTGCCGCTGCTGCTCTCCTCCTCCTCACCTACTGGCCGCCCGCAGCACCCGGACACGCTCCTCCATCCAATCAGCGGAGACCGGGAGCGTGGGGCCGCTGCGGTGGGCCGTGGTGCACGTATCCAATCAATGCGTGCGCCACGGCCCACCGCAGCGGCCCCACGCTCCCGCTCTGAGCTGATTGAGTTGTAGGAGCGCCTCCGGCCGCTACGATAGGTGAGGCGGACAGCAGCAGCCGCGATCAAAAAGGAGGTGAGCAGGCACGGGGGGAGAGAAACGGGCGAGAAGCACAGGGGGAAAGAAGCAAGGGGGGAGAGAAAGGGGGGAGAAAAGCATGGGGGAGAGAAAGAGGGGAGAAAAGCATGGGGGAGAGAAAGAGGGGAGAAAAGCATGGGGGAGAGAAAGGGGAGAAAAGCATGGGGGAGAGAAAGAGGGGAGAAAAGCATGGGGGAGAGAAACGGGGGAGAAAGCATGGGGGAGAGAAAGAGGGGAGAAAGTAACAGAGGAGAGTAACAGGGGAGAAAAGCATGGGGGAGAGAAAGAGGGGAGAAAGCATGGGGGAGAGAAAGAGGGGAGAAAGCATGGGGGAGAGAAAGAGGGGAGAAAGTAACAGAGGAGAGTAACAGGGGAGAAAAGCATGGGGGAGAGAAACAGGGGAGAAAGCATGGGGGAGAGAAACAGGAGAGATAACCATGGGGAGAGAAACATGGGAGAGAAACATGGGAGAGAAACAGGGGAGAAAAGCATGGAGGAGAGAAAGAGGGGAGAAAGCATGGGGGAGAGAAAGAGGGGAGAAAGTAACAGAGGAGAGTAACAGGGGAGAAAAGCATGGGGGAGAGAAACAGGGGAGAAAGCATGGGGGAGAGAAACAGGAGAGATAACCATGGGGAGAGAAACATGGGAGAGAAACATGGGAGAGAAACAGGGGAGAAAAGCATGGAGGAGAGAAAGAGGGGAGAAAAGCATGGGGGAGAGAAACAGGGGAGAAAAGCATGGGGGAGAGAAAGGGGAGAAAAGCATGGGGGAGAGAAAGGGGAGAAAAGCATGGAGGAGAGAAATGGGAGAAAAGCATGGGGGAGAGAAACAGGGGAGAAAAGCATGGGGGAGAGAAAGAGGGGAGAAAAGCATGGAGGAGAGAAAGGGGAGAAAAGCATGGAGGAGAGAAATGGGAGAAAAGCATGGGGGAGAGAAACAGGGGAGAAAAGCATGGGGGAGAGAAAGGGGAGAAAGTAACAGAGGAGAGAAAGAGGGGAGATAACCATGGGGAGAGAAACATGAGGGAGAGAAAGAGGGGAGAAAAGCATGGGGGAGAGAAACAGGGGAGAAAAGCATGGGGGAGAGAAAGGGGAGAAAGTAACAGGGGAGAGAAAGAGGGGAGAAAACCATGGGGAGAGAAACATGAGGGAGAGAAAGAGGGGAGAAAAGCATGGGGGAGAGAAACAGGGGAGAAAAGCATGGGGGAGAGAAACAGGGGAGAAAGCATGGGGGAGAGAAAGGGGAGAAAGTAACAGAGGAGAGAAAGAGGGGAGATAACCATGGGGGGAGAAACATGAGGGAGAGAAAGAGGGGAGAAAAGCATGGGGGAGAGAAACAGGGGAGAAAAGCATGGGGGGGAGAAAGTAACAGGGGAGAAAACCATGGGGAGAGAAACATGAGGGAGAGAAAGAGGGGAGAAAAGCATGGGGGAGAGAAACAGGGGAGAAAAGCATGGGGGAGAGAAAGGGGAGAAAGTAACAGGGGAGAGAAAGAGGGGAGATAACCATGGGGAGAGAAAGAGGGGAGAAAGTAACAGAGGAGAGTAACAGGGGAGAAAGCATGGGGGAGAGAAACAGGGGAGAAAAGCATGGGGGAGAGAAAGAGGGGAGAAAAGCATGGGGGAGAGAAAGGGGAGAAAAGCATGGGGGAGAGAAACAGGGGAGAAAGCATGGGGGAGATAAACAGGGGAGAAAAGCATGGGGGAGAGAAAGAGGGGAGAAAAGCATGGGGGAGAGAAAGAGGGGAGAAAGTAACAGGGGAGAAAGCATGGGGGAGAGAAACAGGGGAGAAAGCATGGGGGAGAGAAACAGGGGAGAAAAGCATGGGGGAGAGAAAGAGGGGAGAAAAGCATGGGGGAGAGAAAGAGGGGAGAAAGCATGGGGGAGAGAAACAGGGGAGAAAAGCATGGGGGAGAGAAAGAGGGGAGAAAAGCATGGGGGAGAGAAAGAGGGGAGAAAAGCATGGGGGAGAGAAAGAGGGGAGAAAGTAACAGAGGAGAGTAACAGGGGAGAAAGCATGGGGGAGAGAAACAGGGGAGAAAGCATGGGGGAGAGAAACAGGGGAGAAAGCATGGGGGAGAGAAACAGGGGAGAAAGCATGGGGGAGAGAAACAGGGGAGAAAAGCATGGGGGAGAGAAAGAGGGGAGAAAAGCATGGGGGAGAGAAAGAGGGGAGAAAGTAACAGAGGAGAGTAACAGGGGAGAAAGCATGGGGGAGAGAAACAGGGGAGAAAGCATGGGGAGAGAAACAGGGGAGAAAGCATGGGGGAGAGAAAGAGGGGAGAAAAGCATGGGGGAGAGAAACAGGGGAGAAAAGCATGGGGGAGAGAAACGGGAGAAAGTAACAGGGGAGAGAAATAGGAGAGATAACCATGGGGAGAGAAACATGGGAGAGAAACAGGGAAGAGAAACAGGGGAGAAAAGCATGGAGGAGAGAAACAGGGGAGAAAGCATGGGGGAGAGAAAGGGGAGAAAGTAACAGAGGAGAGAAAGAGGGGAGATAACCATGGGGAGAGAAACATGAGGGAGAGAAAGAGGGGAGAAAAGCATGGGGGAGAGAAACAGGGGAGAAAAGCATGGGGGAGAGAAAGGGGAGAAAGTAACAGGGGAGAGAAAGAGGGGAGAAAACCATGGGGAGAGAAACATGAGGGAGAGAAAGAGGGGAGAAAAGCATGGGGGAGAGAAACAGGGGAGAAAAGCATGGGGGAGAGAAACAGGGGAGAAAGCATGGGGGAGAGAAAGGGGAGAAAGTAACAGAGGAGAGAAAGAGGGGAGATAACCATGGGGGGAGAAACATGAGGGAGAGAAAGAGGGGAGAAAAGCATGGGGGAGAGAAACAGGGGAGAAAAGCATGGGGGGGAGAAAGTAACAGGGGAGAAAACCATGGGGAGAGAAACATGAGGGAGAGAAAGAGGGGAGAAAAGCATGGGGGAGAGAAACAGGGGAGAAAAGCATGGGGGAGAGAAAGGGGAGAAAGTAACAGGGGAGAGAAAGAGGGGAGATAACCATGGGGAGAGAAAGAGGGGAGAAAGTAACAGAGGAGAGTAACAGGGGAGAAAGCATGGGGGAGAGAAACAGGGGAGAAAAGCATGGGGGAGAGAAAGAGGGGAGAAAAAGCATGGGGGAGAGAAAGGGGAGAAAAGCATGGGGGAGAGAAACAGGGGAGAAAGCATGGGGGAGATAAACAGGGGAGAAAAGCATGGGGGAGAGAAAGAGGGGAGAAAAGCATGGGGGAGAGAAAGAGGGGAGAAAGTAACAGGGGAGAAAGCATGGGGGAGAGAAACAGGGGAGAAAGCATGGGGGAGAGAAACAGGGGAGAAAAGCATGGGGGAGAGAAAGAGGGGAGAAAAGCATGGGGGAGAGAAAGAGGGGAGAAAGCATGGGGGAGAGAAACAGGGGAGAAAAGCATGGGGGAGAGAAAGAGGGGAGAAAAGCATGGGGGAGAGAAAGAGGGGAGAAAAGCATGGGGGAGAGAAAGAGGGGAGAAAGTAACAGAGGAGAGTAACAGGGGAGAAAGCATGGGGGAGAGAAACAGGGGAGAAAGCATGGGGGAGAGAAACAGGGGAGAAAGCATGGGGGAGAGAAACAGGGGAGAAAGCATGGGGGAGAGAAACAGGGGAGAAAAGCATGGGGGAGAGAAAGAGGGGAGAAAAGCATGGGGGAGAGAAAGAGGGGAGAAAGTAACAGAGGAGAGTAACAGGGGAGAAAGCATGGGGGAGAGAAACAGGGGAGAAAGCATGGGGGAGAGTAACAGGGGAGAAAGCATGGGGGAGAGAAACAGGGGAGAAAGCATGGGGGAGAGAAACAGGGGAGAAAAGCATGGGGGAGAGAAAGAGGGGAGAAAAGCATGGGGGAGAGAAACAGGGGAGAAAAGCATGGGGGAGAGAAACGGGAGAAAGTAACAGGGGAGAGAAATAGGAGAGATAACCATGGGGAGAGAAACATGGGAGAGAAACAGGGAAGAGAAACAGGGGAGAAAAGCATGGAGGAGAGAAACAGGGGAGAAAGCATGGAGGAGAGAAACAGGGGAGAAAGCATGAGGGAGAGAAACAGGAGAGAAAGCATGGAGGAGAGAAACAGGGGAGAAAGTAACAGAGGAGAGAAATGGAGGAGAGAAACAGGAGAGATAACCATAGGGAGAGAAACAGGGGAGAGAAAGAGGGGAGAAAAGCATGGGGGAGAGAAAGGGGAGAAAAGCATGGAGGAGAGAAACAGGGGAGAGAAAGAGGAGAGAAATGGGGGAGAGAAACAGGGGAGAAAAGCATGGGGGAGAGAAAGAGGGGAGAAAAGCATGGGGGAGAGAAACAGGGGAGAAAAGCATGGGGGAGAGAAAGGGGAGAAAAGCATGGGGGAGAGAAACAGGGGAGAAAAGCATGGGGGAGAGAAACAGGGGAGAAAAGCATGGGGGAGAGAAAGGGGAGAAAGTAACAGAGGAGAGAAAGAGGGGAGATAACCATGGGGAGAGAAAGAGGGGAGAAAGTAACAGAGGAGAGTAACAGGGGAGAAAGCATGGGGGAGAGAAACAGGGGAGAAAAGCATGGGGGAGAGAAACAGGGGAGAAAGCATGGGGGAGAGAAAGGGGAGAAAGTAACAGAGGAGAGAAAGAGGGGAGATAACCATGGGGAGAGAAACATGAGGGAGAGAAAGAGGGGAGAAAAGCATGGGGGAGAGAAACAGGGGAGAAAAGCATGGGGGAGAGAAAGGGGAGAAAGTAACAGGGGAGAGAAAGAGGGGAGAAAACCATGGGGAGAGAAACATGAGGGAGAGAAAGAGGGGAGAAAAGCATGGGGGAGAGAAACAGGGGAGAAAAGCATGGGGGAGAGAAAGGGGAGAAAAGCATGGGGGAGAAAAGCATGGGGGAGAGAAACAGGGGAGAAAAGCATGGGGGAGAGAAAGAGGGGATAAAGCATGGGGGAGAGAAACAGGGGAGAAAAGCATGGAGGAGAAAAGCATGGGGGAGAGAAACAGGGGAGAAAAGCATGGGGGAGAGAAAGAGGGGATAAAGCATGGGGGAGAGAAACAGGGGAGAAAGCATGGGGGAGAGAAACAGGGGAGAAAGCATGGGGGAGAGAAACAGGGGAGAGAGAAACAGGGGAGAAAGCATGGGGGAGAGAAAAATGGGGGAGATAAACAGGGGAGAAAAGCATGGGGGAGAGAAATGGGAGAAAAGCATGGGGGAGAGAAACAGGGGAGAAAAGCATGGGGGAGAGAAATGGGGGAGAGAAACTCAGAGGGCCCGGGCCCCGGATGTTTTAAGACCCTAGCAACGCCCCTGGTGTCACCCATTTCTCAGTATTACCTTATTTCTACAGCATGGCCTATCTCGGCCTCATACACATTGAGAGAGCATGACATTTTGATCCTTACATATCATGATGCTGCAAACTGTATTTGACATTTTTGGCGGGAGGTCATGTCTTAGATCGTCACGTATCATGGTGAGTAATGTGTTAAAAGTCAAGAACGGCTTGGCTGCTTATCATAATATATTCAAAAGAGAAAAGATTTCTTTCATTTCAGACGGTTATCCAGATGAGTAAATCTGTATTAAAAAATCTCAAGTTTTCCAGTACTTATTAGCTGCTGTATGTCCTGCAGGAAGTGCTGTAATCTTTCCAGTCTGACACAGTGCTCTCTGCTGCCACCTCTGTCCATGTCAGGAACTGTCCAGAGCAGGAGAGGTTTTCTATGGGGATTTGCTACTGCTCTGGACAGTTCCTGACATGGACAGAGGTGGCAGCAGAGAGCACTGTGTCAGACTGGAAAGAATACACCATTTTCTGCAGGACATACAGCAGCTGATAAGTACTGAAAGACTTGAGATTGAGACACTGCTGGGTGTAACTCATCCACCAATCACCCAGCTTTACCCATTATGATTCCAGTTTCCCAGCACATTATTCCTTCCCTTTAGTTTCAGCTCAGTGTATTCCATGACTTTATGAGCCAAGGTGGGAGGAGACAGGTGCAGTGGAAGGTCTCGTCCTAACAAAACTTTATTTCCTTTGTAGAAAGCTGCACCTTCTTTCCTCCAGGGCAAATGTCCTGTTCCTTTCCTATACTTGTGTAGGTGAAGTCGCTTCCCTTGATGTTTTGATCTGTTCCATTTACCCACTGAGTAGCAGTTACAGGGATTTTCCAGTATCATCACCTTGGCATACGTTCTGTGGCCTGCAGATAACTATGTTACTACTTTTTTTTAGCTGATTTTCCGCCACTCCTAAAAGCGATCACTTATTTAGGTGATCACAGGTTATCTCGTGTTAGTCTTTATTATATTATTGCTGCCACTTTGTCCTCTTGGTGCCCAAGGCAAGGGTCTCAGTATGCACCTCCACTAGAGATAAGCGAATCGAACTTTGAGATTCGTTACAAACTTTGCAAAACGTTTAGTTCTTTACGGAACCAATTTTTTGTAAAGTTTGTAATGAGTTACACAATTGAATATACATAAAAAAAGGAGCCCATGCTTAGCTGTCCGTGCTCCCCAAGTGTCCTCCAACAGATCTCATTGTCACCACGTATGCCCAGTGCTTTCTCCAGCTTCTTTTCTGTATATTTACTTATTACAGCATGTTTTCCTTCCAATGTTGCTGTTAGAAACGAAAAATACACAACAATATACACAAAAGAAGTTGGCAGGATAGAAAGCAATCGGCATACACACGGTGATCACGTCTATGCAAACCTAGCATACAAACTAACTGTATTCAACTGATCAGTCCCCTAAAATAGTATAATATATATCTACTTTAGTGGATTAAGCAGTTGCATACAGTTAGTTTTCTGTATGTTAGCTTAGAAACATAGAAGATTGTCGTCGGAAAAAAACCACCTGGTCCATGTAGTCTGCCCTATTAGTATTTCCCTTCTTATTATCTTAGGATAGATATATGTTTATCTCAGGCAGGTTTACATCCAGTTATTGTAGATTTACCAACCACATCTGCTGGAAGTTTGTTCTAAACATCTACTACTCTTTCTGTAAAGTAATATTTTCTCAAGTTGCTTCTGATCTTTCCCCCAGATAACCTCTCACTGTGTCCTCTTGTTCTTGAGTTCAGTCTTTTTCTAAAAACACTTCCCTCCTGCACCTTATTTAGTCCTGTAACATATTTAAAGGTTTTGATCATGTCCCCCTTTTCCTTATTTTCTCCAGACTATAGATTCAAAGCTTTGCATAGACGTGATCACCATGTAGGCTTATTGCTTTTTACCCCGCCAGCTTCTTTTTTGTATAATTACTTATGACAGCCTGTTTTTCCAATGTTGCTGTTTTTCGTTTCCAACAACATTGGAACAGAAACATGCTGCATTAGTGTGGTTCATTTAAGTTTTGATTCGAAAGAACACGAACTTTGCTTTAAAGTTTGATGAACCTGCCAAACCAATCTTTAAAAAAGTTTGCTAATCTCTAACCTCCACCCAAATGCCAAAATGCAACTGTGCTCCTGTCCGTCTATTATGTGCTACTGGTGTCTTTTTTAAGGTGGCAAGTAGTCTTGGTATGCATGACCGCACCATCTATAGCTACATCCTGGACAAACCAATGCATCAGGACTGGTTCTAAAATTTTAAAGGGGAATGCCAGCAATTTTTTTTTTTACTTTCAAATCAACTGGTTTCAGAAAGTTATATAGTTTTGTAATTTACTTCTATTTGAAAATCTTAAGTCTTCCAGGTCTGACACAGTGCTCTCTGCTGCCACCTCTGTCCATGTCAAGAATTCTCCAGAGCTGGAGAGGTTTTTTATTGGGATTTCATACACTAGTTGATTTAAAAGGAAAAAAAAATTCAGGAGTACCCCTTTAACCCCTTAACGCCCCAAGAAGGCTTCAGAATGGGATGGCGCCAGGACCTCGCTATATTAGCTTATTTTTCATTAAGCATTTACATGCAGTTGTTAGACCTGACAGCTGCATTTAACCCTTTGAGGACCAAGCCCAAAATGACCCAGTGGACCGAGCAAATTTTAATTTTTGTGATTTCGTTTTTGCAATATGCAATATGGTAACTTTTGGGGTGTTCCTGTGTCTACGTAATGTACTATATGGTAAAAGCGACATGATACCATTATTCTTTACGTCAGTCTGAACACAACCATATGCCTGTTTACACAGATTCTCTAATGTTATATATTTTTTGTTTTATTAAAACTTTTTTTTTTGCAATTAGTTATTAAAAAAATGGGCCTATTGTGACTTATAACAATTTCAGTTTTTCACCTACGGGGCTGTATGGGGTGTCACTTTTTGCGCCATGATCTCTAGTTTTTATTAACACCATTTTTGTGTAGCGCAGATGTTTTGATCACTTTTTAATACATTTTTTTAAAATATCTAATGTAACAAAATATCGGTAATCCTGGCGCTTTTTTCCCCTCTTTTCGTGTATGCCGTTCGCAATGTCGATTGTTATATTTTAATAGATCGGACAATTGCGCACACTACTGTATATAATAAATTTATTTATTTTTATATGTTTTATTTATATAATGGGAAAGGGGGGTGATTTAAACTTTTATTTGGGGAGGGGCTTTGGGGTATTTCTAAAAACATTTTTAGTTTTTTTTTTTTTCTTTTCTTTTTTACACATTTTAAGTCCTTTTGGGGGACTTTTACCTGCAATCATTAGATTGCATATACTGTACAATGCTATGCCATAGGCATAGCATTGATCAGTGTAATACGTGTTCTGCTCATTGAGCCTGTGGCAGACTCAATGAGCAGAAAGCCGATCGGACCGCAAGGAGGATGGTAAGAGACACTGCAGGGGTTCCGATCGGTAAGTGACAAGGGACTGCCCCTGTCACTTACACTTAAACGCTGCGGTCGTTTAAGGGGTTAATGACACACTGCAGCATGATCGCTGCAGCCTGTAATTAACGGCGAGGGCCCAGCTGCTCACTGTGGAGCAGAGCGCGCTTCATAGCTCAGGAAGTACCTGTACAGGGTCGTCTGGGGACAGGCACCTATGGCGTACCGGTACGTCCTTGGCCGCCTAGGGGGTAAATGCTCTGAAAGGCACGTCCCTGTTTCCAGTGGGTCGGATCAACACCCCACCATGCGATCCGTTATTCTGCCCAGGTCCCTCCCCTAATAAAACTTCATATCACCCCCTTTTCCCATTTTATAAATAATAATAAATAAATAAATAAACATATTTGGTATCCCCGCGTGCGTAATCGCCCGAACTATTAAATGATCACATTCCTGATCCCCTCCCTTCTCCATAGGTGACACAAGGTCCGACTGATGTAAAAAAAAAAAATCGAGATTTTCTGATAATGAGCAGTGAATGAGAGAGGGAGGGGGGACCTGGGGAAAGTCTTTTTGAATGCAGATAATGGCATATTACAATTTTCTTAAAATCGCATGTACTATTGATTCCTGCAAAGAACAAAACAAAAACGACAGTGACACTTTAAGGCCCCCTTCACACGTCCGCAAAATCTGTCCGGATTTCCTATCAGGAAATCCGGACGGATTTCCGGACTCATAGGCTAACATTAGACACGGACACCCTTCCGGATTTTTCCGGAAGGGTGTCCGTTCCGGAAAATAGGACCAGATTTTTTAGATCCTGTCCTATTTTCGTCCGGAAATCCGGCACGGACGCCCCCATAGAAGTTTATGGGAGCGCCGGAATCACGGGCATTTTCCTGATGTATATCAGGAAAGTGCCCGTGATTCCGGAATGGTAGAGAGCCAGGACCTCACCACGGGGCCGATCACCGGGGCCAACCACCCGCACCGCACACTGCTCGAACGCCTGTTCGCCCGCCCGCCCCTCTCCACCAGGGCCGGCGTTAGGGGGGGGCAAAGTAGGCACTTGCCCAGGGCCCCCATCCCCCAGGGGCCCCCTAGCTCCTTCCTTCATTAGTGGAGCAGGAAGCAGAGCAGCACAAGCAGCTCCCCTGCTCCACTAATGAACGAAGGAGCTGAGCTGTGAGGACGGATCGCCCCTCCTGCAGAGCTGCCTGTGCCCTACAGAAGAGGAGGAACGGCAAGCCCAGGTAAAGAAATAGAGGGGGGGGGGGGTTAGAGGGTCACGGAGACTGGGGGCGGGACTTGCGGCCAGGGGGCGGTGCTTATGGCCGCGGGTGGGCGGAGCCTCGGGTGTCTTTATAAAACAGTAACCCCCTCCCCATATACTAGCCTAGCGAACAGTATACAGGAAGGGGGCAGGGGATCTTGTATGATGCAGTCCCCCCTTCCACCATATACTGTTCAGGGCCCTCCTCCCTCTGTATCTATGGCCACCAGGCCCTGAGCAGTACATGATGGAGGTGGGTGCTGAATCACACAGTATCCTGTATGATAAAGTACCCCCATATCTCTCCTCTGCTCTACTACTACCCCCAATACTACTCCTAATACTGCTCTACTATTACCCCCAATACTACTCCTAATACTGCCCTACTATTACCCCCAATAGTGCCCTACTACTACCCCAATACTACTCCTAATACTGCCCTACTACTACCCCCAATACTACTCCTAATATTGCTCTACTACTACCCCCAATAGTGCCCTACTACTACCACCATCAATACTACTCCTAATACTGCTCTACTACTACCCCCAATAGTGCCCTACTATTACCCCCAATACTACTCCTAATACTGATCTACTACTACCCCCAATAGTGCCCTACTACTACCACCATCAATACTACTCCTAATACTGCTCTACTACCCCCAATAGTGCCCTACTACTACCACCATCAATACTACTCCTAATACTGCTCTACTACTACCCCCAATAGTGCCCTACTACTACCACCATCAATACTACTCCTAATACTGCTCTACTACTACCCCCAATAGTGCCCTACTACTACCACCATCAATACTACTCCTAATACTGCTCTACTACTACCCCCAATAGTGCCCTACTACTACCACCATCAATACTACTCCTAATACTGCTCTACTACTACCCCCAATAGTGCCCTACTACTACCACCATCAATACTACTCCTAATACTGCTCTACTACTACCCCCAATCAGGGCCGGTTTTAGACAAAATGTGGCCCTGGGCAAAGTTGAAGGTGGGGCCCCAAATGCTAAAACATTGTAGCAGCAATTTAAGGTCCCGATACTTTTTTGTCAGCGGTTGGCGCGCTGCTCGAGGTGGGGTGATCTTCTGTGACCTTAAATAAGACCCCTCTGTGCCCTATATAGTAGATAGGTCCCTCTGTGCCTCCATAGTACATATAGTCGGTATCCCTCTGTAGGTAATTCTTCTGGTAGTTACCTCCACCACCCAGTATGTAGTATCCACCAATATAGGAGGCATCTCACTGTAGGTTTTACACCTGTTAGCTAGCCCCCTGATAGTTGCCCCCTCAGCAGATAGCAGCTCCCCTGATAGTTACCCCCCCCCAGCACATAGCATCTCCCCTGTTCCCCCCCCCCCCCAGCACATAGCATCTCCCCTGTTCCCCCCCCCCCCCCAGCACATAGCATCTCCACTGATAGTTGCCCCCTCAGCAGATAGCATCTCCACTGATAGTTAAATGCCCCCCCCCCCCCCCCCCCCCCCCCCCGCCCCCAGCACATAGCATCTCCTAGGGCTGGGGTGATGTGGGCAAAAAATAAAATCTCGTTTTTTCTTTTCTCGATTTTTTTAATTTATTTTTTGATGGGTGTAGTAGTATAGGCATAGTGGATAAGGGGTGTAGCAATAGTAGAAGCATATAAGATGAGGGGTGTAGTAGTAGATAAGGGGAGTAGCAGTTTTGGGAGTAGTAGTAGTATCAGGAGTGGAGGTAATAATAGCAATGGTAGTAGAGCAGTATTGGGGGTAGTAGTAGAGCAGTATTGGGGGTAGTAGTAGAGCAGTATTGGGGTAGTAGTAGAGCAGTATTAGGAGTAGTATTGGGGGTAGTAGTAGGGCAGTATGGGGGTAGTAGTATAGCAGTATTGGGGGTAGTAGTAGAGCAGTATTAGGAGTAGTAGTAGGGCAGTATTGGGAGTAGTAGTAGAGCAGTATTAGGAGTAGTATTGGGGTAGTAGTAGGGCAGTATTTGTGGTAGTAGTAGAGCAGTATTGGGGGTAGTAGTAGGGCAGTATTGGGGGGCAGTATTTGGAGTAGTATTGGGGGTAATAGTAGGGCACTATTGGGGGTAGTAGTAGGGCAGTATTAGGAGTAGTATTGGGGGTAATAGTAGGGCACTATTGGGGGTAGTAGTAGAGCAATATTAGGAGTAGTATTGGGGGTAGTAGTAGGGCACTACTGGGGGTAGTAGTAGGGCAGTATTAGGAGTAGTATTGGGGTAGTAGTAAGGCACTATTGGGGGTAGTAGTAGAGCAGTATTAGGAGTAGTATTGGTGGTAGTAGTAGGGCACTATTGGGGGTAGTAGTAGAGCAGTATTAGGAGTAGTATTGATGGTGGTAGTAGTAGGGCACTATTGGGGGTAGTAGTAGAGCAGTATTAGGAGTAGTATTGATGGTGGTAGTAGTAGGGCACTATTGGGGGTAGTAGTAGAGCAGTATTAGGAGTAGTATTGATGGTGGTAGTAGTAGGGCACTATTGGGGGTAGTAGAGCAGTATTAGGAGTAGTATTGATGGTGGTAGTAGTAGGGCACTATTGGGGGTAGTAGTAGGGCAGTATTAGGAGTAGTATTGGGGGTAATAGTAGGGCACTATTGGGGGTAGTAGTAGAGCAGTATTAGGAGTAGTATTGATGGTGGTAGTAGTAGGGCACTATTGGGGGTAGTAGTAGAGCAATATTAGGAGTAGTATTGGGGGTAGTAGTAGGGCAGTATTAGGAGTAGTATTGGGGTAGTAGTAGGGCACTATTGGGGGTAATAGTAGGGCAGTATTAGGAGTAGTATTGGGGGTAATAGTAGAGCAGTATTAGGAGTAGTATTGGGGGTAGTAGTAGAGCAGAGGAGAGATATGGGGGTACTTTATCATACAGGATACTGTGTGATTCAGCACCCACCTCCATCATGTACTGCTCAGGGCCTGGTGGCCATAGATACAGAGGGAGGAGGGCCCTGAACAGTATATGGTGGAAGGGGGGACTGCATCATACAAGATCCCCTGCCCCCTTCCTGTATACTGTTCGCTAGGCTAGTATATGGGGAGGGGGTTACTGTTTTATAAAGACACCTGAGGCTCCGCCCACCCGCGGCCGTAAGCACCGCCCCCTGGCCGCAAGTCCCGCCCCCAGTCTCCGTGACCCTCTAACCCCCCCCCCTCTATTTCTTTACCTGGGCTTGCCGTTCCTCCTCTTCTGTGGGGCACAGTCAGCTCTGCAGGAGGGGCGCTCCGTCCTCACAGCTCAGCTCCTTCGTTCATTAGTGGAGCAGGGGAGCTGCTTGTGCTGCTCTGCTTCCTGCTCCACTAATGAAGGAAGGAGCTAGGGGGCCCCTGGGGGATGGGGGCCCTGGGCAAGTGCCTACTTTGCCCCCCCCTAACGCCGGCCCTGCCCCCAATAGTGCCTTACTACTACCCCAATACTACTCCTAATACTGCCCTACTACTACCCCCAGTAGTGCCCTACTACTACCCCCAATACTACTCCTAATATTGCTCTACTACTACCCCCAATAGTGCCCTACTATTACCCCCAATACTACTCCTAATACTGCCCTACTACTACCCCCAATAGTGCCCTACTATTACCCCCAATACTACTCCAAATACTGCCCCCCAATACTGCCCTACTACTACCCCAATACTACTCCTAATACTGCTCTACTACTACTCCCAATACTGCCCTACTACTACTCCTAATACTGCTATACTACTACCCCCATACTGCCCTACTACTACCCCCAATACTACTCCTAATACTGCTCTACTACTACCCCAATACTGCTCTACTACTACCCCCAATCAGGGCCGTATTTGCCACTAGGCACCCGTGGTCCGGTGCCTAGGGCGGCGCCCTGCAGGGGGCGGCACTTACAGGGATCAAAATATATTTTTTTAAATAAAAAAAATATTTTTAACCCCCGCCGCCCTAGGTACCGGACCGCGGGTGCCTTGTCCGCGGTGGGGGGGGGTGCGGTGCGACACCGCCGCTGCCGCCACCGTTGTGCAGCCCCGGGGCATCCGGGGTGAGCTCCTTCCGGCACACGCTGCCTCTATCTCAGGCCGGCAGCTCACCCCTGCAGCCCCGCAGTGCCCGAACTTCTTCCTGCTCGGCGCGATGACGTCACGAGCGCTGCAGCAGGAAGAAGTTCGGGCACTGCGGGGCTGCAGGGGTGAGCTGCCGGCCTGAGATAGAGGCAGCGTGTGCCGGAAGGAGCTCACCCCGGACGCCACGAAGCTGCTTTGGGGGGACCTGACCGGTCTGCCTCTGCCCCCGGCTGTTCCCTCTTCCCCCCCACAGCTCCTCCCCCTGCCTGTGCCCCCATCTGCTCCCCCTGCTTGTGCCCCCATCTGCTCCCCCTGCCTGTGCCCCCCATCTGCTCCCCCTGCCCCCATCTGCTCCCCCTGCCTGTGCCCCCCCTGCCCCCATCTGCTCCCCCTGCCTGTGCCCCCCATCTGCTCCCCCTGCCCCCATCTGCTCCCCCTGCCAGTGCCCCCCATCTGCTCCCCCTGCCCCAATCTGCTCCCCCTGCCTGTGCCCCCCATCTGCTCCCCCTGCCCCCATCTGCCCCCTTTGCCTGTGCCCCCCATCTGCTCCCCCTGCCCTCATCTGCCCCCTTTGCCTGTGCCCCCCATCTGCCCCCCCTGCCTTCATCTGCCCCCTTTGCCTGTGCCGCCCATCTGCTCCCCCTGCCCCATCTGCTCCCCCTGCCTGTGCCCCCAGCTGCTCCTCTGCTTCCCAGTTGCTCCCTCTTCTCCCCTTGTCCCCCCAGCTTCTCCCCTGCCACCCCAGCTGCCCCCATCCTCTCCCTGCCACCCCAGCGGCTCCCCCTGCCTCCCCAGATTCTCGCCCTGCCCCTGCCACCCCCAGCTGCTCCCCTTTCCGTCACCCCTGCTGCTTCCCCCCTGTCACCCCAGCTTTTCCCCCCTGTCTCCCCCAGCTGCCTCCCTTCCCCAGTCACCCCCAGCTGCCTCCCTTCCCCAGTCCCCCCCCAGCTGCCTTCCTTCCTCAGCCCCCCCAGCTGCCTCCCTTCCCCAGTCACCCCCAGCTGCCTCCCTTCCTCAGCCCCCCCCAGCTGCCTCCCTTCCTCAGCCCCCCCCAGCTGCCTCCCTTCCCCTGTCACCCCCAGCTGCCTCCCTTCCTCAGCCCCCCCAGCTGCCTCCCTTCCTCAGCCCCCCCCCCCAGCTGCCTCCCTTCCTCAGCCCCCCCCCAGCTGCCTCCCTTCCCCAGCCCCCCTCAGCTGCCTCCCTTCCCCAGTCACCCCCAGCTGCCTCCCTTTCCCAGTCACCCCCAGCTGCCTCCCTTCCTCAGCCCCCCCAGCTGCCTCCCTTCCCCAGTCACCCCCAGCTGCCTCCCTTCCCCAGTCACCCCCAGCTGCCTCCCTTCCCCAGTCACCCCCAGCTGCCTCCCTTCCCCAGTCACCCCCAGCTGCCTCCCTTACCCAGTCACCCCCAGCTGCCTCCCTTCCACAGTCACCCCCAGCTGCCTCCCTTCCCCAGTCACCCCCAGCTGCCTCCCTTCCCCTGTCACCCCCAGCTGCCTCCCTTCCCCAGTCCCCCCCAGCTGCCTCCCTTCCCCTGTCACCCCCAGCTGCCTCCCTTCCCCAGTCACCCCCAGCTGCCTCCCTTCCCCAGTCACCCCCAGCTGCCTCCCTTCCCCAGTCCCCCCCAGCTGCCTCCCTTCCCCAGTCACCCCCAGCTGCCTCCCTTCCCCAGTCACCCCCAGCTGCCTCCCTTCCCCAGTCACCCCAGCTGCCTCCCTTCCCCAGTCACCCCCAGCTGCCCGCCTGCAGATGAGTTGTGGTCAGAGAAGTCTTCATGATGGTTGCGCCAGATGGAGAAGAAAGCAAAAAGTGAGCAACGGCAATGGGAGAAGACGTCACCTGTGAGTCATTAGTAACTGCACTGTAAACACTTCTATAGTGTGCAGAGCCTGTGTACCATTGGGGTCTAAATGGGTCAGTGAAAGGTTTGCGGTAGTGTACTGACACAGCCCCGCGTACACTACAGTACACTAGCACAAACTTTTAAACTAGAATCAAACTACAACAGCTGCAGGCACTACAACTCCCAGCATATGCTGAGGGCTGCAGACTGCTGGGAGTTGTAGTGCCTGCAGCTGTTGTAGTTGGGCCCTAGGTGGCATATAAGAATATATAGATCAGTGGGGGCTCAGTGCAGGGAAGTGACCCCAGAACATCACTAATAGGGGATAGGGGGAGATGTTTTTGTTCTATCCCCTATTAGTGATGTTCTGGGGTCACTTCCCTGCACTGAGCCCCCACTGATCTATATATTCTTATATGCCACCTAGGGCCCAACTACAACAGCTGTAGGCACTACAACTCCCAGCATGTACCGACAGTCTGCAGCCCTCAGCAAATGCTGGGAGTTGTAGTGCCTGCAGCTGTTGTAGTTGGGTCCTATACACTGGATGCTTTGTGGCATATAAGAATACATAGATCTGTGGGGGTTCAGTGCAGGGAAGTGACCCCAGAACATCACTAATAGGGGATAGAACAAAAACATCTCCCCCTACCATATTAGTGATATTCTGGGGTCACTTCCCTGCACTGAGCCCCCACAGATCTCTGTATTCTGATCTCCCACAAAGCATCCAGTGTATGATGCACCTAGGACCCAACTACAACAGCTACAGGAACTAGAACTCCCAGCATGTACTGACAGTCTGCAGCCCTCAGGATATGCTGGGAGTTGTAGTACAGCGTAGACAGATGTATTGCTGGACCTTCAGGGCTGATGGTTGTCACCCACAGATTGCAGCCTCCAGGAGTCTCAGCACACAGTGATTTATTACAGGGTTGTCCTCTCAGAGACTACAACTCCCAGCATAGCCGGAGAGCTGTATAAATGTAGGGATTTGTCACAAATACAGATGAATTCAGGAAAGGAGCGGGTCAGCATGTCGGGTCTCACTGGTTCTATATTGGTGGGCCCCAGGTGCCCCAGTCCCACACTGGATAGAAGCGGCCCCCGAACTAAGACGTCCCCGGCCTCCTTCCTTCCTCCATCACGTCTGTTTGATGAGAATAGCGGGCATCAAGCAGAGCGGCACCCAAGTGCCAGGGTATATACCATGCATGTAACCAGCCGGGGGGGGGGGGGGGGGGCGCCTCAGCACGCAAGGTGCCTAGGGCAGCATGAACTCTAAATACAGGCCTGCCCCCAATACTGCTCTACTACTACCCCCAATACTGCTCTACTACCATTGCTATTATTACCTCCACTCCTGATACTACTACTACTCCCAAAACTGCTACTCCCCTTATCTACTACTACACCCCTCATCTTATATGCTTCTACTATTGCTACACCCCTTATCCACTATGCCTATACTACTACACCCATCAAAAAATAAATTAAAAAAATCGAGAAAAGAAAAAACGAGATTTTATTTTTTGCCCACATCACCCCAGCCCTAGGAGATGCTATGTGCTGGGGCGGGGGGGGGGGGGGGCATTTAACTATCAGTGGAGATGCTATCTGCTGAGGGGGCAACTATCAGTGGAGATGCTATGTGCTGGGGGGGGGGGGGGGGCGGGAACAGGGGAGATGCTATGTGCTGGGGGGGGGTAACTATCAGGGGAGCTGCTATCTGCTGAGGGGGCAACTATCAGGGGGCTAGCTAACAGGTGTAAAACCTACAGTGAGATGCCTCCTATATTGGTGGATACTACATACTGGGTGGTGGAGGTAACTACCAGAAGAATTACCTACAGAGGGATACCGACTATATGTACTATGGAGGCACAGAGGGACCTATCTACTATATAGGGCACAGAGGGGTCTTATTTAAGGTCACAGAAGATCACCCCACCTCGAGCAGCGCGCCAACCGCTGACAAAAAAGTATCGGGACCTTAAATTGCTGCTACAATGTTTTAGCATTTGGGGCCCCACCTTCAACTTTGCCCAGGGCCACATTTTGTCTAAAACCGGCCCTGCTCTCCACCCCCCCCCCCCCCCCCCCCCCGGAAACTCACCCTGCATGCTCCGCACGTCCGACCGCTGCCGCTGTTCTCTGCACTGCACTCTGCCCGGACCTCAACCTCGCTGCCCCGACAGAGCAGGATCCAGGACAGGTGAGATTACCCCTTTAGGTCTACTACTCCCACCATGCTCTGCTGGCAGGCCATGATGGGAGTTGTAGTTCTGCAGCCTTTGGCCATCCAGGTTGCAGAAGTACAACTCCCATCATGGTTCTGCTGACAGGCCATGATGGGAGTTGTAGTTCTGCAGCCTTTGGCCATCCAGGTTGCAGAAGTACAACTCCCATCATGGTTCTGCTGACAGGCCATGATGGGAGTTGTAGTTCTGCAGCCTGTGGCCATCCAGGTTGCAGAAGTACAACTCCCATCATGGCTCTGCTGACAGGCCATGATGGGAGTTGTAGTTCTGCAGCCTGTGGCCATCCAGGTACACTAGGGGCTGTGTGGGTACCTGTGATTTATGTTGGCATACTAGACCATCTCATCAGGAAATCCTAAAGGTTTTTCCTGATGGTAAAAACGGATTACTGTCAGGAAATCCTGATACTTTCCTGATGACATTTGAGGTCTCCTGATCAGGATTTCCTGACAGTAAAACGGACGTGTGAACGGGGCCTAAGAGGTTACAGTCCCCCCCATCCGTGATCTGCCATGATCTCAAGAAGAGGGACCCTGAAATCCCCACAGCATGCACGTTACCCACCGCTCCATTTATTCTCTATGGAGATGGCTAAGATAGTTGGATGCAGCTTTAGGCTATGTTCACAGTACATAAAATAACGGCCGTTGTCCGCGCCGCAAAACTATGGCCGTTGTTTCCTATAATGACTAATGCAATGTAACTACGACCGTTGAATTCACACTACATATCAGATTAAGGCAGTTGTTTATAGGGCCCCGTGAAAAATTAACATGTCCATTATTTCCGGCCGTTAATACTGCAACAACGGCCGTGGATTTCAATGCAGCCGCGAACGTAAAACTTATATCTGCCGAATTAAACTTGATTTTGATGTAAAAAATTTTCTGAGTGGTTTCTCTTGCTGGGCGCAGTATTTAAAGTAAATGACCTGTTTCATCCCGTTTATAAACATGCTAGGAATCAAAATTAAACAACGGCCGTAGTTTCACGACTAGCCCATACGTTCGTAATTCTACGGCCGTTGTTTTTGCCTCAAAACAACGGCCATTAAAAATAAAAGCCGTTATTTTACGTAGTTTGAACATAGCCTTAGACTTTTTTTCGGTGGCTCCATATCCAATAAATGGGGAAGTGGCGCACATGTAGCCCGCTGCTCGGATTTCAGGGTCCCTGTTCTCCAGATTGCAGGGGGGACCAGCATTCAGATCCCTTTCAAGTGATTCCCCATCCAGTGGATACTGTGGATAAACATAACCAGTCAATTTGGGAAAATCCCTTTAAGAAGATGGATGTAGGATAAACAATTCCTGAGGCCGTTAGTTATCTAATCCTCTCTTGTCTGTAATTATGTAATCCCTGTACACAGTCCAAACACCATGTAACCTATGGGATATTTTTACGCGGTATGATTCATGATGCAGTGTGTAGCACTATGAAGAATGCGCAGCTTTATCTCCTTCATCACCGTGGTGACCTTAAAGGGTTTACTCCATTTTGAGTCACTTTGTGTTTACAGCTTTATCGGTAGCCGCCCCACCTTTCTTCATAAAACTCTACACTTCTGCTTTTTCAGGATTTTTCAGCCGTGACTTCGGCGTTATAACAATGTCTAATCATGTGTCACCGCTTCATTTGCATTATTTTACACTTTTATCAATAACATCATCATTACCACAGAAACCCAATGCGGTGTTATTGTTAGTTGTTTTTTTAACTCTTTGTCCTCTTACTTCTGCCAGGTCTTGGTCTCGATGGCATCTATAGAAGTGATGAGGCAAAATCATGGGATCCCACACTGACCGTGATTTGTTTCATTGGTCAGTGAAATCCTTACATCATCTGTTTGTATAGCTTGTATTCCATTTAATTATTTAAGCCAAATCAACTGGCTTCAGAAAGTTATAGAGATTTGTAATTTGCTTCTATTTAAAAATCTCCAGTCTTCCAGTACTTATCAGCTGCTGTATGTCCTGCAGGAAGTGGTGTATTCTTTCCAGTCTGACACAGTGCTCTCTGCTGCCATCTCTGTCCATGTCAGGAAGTGTCCAGAGCAGTAGCAAATCCCCATAGAAAGCCTCTCCTGCTCTGGACAGTTCCTGACAGGGACAGAGGTGACAGCAGAGAGCACTGTGTCAGACTGGAAACACCCACCACTTTCTACAGGACATACAGCAGCTGATAAGTACTGGAAGACTGCAGATTTTAAAATGGAAGCAAATTACAAATCTATATAATGTTCTGAAACCAGTTGATTTGAAAGAAAGTTTTTTTTGCTGAAGTTTTGAGGTTAAAATTACATTATACTATATGGAAGGGACAGGGAACCTTTGGTCCACCAGCTGTTGCAAAACTACAATTCCCATCATGCCTGAACAGCCGAAGCTAAAGGAGGGCTGAGGGTTCCCCAACCCTGAATGGGACTTGAATGGGACAACACTGCAGTACCTTTATCATTACAAATAGTAATATCTTAAGAAGAGGCTATTGACTTTATGAGGCTGGATAATCCCTTTAAGGGTGGGTTCACACTGAGGAATTCTCGAGAATAAACTCTGCGTAAACTCGCCTGTATGTGCGCACGGCCGCGACGCGTCAATTCTTTCGTTGGAATGCGGAATCAGACGGCCCATAGAATGGTGTCTATGGAGCCGGCGGAAAGGCGCGGCTGTGAGCGTGTTCTAGCGGCGTGGTTTTTGCTACAGAAAGTAATTTGTCACAGAAATACCATAAAGGTCCCCATATATCTTATACTTGCACTGCATAGGGTTCGGACGTCAGCGTAAGGTGTATGGGGGTTTCCTGGATGTCCACTGAGAGATTATGTCAGTGGAGGTAAGGGTTGGGCATTATTACCCGACCACTTATTTTCTGGAAGAGATAAGCCGCAGCCAGAGCTGTATGGCTGTTTTCTTAACCCTTCCCATAGAGAACACATTCCCGCATGCAAGGAGGATGGGAAGGGAGACCAGAGATAACTAAAACCCCTATTACACAGGGCGACACAGAGGAACAAACGAGCACTGTCATCGTTCGTTTGCTCCTCTTTGCCCTCTCACTGTCGCCGCTATTCCAATCGGTGGCAGCGAGCGGATGTATACGGGGGGAAGGGGGGCGGGGAGGCTGCCCAGGTGATCACTTGATCGTCCGGGCAGCCCATAGCAGATGGCAGCAGTTTGCTGCCGGCACTCCTATTCCACTGAGTGGCGGCAGCAGATCACTGCTATCATAGTCGTTTGTCTTTCAACATGTTGAAAGACAAACGACAGCAACGATCAGCCGACATCGTTCATGTTGGCTGATCATTGCCTTCTATTATGCTGCGTTTACACGAAAGGATCATCGTGCGAATTTGCGCGATAACGGTCAAATTCGAACGATAATCGTACGTATAAACGCTGCGAACGATCGATAAATCGGCTGATTCATTACAGCGCGGCGCTTATGAATACAGTCTACCCCGCTCCCAGCATCGGGCGCGGGGGGACTCCGGTACATGCATTTCACGTCCGTGATCCGTCAGGATCATGGAACGTGGGAATGCAGCCTTAGGGTGGTATTACACGGGCCAATGGGGGCCCGATAATACCTGTAAACGAGCGCCGATCTGTTAGATCGGCGCTCGTTTACTGGGCCTATTACACGGCCCGATAATCGTTTAACAAGGGCTGCATGGACATCGTTACCGATGTCCTTGCAGCCTTTGTTTAAACTGTATACATACCTATCCATGGTCCAGGGCTCCTCTTCCTCTGAGCTTCTCCCTGGGTCCGCGCGCTCCAGCTTCACAGCGGCTTGTCTCAGCTCGGCCAATTGTTGTTGTTTTTTTTTTTTTGGAGTATCCCTTTATCACTTTGGACTATTTTACTTATAAACAACTTGACAACTCCTTTCGTACAGTCAATTCCGTCTTTTAGTGATCAACTAAGTGGGTGATCACTGATTTCCTATGAAATCCTGGGAAATGATTTACGTGGCACCCGTACTGCTTGTCTTTACTCTGCAGGATTTCCAGGTAGGAATCCCCTCCTTCTCTATTCATTTCAGCAGCTTTATTTATAATACTCTTTGGCCGCCCTTTCCACATACAACGAAATCAGATTGTCAGCAGTCGCCTCCATGTAAACAAATCCGCCATATATAACCATATACCAGTGGATTCTAAACTGAGTGACCGGAAATGCTGGGAATTGTAGTGTATAGAAATGTCTGTGAACCACAAGTGTCCCTCCAAAAAGTTGGGAGGTACAGAGGAAGGGCTGACTGCAAAGCATTATGGGGAAGCTTGATGTCATGTGTTTTCAGTCATCATTATCATAAGATTTTACAGCAATGGAGCTTTATCAACCTGCCAGAGACAAAACACAATCTGATTCGCCTAGAGCAACCAATCACAGATCACCTTTCATATATTAACAAGCTCTTATAAAATTAAAGCTGAGCTCTGATTAGTTGCTATGGGCAAGTCAGACTGTCCAAGTTGCGCATGGCAACCAATCACAGTTCAGCTTTTATTTTGCCAGAGTAATTTGAGAAATGAAAGCTGAGCTGTGATTGGTTGCTATGGGCCACATCAAACCATATTATTTACTGTTCTTAGTGCGGCCTAACCATAAGCTGTTTGCTTGATCACAAGTGTGTTTAGTGACCTCTGCAGTAAAGCACATCGCCAGTCATTAATGGGTTAAAGCTTCAGATGTGTTTACCTGCAGTAACCATGGCAACCGTGCACTGTGATGACAAGCGCTTATGTCATAAAGAAGGTTCCATAAAGCAATGCACCGCGCCCTGATCAGTGCCATCTTGGATGTGCCAGAGGACCTTGAGCTTGACTTTACTGCCCCCTACCTGTGATGTAATTTGGAGGTTCTAGCAGGGAAAAAGGGGTTGTCTGCTTTAGACTACCCCTTCATCGAGTCTACACCTAGAAGAGATACCTCCGCCTGCCTAGCCATCAATAAGCCATCAATGACATATTTCAGCCAGATCTCTCTCAGATCCAGTATATTATATTTATAGTATGGTATTACCCTCTAAGCCCAGGGGAGGGGCAACTCTCCAGCCATGGCTCCTTCGAGGTTTCCCCCACAGGGGTTTTTTCCTCGCCTGAGTGCTGGAGGGTGACTCTTCGTGAGTTGGGGGTCTGCCATTTTCAGTGTCATGTGATTTTAAATAAAATTGGGACCCTTTGACATCTTATTACTATGTGTTGTGTCTTTATTTTGTGTTTTTTTGGTTGAACTTCTTATTCTTGGGAGTTGGGGATCCGTCACATATTGCAAAGTGATAGAGCTGGACACCTGCCTGCTACACGATCTATCACCTGCACAATAAGCGCAAGTAGTATGGAGCATGTATGTGCGTATCCCTGGATTAAAAGGGCAGTCAAATCTTGATGAAAAAACATGCATCGCATTGATTGGCTGAGCGGGACGTGAAGACACCAGGAGCCCTGAAGCAAGCCAGAGCGGGGACCAGGTGACGTATACGCTCCATACCCTTAAGGAAAGTAGGTCTGTCTGTTTTTCTAATTCAGGATAACTCCTTTATTGAAGGAGATTTTTTAGGATTAGAAAACATTGTATAGCGACACCCTTGTCTTTAGTTTGTTTGTGGTATTGCAGCCCAGTTTAATACAGCCAGACTGTAATGCCTCAGACCTGTAGACAGGATGTATACAGAATGAAGCAGCCATGTTTTTCTTATCCTGGATAACTCCTTTAAACTTCTTACATGTAACTCAATGTACCTATACCCTGATGCAAAATGGGAAATTTATAGTAGTATCATTATATGGCAGAGCCTTAAAGGGATATTCCACTCAAATATAACTTTTGATATGTTGCTGCCCATAGTGAGACTGACAATTCATCCCATACTTGTTTTTATCTATTCAGTCTCCTTCCCCCAGTTCTCAGCTGCTACTTACTGCTGGAAACACAAAAATCTCTGTGTGAGCTTTTCTCTCTGTCTCCCCCTCCTCCCCCCTCCCTTCTCAGACAGCTGATGTAAACAAGTCCTTGGCAGGCCTGATCTGCAACATTGTAGCTTCTTTGTAATGCTGGGAGGGTTATTCTGAGGTTAAGTTGCTTATGAACTCCATCACTACAAAGAAGCTACAATGTTGCAGATACAGCCTCCCAGGGACTTAGCCGTCTCAGAAGGGAGGAGAGGGAGACAGAGAGAAAAGCTCACACACAGATTTGTATGTTTTCATCAGAAAGCAGCATGGACGGACTTGTTAGACCCACCATGGGCAGCAACATATCAAAAGTTCTGTTTGAGGGGAATACCCCTTTAACCCCTTAACGACGCATGATGAGTATATTCTCTGCAGCGTGCAGCACCCGGCTGTTATGTACAGCCATGGACCACACACAATTAGGCGATTGCTGCGGCCGGCTAATTAACTAATTAGATGCAGCTGTCAAAGCTGACAGCTGCATCTAAATAGAGTTACAGCCCCATCCCTGGTGTCTAGTGGGGGAGATCCCTTCTGCTAACCGGGTCGGTCCTCAGCGTCTGTATGATGCTGATCCCAGCTCGGCAATAGATTGCTTCTGGCTGCAGCAGCCCTTAGCAATCTATCACTGATCTTATTGATCAGTTTATTGTAAGTACACTGCAGTGATCTGTGAAAAGTTAAAGTTAAAAAAATGTAAAAAAGTTTTTTTCATCAACAAAAAAATCCCCTCCCCTAATAAAAGTGAATCGCCCCCCTTTTCCTATTTTATAAAAATAAGTAAATGAATAAACAGACATGTTTGGTATCCCCGCGTGCCTTATTGCCCGAACTATTAAATTATCACATTCCTGATCTCCCACAGTAAATGGCGTAAGCGCAAAAAACCTGTCAAAGTGCAATATTGATGATTTTTGTCAACATCAAATCCACAAGAATTGTAATAAAAAACGATCAAAAAGTCCCATATATACAATCAAGGTACCGATAGAAAGTACTAATCATGGCGCAAAAAATGACACCTCACACAGCCCCATAGAACAAAAACTAAAAGTGTTATAAGCCTGGGATTAGAGCGATTTGAAGAACTTTTTTTTTTTTTTTAAGATTTAAATTTTTTTAAAAGCCATCAAATAAAACAAAAGTCGTACAAGTTACATATCGTTGTAATCGTACCGATTTAAGGAACATAAATAACATGTTAGTTTTACCAGGGGGCGAACGGTGTCGACACAAAACAAAAAATTGTCCTTTTTTTTTTAATTTCACTGCACAAACATTTTTTTTTCAGGTTGTGCAGAAAATTTTATGGAAAAATGAAGTCGGTCAATGCAAAGTACAATTAGTTTCACAAAAATTAAGGGCTCATGTGGGTCTGTAGGTGAAATAATGGTTTTTTAAACACAAGGAGGAGAAAATGAGAGCGCAAAAGCGAAAATTGGCCCCGTCCTTAAAGGGTTAAACACCATGGCCCAGGGGTGACTGCAACCGTTGCACCCTATACAGCACAAGTGTCATACCACAAACAACCTGAGCACAGGAGTGGCGCTGTTTATGGAAGAAAGCAGATATGTTTTTGTTTTTTTTCTAAACCTTTAACTTCCTTACATGCCCCCCCCCCCCCCTCCGTCCCCTTCGCTGTTTTGCAGTTTTCATTATGAAATACCTAAAAATCCTGGAAATGACGCAAGAGCCCGTTATCTCCCGTAAACTGCGTTAACCATTCGTCGACTCGATTCAAGATAAAAGTTGAAATATTATACAACTACATTATGTTACATTACATAAAAAAAAATTGGGTCAGGTCGACTAATGCCAGGTCACGGCTCCGTTACACATATATGATATCACGCGCTCATTGGAAACGAAAAAAAAATATTTTCCTCTGAAAGAAGTTTCCTTTCATCATGGCATTCCTCATATGCAAATGCAGCAGTGTGAGTGCTCCTCCCCCCCAGGGTGTCTGTCTAGATGGGGATTTCCTCTGGGTGGCCCCAATGCCTGAGATCACTTTGTACTCTGCCACCGCTCAGTGAAGAGCTCTGTGTGTGTGTCTCCTCTAGGTCTGTACACTCAAGGTGCTGTAAGGGTTAAAATCTTCTTCTGTTTCGCTCTCATCATTTCCTGAAAGGGCTCTGCCTGCTTCTTGTGAAAAACTTCCTGCCTGGACTTTCCAGCATTGAGCTGCAGCTTAGGCGAAGGGAGAAACATTTACTATATGCCGAACATGGGAACCATCAGCCTGGTCAGTCCTGGACTAATGGACAGCTAGGGACTTCTTCTTGTCCTATAGCCATGCTGGCACATATGGAGTGTAAAGGTAAGCGGAGGTGATTAGGTGGAGTATATACTGTATACTATGTACACTTTGTATCTATATGTACATTGCAATTAATTAGAATGTAAGCTCTGTGGGTCAAGGATCCACTGGTTGTCAATTATTGTCTATTTAACGCATTGTTCCCCAACCTGGGGCTCTCCAGCTGTTGCAGAACTACAACTCCCAGTGTGCCCAGACAGCCGAAGGCTGTCTGGGCACACTGGGAGTTGTAGTTTTGCAACAGCTGCAGGTTGGGGAACACTAGTTTATTGCTTCCCATATAAGACTGGGGATAGTATACGTATACCACTGTAGTAGCACAGTTCTGTTGCATTAGGTTATTGGAGCTTGCTGAGAGTTGTAGTTCTGCAACAGCTGCAGGTTAGGGAACACTTGTCTATTGCTTTCTATAAGGCTGGGGATAGTAAACCACTCTAGTATCATAATGCAATTGCATTCATCTATCAGAGCACACTGGGAGTTGTAGTTCTGCAACAGCTGCAGACTGGAGAGCACTAGTCTATTGCTTTCAATATAAGACTGAGGATAGTCAAACGTCATAGCAGCACAATTCAGTTGCATTAGGTTATTGGAGGAGGCTGAGAGTTGTAGTTCTGCAACAGTTGCAAACTGGGGAACACTAGTCTATTGCTTCCTATAAGGCTGGGGATGGTCAACCGTTCTAGTAGGACAATACAATTGCATTCATCTCTCAGAGCACACTGGGAGTTGTAGTTCTGCAACAGCTGCAGGTTGGAGAGCACTACCTTGTTGGAGCACACTGGGAGTTATAGTTCTGCAACAGCTGCAGACAGGAGAACACTAGTTTATTGCTTTCTATATAAAGATGGGGATAGTCGACCGTTCTAGTAGGACAATGCAATTGAATTCATCTATCTTAGCACGCTGGGAGTTGTAGTTTTGCAACAGCCGCAGGCTGGGGAACACAAGTGTATTGCTTCCTATGTAATGCTGGGGTTCAGTAACCCATTGTATTTATCTGGGAGTCTATTGCTTCCTATATAGTCAGTCACTCCAGTAACTTTTATTAGATTGGATACAATTGCATTTTGTTTGCTATAGTTGCAGAACTTGCTCTTCTGTTTTTCCCCCAGTTGCATTTAGTCTCCCAGTGTGAATAGTGCATAAGGTTGCCATATGACCGCCATGTATGCAGCTGCACAGCCTGCACCAGCCTTTGTCTGGTGCTGCACAGAAATACATAAGAAATATATACAATATAATAGTTTTTTTTTTCTATGTGATCCATATGGCATCCTATAAAACATGGACGGGGAACCTTCGGCCCTCCAGCTGTTGTACAACTACAATTCTCATCATGCCTGGACAGCCACCACTTTAGCATGATGGGAATTGTAGTTTTGCAACAGCTGGAGGGCCAAAGTTTCCCCATACCTGCTATAAAAAAAAACAACTTCTTATAAGATCTTAGGTAAGTATTGCAAAGTAGATGTGTTACATGTCAGTGTGCATATTATATTACATTCACATGCATCTGACTGTGTGTATATGAGATCTACTTGCATCTGTATTATGCCCAGGGCTGATAGCTGTCAGTTCAGGTCATCAGACAGGTGGTTGTACCCATGTGAACCTGGCCTTATCCATGTAACCCAGGCTAGGAGCCTTGTACAATACACTACTGCTACTGTATACAAATATAGGAGGTCACTAGTAAGTGTGTACAAAGGTGACGGCAGGCATCTGTGGGTGCGGATGACATCACGAGTGCAGCTACTTAGAGGGGTTTTCCATGACTTTTATACTGATGGTCTATCCTTAAAACAAGCCAGCAATATCAGATGGTTAGGGGTCTGACTCCCACACCCAAACAGATTAATATACCCCCACTAATCTGATATCGGTAGCTTGTTCTAGGAATAGGCCGTCAATATGAAAGTTCCGGAAACCCCATTATCTTAGATTCACATGTGATTCATGAGTGGCATTCATCTCATTTTTTTTTTTTTTTTTGGTTGTATAGCAGCTCAAATTTCTGCATTTTTGTGCATTTTTTTTTCTTTCAATTTTTTATGAGAAATCCTTGAATCACGTGATCAGTAAGTCATGGGAGGAAAAATAAAGCGAAACAAAACACAATGAAAGGAAAGGGCAACAAATGCTGTGGAGATGATAAGCATCCCTCAAATTCGAGTGCGTGCTGAGCCTTGTAGTTCCACAATCTAGAATCACTATATATATATATATTTATTTTAACCATGAAAAAGCTATTCTTACCATAGACATTCTGTAAATTGTCCTCAAAATGTAGCAGAGCTAACTGTGTATAGCTATACCATAACAGTAGCAAAGTTAAAAAGATTGTGGTTGGCCAGGTGCATAATATAACTCTAAGGCTACATTCACACATCCCTTTTTTTTTTTTTTTTTTGCGGACGGTATATGACGTCCGCAATTTTTAGACCACAATCCGCAAAAATGCATCTATAATGCATCCGTATCCGTATGTAATATTTGCAGATCCAAAAATGTGGGAAAAAAGGAGGAATGGTAAAAATGACGTCACTTGCCAGAATTATGAATCTGTATTTTGCGGACTTTACGTACATTACCTCCATAACGTCCGCAACTTACGGACAATCCCATAGACTTCTATTGGTGAGTCTGTGCCAAATCACGGTTCTGCAATTAGAATACAGATGTGCGAATGAGGCCTAGGGGTTGCAGAGGTTGCTTTAACAGCAGGGCCCTAGTGCTGGAAGGGGCCCTAAGGCAACTCTGCCCCATAAGAAGACACCAGTAATTCTAAGGACCCTATTACATGGAGCAACAATTGGCCGATTATCGCTCCATGTAATAGAGACAATGATCAGCCGATGACCCTAAGGGTACAAACACACACACCGTATACGCAGCAGATACGCAGCAAATATGCAGAAGATACGTAGCAGATTTGATGGTGCAGATTTGATGCCGTGTTCAGTTATTTAGATCTAATCTGCTGCGTATCGCAGCAGTAAATATGCTGGTATACGGTGTGTGTGTTTATACCCTAAGGGTACAAACACACACGGCATATACGCTTGCGTATTTACTGCTGCGATACGCAGCAGATTAGATCTAAATAACTAAACACAGTATCAAATCTGCTGTGTATCTGCTGCGTATCTGCTGCATATCTGCTGTGTGTGTTTGTACCCTAAGGGGGGCAAATGCCCCCGCAGCTCTGGCGCTACGGAGATTTATGTAGAGGCGGACTGCCTCTACATAAATCCCGTGCGCGCTGGTGCGCACCGCCGAAAACCTACGCCAGCTGAGGACTGGAGTAGGTTTTCGGCATATATTTGAGTGGAACGGATGGTAAATCGCGCGGACTCTGAGTCCGCGCCCTCCGTTCCGCCCACTACACGCCCCCTTTCTGCCCCCCTGGCGTACTCGGCGGAAAGTGCCGATTTGCGAATATTTTATTCGCAGATCGGCCATTTGCGTATAAAAAAATACGCAAATCGGCACTTTCCACCGAAAATCATCCGTTCGCAGGATGATACATGTGGCCCTAAGGGTATAAACCCACACACCATATACGCAGCGTATTTACTGCTGCGATACGCAGCAAATACGCAGCAAATATGCAGCAGATTAGATCTAAATAACTGAACACAGCATCAAATCTGCACCATCAAATCTGCTGCGTATTTGTTGCATATCTGCTGCGTACACGGTGTGTTGGTTTGTACCATTAGGGTATAAACACACACACCGTATACGCAGCGTATTTACTGCTGCGATATGCAGCAAATACGCAACAAATACGCAGCAGATTAGATCTAAATAACTGAACACAGCATGAAATCTGCACCATCAAATCTGCTGCAGATCTGCTGCGTATACGGTGTGTGTGTCAGATGGTAGACATGGGGCCCTGTCCTAGATTTTTCATTGGTTGTAGTAGTGCAGAACGTGAGATGATCATTGGTCTCTGAACTTCTTCATGGCGCTATTTTACCATTCACAGCAAAGAGCATAAAAACGCAATGAAAAAGCATAAACTACCCGCTCGCTACAACAGCTCCAGCGGTTTACTTTGTATCTGACATGAGACAACAAGCAATCATTGAGAAATAAACTGCAACATGGTCGCAAGCCGCAGTCTGTAATAGTGAGCATCCATATGTGTGGAGAGGTTAATGCTCAGTCTCTAGTGATCTCCCGCAGACTCCAGAGAGGCCGGTTCCTAGGAAACCTCACAACCTCCCCTGGCACTGGAGCTCAGCGCTCTATTTCGGGCACAGTGGCAATATTCTGCTGTTGTTGGTAGCTCAGATCCCAGGTCTCTAATCACTTAGGCCTTGAAGTCTAATCCCATAGCTGGGGAGGGAGACATCCCCCATTCAGGGACTATATATGGACTCCTGCAGCATTTCTGGGATTACTGGCTGGAGTTCAGGGTGAGGTATGGATGAATCATAGGAAATATACCCCGCTGCTGTGTTGGTCAATAGTAACAGCGGAACAAATGCCACACATACCAATGATGTGGGATCACACCGACCATTCATGTTCTCATGCAGGGAGGGAGGTGGCCGAGACAAGTGCAGTCAGTTACTGTTTGCATGTTAGAAATGTAGAATTATATAAGGCCTCCTGTTTTTCTTGGAAGAAAAAAAAACTGTGAATGTAACGCCTTTGTCATTGCCTTCTTTTATTTTGCATTCTGGTTATATTACGTATATTACATAAAAAGGAAAAAAATAAGACAGAAAAACACCATGCAAAGAGCAGGCTGTAAAAAAATAATCAACACACCAAAATAAATAAAATAAAATAATTTTTTGCAGCCCATATAACTTTCTGGAGCGTATTTTGAGTCTTTTATTTGTTTTACACTTTTTTTTTGTTTCCTCCCCATTTAAAGGGCTACTCCGGAGGGAAAAAAAAAATTAAAATCAAAGGAAGAAAGTTATATAGATTTGTAAATGACTTTTATTTAAAAATCTCCAGTACTTATCAGCTGCTGTATGTCCTGCAGGAAGTGGTGTATTCTTTTCAGTCTGACACAGTGCTCTCTGCTGCCACCTCTGTCTATGTCAGGAACTGTCCAGAGCAGGAGAGGTTTTCTATGAGGATTTGCTACTGCTGTGGACAGTTCCTGTCATGGACAGATGTGGCAACAGAGAGCATAGTGTCAGACTGGAAAGAATACACAACTTCCTGCAGGATATACAGCAGCTGATAAGTACTGGAAGACTTGACATTTTTAAATGGAAGTTTTTAACTTTCTGAAACAAGTTAATTTTAATATAAACACCTTCAAGAGCCACAAAATATACACTGTGTGAACACAGCCTTAGAAACATTGTGCACAAGAATCTAATCACTTATAAGTAGCCAAATGCCCGGTGGGGGAAATAACCAGCCTTGTTTTTCCCTCCAGAATGGGACTTTCCCTCTCGGCCTTGTGATGAGTAATGTGGTCTTTCAGTAGTTGGAACATGGGCACAGTTTTGAATGTGAGACCATATCTGTTGTCGTCAGATAAAACTAATAGCGGACAGTTTAAGCCCAGGTTCACACACAGCATTTAGGTGTGGTTTTTAGGGGAAGGTTTTTTTTTAAAGCCAACATGACTGGAGCCGGATGTATGAGGTTAGTCTATAGCAGATGCGGTTTGTCTGTAGCCGTAATCTCCAATCTGCGGCTCTGCAGCTGTTGTGAAACTAGTGTGGCATGCTGGGAGTTGTAGTTTCATAACAGCTGGAGAGCTGATGTATAGCAACACACAGTCAGTGTCGAGAACGAGCTACGTGTGATGTTTTCATGGTATTTTTTGCTCCATTTTTAAAGTAGAATAATTTGCCTTTCAGCAATTGCAAAACTACACATCCCATCATGCCTGGACAGCCGTTGGCTGTCCAGGCATGATGGGAATTGTAGTTTTGCAACCTTAGGCCGTCCAGGCAGCAGCTGAAAGGCCGCAGGTTGTGCACCACTGTAGTAAAGCAATGTTATCCAACCTGTGCCCTTCCAGCAGTTGCAATAGGTCACCCACCCATTATGACCTGGGGGCATGCTGGAAGTTGTAGTTTTGCAACAGATGGAAAGCCACAGGTTGGGTTGCAGTTGCATTGCGGTTTGTGACTGCATCATGTCAGTTTCCAATAGTATATATGGAAGTGGTGTTAAAGAAAAAAAATCTTTTGAATTGTGCCAGAAATTTGTAATTTATTTCTATTTTAAAATCTCCAGTCTTCCAGTACTTATCATCTGCTGTATGTCCTGCAGGATGTGGTGTATTCTTTCCAGTCTGACACAGTACTCTCTGCTGCCACCTCTGTCTGTGTCCAGAACTGTCCAGAGCAGGAGAAGTTTTCTATGGGAATTTGCTGCTGCTCTGGACAGTTCCTGACATGGACAGAGGTGGCAGCAGACAGCACTGTGTCACAGTGTAAAGAATACACCACTTCCTGCAGGACGTGAAGCAGCTGATAAGTACTGGAAGACTAAAGACTTTTTAATAGACGTAAACTACAAATCTCTGGCACCTTCTTTTGCATTTTTTGTGGTAATCTGTAGTGATGAGCGAATAGTGAGATATATGGGATATTCATACGAATATCCCGCGAATATTCGATCGAATATTCGATCCCATTAAAGTCTATGGGAACAGGTATTCGATTAGTGAAAAACATCTATTTGACCATTTGGAGGGTAAAACCGGAAGCTGGGGGATTTGCACGCGTATCGAATATATATCGAATATTCGAATATCTCACTATTCAATCGAATATCTATTCGATCGAACAGTATTCGCTCATCACTAGTAATCTGCCCCTTAAAACTTGCAGCCACCAAGTTGTTTCAAAACTACATTTCCCATCATGCCTGGAAGGCCAAAGCTGTGTATATCTCTGTAAGTTTATACTATAGACCCTTCTCGCGTCACGCTGGTTTTACGTTTCTGCAATAAACATGTTTACTTAGAAAGTGGTTAGAGGAATGGATGGAGGAACTGATGACTGCGATTACGGGTAGGCCTCCAGTGACTCAGCCACAGACCACCGACTGACCTAGATTCCTCTGTCAATCATCCTCAGATGGGGACTTTTAAGTAGATATTAGAATAAACTACAAAACTATTGTCAAAAAATTATATTCACGCTTTATATTCTATAGCGGTGGGTAGCTGTTCTTCTGTCAAAAACTATAACTCCCATCATGATTGTAGGGGGTGCATGTAGGGGCCATTTCATAGGAAGGCAATATATTATAATGGGTGCAGAACATGCCACGGTAATGTAAGGGGATACAGGATGACAATGTGGGTAGTAGATGTTTAAAGGGACTCTCAGCTGTAATTCACAGTATAAACTACTGACACTGTTAGATCCTAAGCATCTGATCTGCTATATACTGAAACATCTCCTCTCTCCCCCTCCTTGCTTGATGGACACCTGGAAGCTAAGTCCCAAGGAGGTTCAGGAATAGGAGGGAGGAGGCATTATAGCTTGCTGCATAGGCGGCTTATAATGAGGGCAATCTGGGCTATTATAACGCCACATACCTCCCAACTGTCCTGCCTCAGCAGTGATACTATGCCCCCCATCCCTCTCACCTTGTGAAGGCAGGAGGAGAAGAGAGGATCAAGGGAGAGTAATGGATCAGAGCCCCGTACCTCTGTATAATGAGGAGCAGAGGGACACAGCAGCCAAATCCAAGACCTGACCAGAAGAGACCAGAGCAGGAGCCTGGAGAGGTGAGATTACCCCCTAGAACTACAACCCCCACCATGTCCTGCTAACAGTTCATGGTGGGAGTTGTAGTTCTGCAACAGACTACACCAGAGGATGAAACCGTACTCTAGCGGCCATGTAGGTACATGTGTAAATATAGGGTACATATAGACTCCCCTTATCTACTATAATGCTGCCTACTACTACTAGAGGGGGTGTAGTTAGCAATGGGCTCACAATGTTTAAAGAGCTTGGGGCCCATGGTACCTTTAATCCGCCCCTGGCTTGCTACACTTCAGGAGCTCAGGAAAGCCTCTGGTCCCATGGAGAACAGTATTGCAAGAAGGGATCAGCGATACAGGACCTGCCTATGTCAGCCCATGTCTCCAGTCTTTTGGCACAGGATTAGTAGGGAAATTCTGACTATACGGTAATACTAATACAAGTGTCTTATGATAGCAGGAGGATTTTTCCACTCTCAGAGCTGAATGCTGGGAAGCATCTTTCCGCATTGGAGTGTTACAGGACTTCAGTTTTCCCATCTCCCGCTCTGAGTTTTCTTTGCCTTATTTGGGAAATAATATTTTTCTTCTGAAGTCACATTATATTGTTTGCCCAGAATTTGCCTTCTCGTCTCCTTTGAGGTCATCCTGCTATTCTCAGATTTCAAGGGTGACTTAAAGGAATTCATGTTCCCGTAGTATTGTCATATCTAATGGTCTGTACATCCTGTGGTTTTTCTGAGTATTGTGAAACTACAAATCCCAGCGTCTCAGATAGGCCGTACCTCTCGAGAGTCGGCGTGTCAGACAACACAATGGCACGAACCTGCATTGTCGTCCGTAGGTAACACAATGCTCTCATTGTATGTTGCATCAAGAAATGCAAATTGTAGGAAGCAGAATACAAGGAACATGCAGCTATGTTGCCTTCTTTCTAATCTCCCAATGGTTATTGTTTCCAATCTGTGATACACAGCCCATAACTGGAAGCTGGTTTTACATAAGGCTATTGGATAGGGCTGGTCGGAAATGACACATGGGTCCAAGGCCTGAGGTGCCCTTAGGTGCCTTGTATCATCTGAACTCTGACAGGTTATAGAAGATATGTAGATTATTACATAATGCACTAATACAATGTGAAGCCTGAAGATATTTATATAGAATGTGTTTATGTGGTTATTAGGAAGCCACAAAGTAAGGAGAATAATTGATCGTAATCTGAATAGTATTTATGGGGAGTAGCTATAAGGGGTACGAAGACAGTTACACCCTGGTCCTGGTGCCATAAATGGTTCATGGTGGATGGAGGGATCTGGTTGCCCAAACACCTTTGGTAATGCTTAAGTATTGACATATTTTAAAGGAAATCCATTAGCTCGATATCATGCTCAGAGCAGCAGACAAAGAAATATAGCAGATAGTTGCCTTGGCTGTTTGCAAAGTTATAAAATCATGTTTTCCTTCCAAGCTCAAGTGTCATAAAGATTGTGCTTCCCTATCCCTCCCTATTCCAGCACTGAGCCTTATACATTAATGTTGCAGGAAAGGTGGGGAGGGAGGAGGCATGCATGCTGCTGCAGCTCAGGACCACCTTCATGACACTTGAGCTGGGTAGAAAAACATGATTTCATAACTTTGCAGAGTCATTAGTTAAGATACAGATATAATTAGTTTTATCGCTTCATCAGCTATCTCTCCACGTCTGCAGCCCGGAGAATGATACAGGGCTGAGAGACTCCCTTCAGGGTGACTGTAGATACGACCATTTTGATGTCAGATTAAAAATCAATATATATAATATATTTTACAATGTGAGCACAGATAGTTGTATTTTTATTTTATTTTACTGTGTGTGTGAACATAGCCTTATACTCACAAAACCGAATATTGGCTATGACTGAGGTTATACTGTATAGCTGAGGCCAAGAAAGACATTTAAGGCATAACCATAGTAATTTCAGGTGACTTTGTAGGACAAGGGAGTCTAGCAGAGACGGGGCAGAGGGAGGTGAGATGTTTTCTTTGACAGGAAAAGGAAGCATTTTTTGTCTAATAAGATATATTACAAAGTGTCTAATATTAGCTTGTACTATTGATTAATGCAAAGTCAAAAGTGAGTTGAATCTCGAGTTATCCCAACATTAAAGGGTTACTCCGGACGGAAGCCTTTTTTAACATATGCCCAGCGAAAGGTCGTTTAAAAATAATGAAGTTCACTGAACTTGAGTGAACTTGATTATTTCCTAATGACCTATCCCTGGGCATATATTAAAGAGGCTCCTGCCCGGAGTCCCCCTTTAGGCTATGTTCACACACAGTATTTCCCACAGCATATAGAGATCACTCAGGGTCCTACCACTAGGACCCCCACTGTTTACAAGATTGTAATTGTTCTCAAGTATGCATAGTATAAGGTGACCCTTACTCATGCTAGTCGTTTTCGTTTTGCAGGTGGTGCTTTGGAAAGCAGTGCCATAATGGATTTCATGAGCACCACCAGTGACCAGAAAGAGGAAGCTGAGCTGCTTCTCACTTATCTGAATGTTACCGACTTGGTAACTATAATGGAAAACCTTTACCGAGATGGGGAAGTGTCTGCAGGAGGAAAGAACGCGGTCACACATGGTCAGGAGGAATGTAACAACGAGGAGCGGACGGATTCCCTGTTTCTCAGTGGACAGGAAACTTCCCTTCTATCAGCGGTCAAATACGGAACGACCAAAGAATTACTCAGCTTTGCAAATCAAGTATCGGATGCGACTAAACATTTACATAAATGTCTACAACAGGAATGTGGGATTATACTGAACAAGGTAAGACGCACACTACTGCTGTATTGTAGTGCCAAATGGACCTGAACTATATCCTATAAGGATCTTAGGTTTAGCAGCCCACCAGTGTAACCTTATGACGTGTAAATGACATATCAAAATGCCTAAAATTAGGGCGACATACGTACTGGGATTCATAGCAACCACCAGTCTCACTTCTACATGAAGACGACCTTAAAGGAAAGCTGGGGCTTCCTTAAAAAAACGTCAGCTGTCGTATTCCATGATGTTACTGTGCAGATTCTTTTTCCTCCTTGGACCCTTGTTCACAATCCATCTGTGCCATCAGTTCCCACACCCAATATACTAAGTGGGTCAGTTAGGGTCCTATTCCACGGACAGATATTTGTTTAGCGAGGGCTGCAGGGACATTGTTACCGATGTCCTTGCAGCCCTTGTTTAAACCACATACTTTACCTAACCATGCTGCAGTGCTTCTCCTGCGCTCCTTCTCTCCCGGTCCTGCGCGCAGCAGCAGCTTCAGAGCAGTTTGTCTGAGCTGACAGACCGATCAGCCAATCACTGGCCGCGGCGGTCCCAGCCAGTGATTGTCTGAGCAGTCTGCCAGCTAAGACAAGCCACCCCGAAGCTGCTGCCGTGCGCAGGACCGGGAGAGAAGGAGCGCAGGAGAAGCCCTGCAGCATGGTTAGGTAAAGTATGCGGTTTGTGAAATCGTCGGTCGCCCGCAACACATTGCTATTCCACGTAGCGATGCACGGTCAGTGCCCGATTTTAGGTTTGCACCTAAATAAACGATCAGCCAATGACACGATCATCGGATGATCGTTGTCTCTATTCCATGGAGCCATAATTGGCTGAATCGGCCCGATTCAGACGATTATCGCTCCGTGGAATAGGCCCCTTAGGTGGTCAACTTTGCTAGGACACTCTTTGGAGCTGCTCTTCCGTTTTTTTAACCTTTTAAAGTGATAGTTCAGAAAAAAAAAATCTTTAAAATCGACCGGTGCCAGAGAGATTAGTATTTTACTTCTATTTAAAAAAATCTCCAGTCTTCCTGTACTTATCAGCTGCTGTGTGTCCTGCCGGAAGTGGTGTTTTCTTTCCAGTCTGACACAGCACTCTCTGCTGCCACCTCTGTCCATGTCAGGAACTTTCCAGAGCAGTAGCAAATCCTGCTCTGAACAGTTCCTGACATGAACAGAGGTGGCAGCAAAGAGCACTGTGTAAGACTGGAAAGAATACAACACGTCATGCAGGACATACAGCAGCTGATAAGTACTGGAAGATTTTTTAAATAAATGTAAATGACATGATTACAATCACAATGATTTCAAAGATTTTTTTTTTCTTTGCTGAAAGTAGTATAAAGTGGACCCCTATATTTCAGCTGTGATGGTAGCAGAATAATGTTATCCAGAATGATCCCAATATTGCTTGCTGAGCCGTCATTTTCTATACAGTTCATGATGTAATGGTTCTCTCTAGTATAGTCCCTGATGTTAATAAGAACGTCATGTGCACAGAGCAGTTTCCGTTCGTCATGTATCTCATTACCTCTCCGGATGACATGACTGTACAAGTGCGATAACAGCCACAGACTATTATGTCATGTTACTATGAGGTAGCTCCCCAATGAAAGGCTGACTACATCTCCATTCTCTATCTGCGCTTACTACCAGAAGTTGTTGTGTTGCCAATGACTAAATCTTATTTGTCAGCCACACCTGACTGCGGCGTTCCTGTCCTTTGGGTCACAGAGTTTATTTTTCCCTCCATAGTTTTGAGTACTTTATTGCGTAAATGGCATAAACACATAAAGGAAGAAAAGCTTGTTTGCCCTGATGTTACGTGCTGATGAGACGACTAGATTATTTTTCTTAGCTAATAATATACATATACATAATATATATACATACACAGAGGGTGGCCAGTATGTATAATAGGGTTATGAATTGGGGGAGATTTATCAAACATGGTGTAAAGTGAAACTGGCTCAGTTGCCCCTAGCAACCAATCAGATTCCACCTTTCCTTCCTCAAAGCCTCTTTGGAAAATGAAAGGAGGAATCTGATTGGTTGCTAGGGGCAACTGAGCCAGTTTTACTTTACACCATGTTTGATAAATTCCCCCCCCCCCCCATTCATAACCCTATTATACATACTGTCCACCTACTTTTAGAACACCCTGTATATATATATATTGGGATATTGACTGTCCTTAATATGTTTTTCGTAACACCCATGGACTCATTTTACAGGCTTTGATATTTCATATGTATTGATCGCAGGTGGTTTTGGTGCTGAAACCCCCACAAATAAAAAGCTTTGAACTCGGTGCTATACCCCATTGTATTTGCACAGCTCTCCTTCACTTTACTCTTTTAAAGGGGTCCTTCGGGATTACAAAAAAAAAATTATATATATATATATATATATATATATATATATATATATATTTTTTTTTTTTTTAACCCCTTTAAGTCAACTTGCCATGAATCTTTCTGCTGAATGTAACCTCTGGCTGCCACCTCACCTAGTAGAGTAGGCTTTAGGTGGTACCTCTACCATACCCTATAGTTCAGTTGGGCATTTATATATGGCTAATACTTAAATATTTTAATTCATTGTCACAGCCCATTTATAGCAGGACAAATATTATGTCCTCAATGTGATGATAAATAATAAGAATAACAGATCCATCAACAGCAGCCTGTTTACGGTCTCCGTGCGGCAAGTTGTTATTTAACTGGAAATAAAATAAATGCAAAAACAACATAATAAAGTGAAAATGAAAACAGTAAAATACAACCAAAAGACATAACAAAGGTGCTATGTAATACATGTGCTGTCTACAGAGCCCAAACCACACTGATAGGGTGACTACTAATATACAGCATTTACAGACGTACTCAGCCTTACACCTCTCATACTAATGTTTCCTTACACATTAATAGATAGATCTAAATTTAGAAGCTTGCGGCTTTCCTGTTACTACAGAGCAATGCATTGTGGGAGCTCACGTTACATGTAGCAAAGAGTTTAGATCTTACGTCTGATATCGGGTCAGAGACAAACTGTTATCTTGTTGTAGCGTCAACCACCAGGGTCTGACTGGTCCACCTGGGCGGTTCTTCCTGTTAGGCCTATAAATGTCCCCCCTCCCCCGAGGGTCCAGTGGAAAACTATTATCGTGTGTTCAAAGTTACTTAAAGGGGTTGTTTCACAATTACTAGTTTTACAGGGTAGGGACTAACTATCTGATTGAGGGGGTGGTTTGACCCCCTGGTCCCCCGTGTTCTTGAAAATGGGTGCAGTGCCAGAATGGTGTAGTGGGATATACATGCTGTACCTGTACTTGACAGCTCCCCTAGACCAGTGGTAGGGAACCTTGTCTCTCCATCTGTTGCAAAACAACAACTCCCATCATGCCTGGACAGTCAAAGCAAAGCCTTGGCTGTCCAGGCATGATGGGGTTTGTAGTTTTGCAACAGCTGGAGAGCCAAGGTTCCCTACCCCTGCCCTAGATCATGAATGGAGCGACGCTCATGTGTGTCCCACTGCTCCATTCTAATTGGGGAGGGTTTCTTGAGATCACAGGGTCCAGCAGTCAATCAGATAGTTACCTCCTACCCTGAGGATAGTGGATAACTTGTAAATATTGACCAAGCCCATTAAAGGGTTCATATTATTTTTTATATATTTCTTCATGAAAAAATACCCACTCAGTGGGTGACCACAGTCATGTCATTTTAGGACAGAGGGCAGCAAGCGCTGAGAGGGGACCACCACTGTCCGAACAGCGTCAGCAGAGGGCTGGACATTTCTGACATGTCATGTTAGGACAGAGAACAGGCAGCACTGAGAGGGGGGACCGGCACTGTCTGAACAGCGTCAGTACTGGACATTTCTGACATGTCATGTTAGGACTGCAAACAGCGGGTGCTATAATTTTAGGTTCTTCTCCTGAACTGTTTTAGATATAGATTTTTTTTTTTTACTAAGAACCCTTTAACTTTATATGCAATGAACTTAATTGGAGATCTTAATTGTTGATAGAAACTGCTCAGTGAGATACTGTATGATGGCGTTATCTAATAAAGTTTTCTATTGTGGTTTACGTTTCCTTGTAACTTCTCTTTCCAGATGCTCACGATACGAAACGGGCGATATCAGACAGACACGGATGTGCTGTTGTTTCCGTGGAAGATGACCTACAAGAGCATCGGTTCAGAATTCATTCCAAGGGGCGCCTTTGGTAAAGTTCATCTGGCACAAGATATTGAGTCGAGGAAGAGAATGGCGTGTAAACTGGTATGTTATACACAGGGGATTTTTTTTTTTTTTAAATTAAAGGGGTTCTCCACTTTGAAAAATTATTTTTAAGGTTCTTTAACAGGTTGATCACAAAGTGATAGGACCATCAGTGATCTTCTGTAATCCTCAGTAAACCTGCCATTAAGTGTTTGGTTTCCCTGCAGCGCCTCTACAGGTGAAACAAAGCATTACACAGTGCCCATTCAAACCAATGAGCAAAGGATACAACCTCTTCACATTTCATTCACCTTTCAAACCCGACTCAAACCACAAACACGATTCTCCAATTTTGCAGTGCTTTGTGTGTGGGTCCGCCAGTGCACCAGCCTAGAGCTAGAAAACATTGCATTCTATATAAGTCTTAGAATTCAGGCCAGTCTGCAATGCAAGAAGTTTTTGGATTTCTTCCATCATGCATAGGTTCTATGCAAAGGTTACAGAGAGAGAATTTTTCTTTTTCCCAAGAAAACCTAACACCCACGCTGTAGAAATGTCATCAATCCCTATTGTTGTTTTTGTTATATTTTTAGACCTATCGGTTACTAAAATTATACTATTGGATTGTTCAACTCTGAAATATGTTTGTGAAATACGATCTCTTGAGATGATATCAGCTTCTCCATGGAGACCGCACACGTAGCTTTGTGTGAATAAGATAAACAGTTTTCCTGTTGCTTTGTGTACAAGGAAGTTTATATGTTACCAAATGTTCCATGACATGATCAAATCTTAAAGCGACTCTGTACCCACAATCTGACCCCCCCAAACCCACCGTTTAGATAGCTGCTTTTAATCCAAGATCTGTCTTGGGGTCCGTTCGGCAGCTGATGCAGTTATTGTCCTAACGTAGCCTAGACTGTGTATGCATTAGACTTGCACCATCCCTCCGTCCCTCCTCCCCGCCCTCTTCATCATTAGGAATGCCCCTAGAACATTTTCTTCTGTCTGAACATTGCACAGGTGCCTTAATAATCCAGCCCATGTGCCGTGCTAACACAGCTGATGAATAGTAGAAAATCTGCCTGGAGCATTCCTAATGATGAGGAGGGCAGGGAGGAGGGACAGAGAGGGTGTGTCAGCCTAATGCACAGACACTCTAGGCCACGCCCGTTGGGCACAGGGCTGCAAGTTTAAATGTTGTTTTTTAGGACAATAACTGCATCACCTGCCGAACGGACCCCAGGACAGATCTTGGTGGTTTGGGGGGTCAGATTGTGGGTACAGAGTCGCTTTAACATTGCATAGAGGACACTAATCTTATGTAAGGCTGTTACCCATATAGCTCCCACATATTCTGAGGCACTGTAAAGAAAGGATCCACACTCACTTCAATTTTCTCATTTCTCATCTTGTTGGACAACATACAGTAGACATATATCACAGGTGGAAGCCACATATAGTATTCTGACAAATGGGGAGGAGAGGGTTAACACTCCAACAACAGTTCTTTGCTCCTCACAGCTAAACCTGTAGGACACCTCTGCTCCTGTCAGTGCTGCTGCACAGCATTCCACATTATGCTGAACACTGAAGCTGCATTTTAACGGCTCAGGTGGTTGCAACTGTGACCCTATAGGTATAGGTAATTTTCCAATGTAGTCAAGTCTCTTTTCTCCACAACAGATTCCGGTGGAGCAGTTCAAACCAGCAGATGTGGAGTTTCAGGTCCAGTTCCAGCATGAGAATATTGCAGAGTTATATGGGGCCATCTTATCTGAGAATATGGTCCACCTATACATGGAGGCTGGAGAAGGAGGATCGGTGCTGGAAAAACTGGAGAGCTGCGGACCCCTGCGGGAATTCGAAATTATCTGGGTCGCCAAACATATCCTGAAGGGTCTCGATTTCCTTCACTCCAAAAATGTCATCCACCACGACATAAAACGTAGGTCAATACTTTTAAAAATATTTTTTATTTTATTATAATTTCTATTTTTTTTTTTTTTGCTTGTATTTTTTGTATTGCTTGTATTTCATTTATTACACCCAGCATTGCTTTATGCATGGACGCAATTAGCATTTATATATTATATAAGTAAATGAAAGTGTTAGTCCAATAACAACTTATCACCTATACAAAAAATAGGTCAGAGCCCAACCAATAATGTGAATAGAGGTCCCTGTGTGAATGGAGGGATAGTTGCCCTTTCATTGTATATGGCAGACAGAAAAATATAGAGATCAGTCAGTTCCATAGACATTGAATAAAGCGGTGATCAAGCAAGTGCATTATTTCTCCATTTACACAGGGGACATTCATACTCATGATCGGTGGTCAGACAGAGCCAATTCTAAATTTTCTGCTGCCTGATGGCAAACTGATATGATGCCCCTGCCCCACTGAATACATAGAAAATCTGCAGTGTATAACTGTAACAGCAAAGTGTACTGTATACCTCTATATAATAGTCATACAGCCATTAAGTAATGACTGCATACTCAGTTCTCACCGCCTTGTAACCTACATATGAGACCATCATTTGCAGGTCATGAGGTCTGTGGCGCTAACCATACAGAACAAGAATGGTGTGTAGCAGAAGATGCCCCTCAGAAACTCTGCACTCTGCTGCCTGAGGCAAGATCCTCATCTCGCCTCATGGCAGTTTCAGCCCTAAATACCAAAAATCATTATCACCCTTCTTTGCTGACTGGAATACCCCATTACCAGTTATAGCTGACTGTAAATTCACACAACGTGATCTGAACTTCCACGTGCTTGTAAAACAGTTGTGTATATCCGGCCATTATGTTATTACTCATTAACCTCTGAATACAGTAACGTTTAATGCTCTAATTGTATAGTATATGACCTGACACCGGGAAGTGCTTCCTAATAACCTATTCCCGGCTCGGCTGACAGCCAGGGTGCTTGTTTTGTTTGCCTTGTCTGATATCTCCATTATAATGTAAACCTTTCTTCTCTTCCAGCCAGTAACATTGTATTCATGTCCACTAAAGCCGTCCTGGTGGATTTTGGCCTCAGCATTCAGATGACTGGTGATCTGTATTACCCGAAAGACTTGAGGGGAACTGAGGTAATTTGCTCAGGCCGGCGGCTTAGAACACACAGGCTATTCACATATGTTGGCTGGGGCACAGCTATAATCCTGTAAATCATATTATGTAAAGTAGGAAGGAACGCTAGGTACTTCTGACTGTTCCGTGTCCCGTTTTTTCCTCCTTCCCCTTTTCTGCTCCGTCTGGTTTAAGACAAACAAGTGCTTGTAAATGAAACTTATCAAACAATGACCTCGAGATTTAAGAGTTGATCTGGTACGGGTGTAACCATGCACAGAGGCCTGTTTACCTGAAAGCTCCCAGCATATACAGCAAACATATACACTGAATCAATGGAGTCTGCCATATTGGCCTCTGTTTGGGTGGTATATAGCTGGGTTGGCTTCTGTTTGGTTGGTATACAGCTGGGTTGGCTTCTGTTTGGGGGGTATACAGCTGGGTTGACTTCTGTTTGCGTGGTATACAGCTGGGTTGGCTTCTGTTTGGGGGGTATACAGCTGGGTTGACTTCTGTTTGGGGGGTATACAGCTGGGTTGGCTTCTGTTTGGGTGGTATACAGCTGGGTTGGAATCGCACAGTGATCAGTTACCACCTAATTGCTGTCTCTAATGCTGCGTTTACACACCATAACACACCAACAGGCCAAGTACGGCCTATAATCTATAAGTGTAATAGGGTCTTTAGGGTCCCAATAGACGGAGCGATTTTTTTCATTTTTCTCCAATAAACGATTGTAATCGAGAGCTTTTGTGAACGACTGGAAATAATTCACCATAATACATAATAATAATGATAGTCATTAGTTACGATTACAACCGTAATTACAATCGTTCATATTCATCGTAATAACGAACAAACAATGAGCACATACATCGAAAGATTTGTGAGCGATCAGTGAGCGATTAACTATGATTTTATGATCAACTCAAAAGATGCGATCAACGATTGAATTTTCGTAAGTCGTTTGATGGTTGCCTGCATACACATGAAAAGATTATCGCTTGAATTCAAACGATATAACAATTTTTTGCAGGATAATCTTTAGGGCCCTTAGTATGGCACTCACTAAAGCGGTCACACCCGTCCTTTGTTCATTTATATAAACTATAAAGCTAGTTGATAAACCTGCTCACACACTTCTGCATATCGCAGGCCAAAATTGTAAACTCCCTGAAGATCTGGCTGCACTTTGCAATAGAGAATCTTTAAAAGGGTTATCCAGGATTAGAAAAAGCACAGCTACTTTCTTGCAAAAACAGCGCCACCCCTGCCCTCAGGTTGTGTGAGGTATTACAATTCATCTCCATTCACTTCAATGGAACTGAGCTGCAAAATTATACCTAAACTGAAGACAAGAGTGGTGCTGTTTTTTTAAAGCCTGGAGAACCCCTTTAAAGGAGAAGTCCGGCCAGGGGGAAAAATTTTCTAACGTTAGGGGCAGGGGGAACATAACAAACTATACCATATCACCTCTCCCCGTGCCTCTCCAGTGCTGGATCACCGCTCTGGGACCCCCGCCGGGCTTCGGGATCTTCACCAAAGCCGACGTCACAACCCAACTGATGGACTGGCTGCTCAGCCAGTCAGTGACTGAGGCGCGACGCTGCTCCAGTCACTGATTGGCTAAGCAGGCTGTCCATCAGCCGGGACTGGCATTTTCCCCCTAGTCGTGACCATTCATGCCGCTTATGGCGGGCACAGGGATTTTTCCCCCTGCCACCTGTCAGATTTTTGACCAGGTCGGACTTCTCCCTTATTCACTACGTACAGTATAATGTATTATAACAATGTTGTATAATAAACTGCACTAGCATAGTATAGGGGGCCTCTCAACTTTCCCCAACAGCAGATAGCAGGGTAGAGGGGGATTGGGCATGGTAGACTGCCTGACCATTTTGTTCTCAGAGGGATAAGCCACTGTCATGATATCTCTTTCTTCCTATTTAGAATGCATGTATACTCAGCTGAGCCAAGTATGCATATGTATAGGGGGATCGGGAGAGACAGGTGTTTAGTCCTATTTCCTGTAGCTTTAAAAGATATAGATGGAGCGCTGTATCTGAAAAACAATTTATATTAGGAACTTAATTAGAGAATAACATTTTAATTATTTTCTTGCAGATTTACATGAGCCCAGAAGTTGTCCTCTGCAGGGGGCATTCGACCAAAGCCGATATCTATAGTATGGGTGCCACCATGATTCACATGCAGACAGGAAACCCACCCTGGGTGAAGCGATACCCCCGCTCAGCGTACCCCTCTTACCTGTATATTGTAAGTTGCTTTTTACTACATTTAGTTTATAATTTTTTTTTTTAATACCCCTTTCTGTGTATTAGTATATTTTAGGATTGCTCCCGTGCAAAAGTCACAGTTCATCATCATGAGCGGCTATCTGTCATCACGCTTTAATATTGTATAATTTTAAGAAAAGGCAGTTACTTTTGGACTTAAAGGGGTTATTCAGAATTAAAAAACATAGCTGCTTTCTTGCAGAAACAGCTTCACACCTGTCCTCAGGTTCCATGTGGTATTCCAACTTGGTTTTATTTACTTTAATGGAATTGAGCTGCAGTACCACACAGAAACTGAGAAAAGGGGTGGCGCTGTTTCTGTAAAAAAAAAAAAAAAAAAAAAAAAGGATTCTCTTTCAACTTTTCTGAAAATTAGATGTCCAACATATAAAAAATATCAGTATCATTCACTCTGAACTGTAAAACCATGATAACTACAGTCCCCATAGGCCGCATAAGCTCTTCCTTAAAGCGACTCTTTACCCACAATCTGAACCCCCAAACCGCTTGTACCGTTGGATAGCTGCTTTTAATCCAAGATCTGTCCTGGTGGCCGTTCGGCAGGTGATGCAGTTATTGTACTAAAAAAAACCTTTTAAACTTGCAGCCCTGTGTCAAATTGGCGTGGCCTAGAGTATCCATGCCCTAGGATTGGGACACCCCTCCGTCCCTCCTCCCCGCCCTTCTTATCATTAGGAATGCTCCTGGAACATTTTCACCTATTCATCACCTGTGTGAACACTGCACATTAGCTGGATACTTAAGGCACCTGTGCAGTGTTCAGACAGGTGAGGAATAGGAAAAATTGTGAAGAGGGCGGGGAGGAGGGACGGAGGGGCGCAGCAATCCTAGGACATGGGTGCTCTAGGCCACGACAGTGTGACACAGGGCTGCAAGTTTAAAAGTTGTTTTTTAGGACAATAACTGCATCCCCTTCCCGAACGGACCCCAGGACAGATCTTGGATTAAAAGCAGCTATCCGAAGGTACAAATGGTTGGGGGGGGGGGGGGGGGGGGTCAGATTGGGGGTACAGAGTCGCTTTAAAATAAAAAGCCTTGATTCATCAATTTCTTTAGGGTCAGTACAGAAAAGTCCCCAATTTTAACCCAGTTTGCAGGATCTTACGGATAGTTGGTTACCCTAGGGAGATACTCGGGTCTATTCTTGCAAAGTCTGAATAGTAGTGTTCCAGAAGTAATAGGGGGAGATTTATCAAAGGGTGTACAATATACACTGATATAAACTACCCACGGCAACCAATTACAGCTCAGCTTTCAGCTCTGGTAAAATGAAAGCTGAGCTGTGATTGGCTGCGGTGGGCAGTTTACACCAGTGTATATTTTACACCCTTTGATAAATTTGATGTTACTCTCTGGTGCGGCCTATTAGATGTAGTTGCTTATACTTCCAGTAGGTGGCAGCAGAGAACAAGCTCTCTTCAAACTTTGCATATTTTTTTCCCATGGAGCATTGCTTATAAGACTCCTCCTGGTGCTCTCCTCAAGGAGACACATTTCCCTCAAAGTGAGATATCTTCACTCTAGGTAGCAATAATTTTTTTTTTATCAGCTTAGTTTAGAAGGTCACGTGACTTAAGTAGACACATAAAATCTTCTAAAAAAACCTAAAATTCCGTAATGTAATTTCTGATCTTTGATATTTTCCCAAAGATACACAAACAAGCGCCTCCCTTAGAGGATATCGCCGAGGACTGCAGTCCCGTCATGCGAGACTTTTTGGTTTCAGTCTTGGATAAGAATCCAAATCAGCGACCGACCGCGGCAGTGCTCCTGAAACACGAGGCGCTGAACCCACCTCCGGAGGAGCAGCCTCGCTGCCAGAGCCTGGACACAGCTTTGCTTGAAAGGAAAAGAATGGCTAAAAAGGAGCTGGAGTTGCCCGAAAATATTACAGGTACAGATGGTTACTATTGTTCTCTTCATTTTATTCCATATATTAAAGTGCTGCTTTAAAGGGGTTAAACAGTGAAAATCTTTTTCTCTTAAATCAACTGGTTCAGAACGCTATATAGATTTGTAATATATTTTTATTTCAAAATCTCAAATTTTCCCATATTTATCAGCTGCTGTATGTCCTGCGGGAAATGCTTTCTTTTCAGTCCGACACAGTGCTCTCTACTGACATCTCTGGCCGAGACAGGAACTGTCCAGAGCAGGAGAGGTTTTCTATGGAGATTTGCTGCTGTTTTGTTCTAGGACAGAGGTGGCAGCAGAGAGCACTGTGTCAAACTGAAAAGAAAACATTTTCTGCAGGACATACAGCAGCTGGTAAGCACTGGAAGGTTTCAGATTTTTTTTTTTTACATAGAATTAAATTACAAATCTGTATAACTTTCTGAAACCAGTTGATTTGAAAGAATTTTTTTCCGCTGGATAACTCCTTTAAGCGTAAGGTTCATTCAGCAGACACCACGTGTTATAGTGGTGTGACATATCTTTGCACTCTGGAGACTCCCGTTCCACCAGAGACAAGATTTTCCACTTTAGAATCAAGTCTGTGTAGCAAAAAAAGCAGAACTTCTACCCGGGGCGGATTTTGTTAAGACTAAAAAAAAGGAACCTGCCAGCAGAACTTCCTCTCTCTATTATTATCATCACGTTCATATCTTCTATAACATTTATAAGTATTGAAAACACTTCAAAAGGCAAAGAATAGTTGTATCAGGTTTATAGGAAGAATTTATCTTTTATTTTCAGTCTGACACAGTGCTCTCTGCTGCCATCTCTGGCCGAGACAGGAACTGTCCAGAGCAGGAGAGGTTTTCTATGGGGATTCATATAAAACCGTGACAGAATTCCTGTCTCGGCCAGAGATGTCAGCAGAGAGCACTGTGTCAGACTGAAAATAGCACAACATTTCCTGCATGACATACAGCAGCTAATAAGTATGGGAATACTTGAGATTTTTTAATAGAAGTAAATTACTCATCTATATAACTTTCTGCTATCAGTTGATTTGAAAGAAAAAGATTTTAGCTGGACAACCCCTTTAACTCTTGTATCTCAGCTCATGTCTCTACCATGGCATTAAAGGAATTTTGGGTGTGGGGCGCTGTTTGGCAAAATATTTACAGTACATCGGAGACCTCATGGTCTTTGGTGGTCACAGATGATGTTACCTTGGGAAACCCATGGTTCTGTAAGATTTAAAGGGATAATCCGGCTTAAAAATTCTTTTAACTAATTGGTCAGAAAGTTAGGGTCACTTCACACTACGAAATTAGGGCGGAGTTTCAAGCGGGCCCGCACCATGGACACCAATGGAAGTTCCGCCTGTTTCATTGATTGAATAGGATCCCCTATTCAATCAATGGGACAGATGGAACTTCAAGCGGTGTCCATGGTGCAGGCCACGCTTGAAACTCTACCCTAATTCCGGAGTGTGAATGGGCCCTTATACTGACTTCTAAAATTACTTCTATTTAAAAGTCTCAAGTCCTCCAGTACTTATCCTGCATAAATTGGTATATTCTTTCCAGTCTGCTCTCTGCTGCCACCTCTGTCCACGTCAGGAACTGTCCAGAGTAGTAGCAAATGCCCATAGAAAATTTCTCCTGCTCTGTACAGTTCTTGACATAGGCAGAGGTGGCAGCACAGAGCACTGTGTCAGACTGGAAAGAATACACCACTTCCTGCAGGACATACAGCAGCTGATAAGTACTGGAAGACTTCAGAATTATAAATAGAAGTAAAATACCAATTTATATAACTTTGACAACAGTTGATATGAAAGAATTTTTTTTCATCAGAATACCCCTTTAAGGGTAGCGTTTCTAAGTCAATCCCCCCCATATGGTCTGTTATATATATGGCCCTATATATATTCGGCCATCCACCATAGGGCATCTCACCGACTTCCTTTGATCATATTACTGTGTAAGGAGCTGGTTTTGTTTGTCGCTGACACGGTTCACTCACTTTCACACTTGTTCTTGTAGATTCTTCTTTATACACGAGCGAGGAGTCCGAGCTTCTAAGAAGACAGCGCTCTCTATCCATCGACCTGGGCGCCCTCGCTGGATATTTTAACCTTGTGCGTGGACCTCCTACCGTGGAATATGAATGTCAGTAAATGGAGACGGACAGAAAGGACTGACCTCTCATCTGAAGGAACATCTGGCAAACTCTACATTTATATTGTTATATAAAAAGGCTGCTTTGTATGGAAAGTGCTAGACGGGTGAATATTGGGGTAGAACGTGTGATGTAAAGTCTATAGCTAACACTTTACTACCTTTTGTACAATTTTACTCTTTTAGGAGCGGCTCCGCTCACATCTATATGTTTCTAATGAATCGGTTTTAACAAACGAAACATAATGGTTTCCACAATTTCCACATATTGCAAACAGATTTTTTTTCCTACTGGTAATGTAATACACTGCAGATTTTCCATAGCAAGTCTACCCCATGTGAACATACCCTTAAAGGAGTTGTCCAGCAAAAATCTTTTTCTTTCAAATCAACTGATATCAGAAAGTTACATAGATGTGTAATTTACTTCTATTAAAAAATCTCAAGTCTTCCCATACTTATTAGCTGCTGTATGTCATGCAGGAAATGTTTTATTTTCAGTCTGACACAGTGCTCTCTGCTGACATCTCTGGTCGAGACAGGAACTCTTTCTCGGTTTTCTATGAATCCCCATAGAAAACCTCTCCGTCTATGGAGAGTTCCTGTCTCGGCCAGAGGTGTCAGCAGAGATCACTGTGTCAGACTGAAATTAAAACACCATTTCCTGCATGACATACAGCAGCTAATAAGTATGGGAAAACTTGAGATTTTTTAATAGAAGTAAATTACAAATCTATATAACTATATCTACATCTATATATAACTGTATCTATATCTATATATAACTTTCTGATATCAGTTGATGTGAAAGAAAAAGATTTTCACTGGACAACCCCTTTAAGATTCTTACATGTTTTATACTTTAAAGGGAACTTGTCACCAAGACAATGCTATCTAATCTCTCACCATCATGTTATAGAGCAGGAAGAAATGAGCAAATCGATATATAACTTTGTGGGAAAAGATTCATTATCATTTAAAACATGCTGATTGAAATCCCTGCTCATTCTGGGATAAGGAGTCCAGTGGGCGGGGTCTCTCAATGCACTGGACTCTTTAGCATGGTAACATCAGAGTTTTCTATTAGTAAATTACTAGTTATACTGAATCTTTTTTTTTATAAAAATATATAGCAATCCGCTCAGGTTCTTCCTGTTTTATAACATGATGCTGATAGCTTAGGTAGAATTTTCATGGTGACAGGTTCCCTTTAAAAAACCTGATTCCTCTAAAATAAATACAAATACTATAAGTAAAAATGGTAAAAGAAGAAAAAAAATTATAATAATAATAGCATAAAAAGGCCAGTTAACTACCATGAGCTCAAAATGAGAATCTAAGGCCAAACATTTGTGCAGTATTAAGGGACTAATGGGTGAGCAGAGTTTTTTTTTAGTTTTTTTTTTTAACTGGATAGACAGTAATAGCAGTAGACCTCTCATCCTTTCCTTTCTGGGACCTAACCAGCCAGAAAATGGAGAGGCCCCCGGATGAGCCTTAGGCTGGGTTCACACTGCTTTTTTGCAGTCTGTTTAACCTATCCGTTTAAGAAAAAAAAAAGGAAAAAATGCATCCATTTTCATCTTCCTTTTTTTTTCTTTTATAATGGAAGTCAATAGAAAAATGGACATAATGCACACAATTGCATCCGTTTTTGCATCCGTCTTTTTTTTTCTTTAAATATATACCTTAAACGGACTGCAAGAACACAGTGTGAACCCAGCCTTACTGCGACTCTGCTATTCTGCCTGCCAAAAACAATGAAAAAGTGTCAAAATGGAGCTAACCAAAGCCAAAAAAAAAAGTTATTGTCAATGGGATCCATTCTGGGTGAACATCAGTGTGAACAGAGCCTAAGCTATCATCTCTCCTAAGATTTATGTATATAGATCACACATATAATCATCAGCACTGTACTGTATCATAATGTAGGTTTATTTTTGTTTGATGTAAATATATATATATAAAAAACCTATAGTTGTACAATAGGAGCAGGTTCCTTATTGTACATGGTTACGTGTGAAATGTGAATTATTATATTTTAACATGCACCTAGTACATCCTGACGGATGATCGAGAACGACAATGCCGCGAGCTGCGTTGATCGCGTTTCTGGCATTTATATGGTTAGTTTTGCTTAGTGAATGTGGGAAAGTAGAAAGACGACAATTAGTCGCTGTGGAAACGGTAAATCATACTGTGTATGACGAATATGGAAAGCGTCGGTATGAAGCATTCGTTCTAGAGTGTAATCTGTAAAATAATCTGTGGATAACGGATTGTAAAAAATAATAAATACGTCTGAAAAGGCATTACATGGCTGGTCTGTTTTATTACATTACTCTTTATACATAAAAAACTAACTTCATGTTGAAACTTTTTGTCTTTCTTCATGCACACAGCTGTATTACGCAAGTGAAGATAGTGAAGATACGTTTTCATTAAGTATGCCCTGGCTGGCCCACCCCTCCTAATGGATATTCTTCCGGCGCTCTGCAGGGTTGATCAGAAGATTGACATCACTGCAGATCGCTGCCTCGATATTCATTAGGAGAGGCGGACTGGCCGGGGTGGATCGGTGCAGTAGCCCCACCCCCAGTGCTCAGGGACCTCCATTCTCCACTATATCCCACCAATCTGCTAGTAATCCCCCATCCTGTTGACTTTCACACTTAATTTGTATTGCCAATGTATATGCACCCTAAGGCTATGTTCACATGTTCTATGAGACCGTCCGTTCTGTGACCCGGTTGGGTCACGAAACGGCTGGTGTCATTAAAGATCATCCCAGCCGGTACTGCAGTACCGGCCGGATGATCTTTAGTGCAGCAGAGTTCTGATGCGGGCACATCCGAACTCCCCACTGTACACTATGGAGTGTGTGGCCGGAGCCACTCGCCCCACAGTGTGTACTGACACGGTTTTCTGCGGCCTCTATTCAATAAATAGCAGCCGCAGAAAACTGACATGTCAGTTTTCTACGGCGCCGCTAGGGATCCCGGCCGGAGTGTATACCCTGTGTATACACTCTGGCCGGGATTCCCTCGGCCTGCAGCACAACGTAGGAAACTTACGTTGTGTGAACATGGCCTAAAAAAGTACCAAAAGACTGCAACCAATGATGGAAAAATGTATGGGTTTCAGAATACAATTTTATTTAAAGAAATTTTTTTATTAAAACAATATAAATTTTGCATTGCTGACTCACAAAATAAAGGTGCTATTGAAACTAAACTCAAAAAACTACTTTAAAACTTCAGTTTTTTGACTCTTTCCAACCAACAAAAATCTTCACTTTTTTATGCATTATATGGCACATTAAATGATGCCATAAAAATACAACTTGTCAGCAATATCAGCAGAAAATAAAAGTTATGGAAGACAGGGATAAAAAAAAAATACAAAAAAAAATAATATATATATATATATATATATATATATGTGTGTAAAAAAAAAAAAATATCTTCACCAAAACCTTAGTTTTTAAAAAAAATTTTTTAACCTGAAGCTGGAGTACTCCTTTATGTTATAGTAACAGGGGACATTTATTAAGCCCGAAGTTTTTTACGCCGGACTTAAAAATGTCCCCGCATCTATGGCGCTACGGAGATTTATGTAGAGACTGACTGCCTCTACATAAATCCTGTGCACTCCGGTGCGCACGGCCGAAAAGCTATGCCAGCTAAGGACTGGAGTAGGTTTTCGATTTATCTTTTAGAGAAAATAATAGTGAATCGCGCGGACTATCAGTCCGCCCCCCCCCCCCCGTTCCGCCCCAACCACACCCCCTCCCGCCCCCCCGGCGTACCCGGCGTAAAGAGCCGCTTTGCAAATAAAATATTCGCAAATCGGCTCTTTACGCCTGAAAACATATGATATGATAAGATGTTTTATTGGCTTCCAAAAAAGGATTGACAAAAAAACAAAACAAAACAAAAAAACATGAAGGCCGAAGCAGAACTAGCCCTTCGGGAGGATTAGATATTAGAACGTGATGAAGTATATGGGTGGTGATAAGTGAATGTGTTTCGGGAAGGGCTGGAAGATCAGTTATTACACAATACGGCAGCCCGAGAGCTGCCAGCTGAAGGAAATGCAGAGGTGGATGTGCGGTATCAGTCATCTGCACACAGTTCAGTAGTTCATCGCGATTTCACTATATATTACACAAGCAGACATGGCCGATCTAATAAACTACGTGAAAGTTTGGAGGAAAGCACAAGGGGGTAAATTTATCAAACTTTGGTCAAAGGAAAATCTTGTTGCTTGCTATGGGCAACTGCTCCTCTGGCTTGATAAATATCCCGTAATAATTGCAGTAGGTGGGTGAACGTTATGGCGGATATTTTACAGGCCTCCTACACACATCCATGTTTACCTCTTTACTGCATGGTCCATGACATAAAGATTGACAACAAATAGATGACACCTAGAGATGAGCGCCTCTTGTGCTTGCTCAAGTCCATCCGAGCCTGGACGTTCAGCGTTTGATTATCGATGGCTGAAGAAGTTGGATGCAGCCCTAGGGCTGCCAGAAAAACATGGACACATCCTAAGGCCTATGGCTGTTTCCATGTTTTCCAGGACTCCCTAGGGCTGCATCCAACTTCTTCAGCCACCCATAATGAAATGCTGAACGCTCAGGCTCGGATGGATGTGACCAAGCACAAGATGCGCTCATCTCTAATGACACCCATGAGCTTGTGGAGAGAAAAAAAGGTCTTTAGAGCCCCGACTGGGCTCTGAGCAAATGTAGAGATCATGGCATCCACAATTGTGTGGGCTGGCCCATAGACTTTAACAGGTTCTATACTATCCTCAATTGTGACAAACGTGTAAGAGGCCTAAAGTTATCTTTGTACAACAGAAAGTGACCATTGTAACAATTTTTTAATGCTAACCTACCCAAGGTGGACTTAGGTCTTATATTCATGGGCACATTAAAGCTATATCATGCTGTGAAATCATAAAGCTGCAAAGGATAGGGCCTAAAAGGGAAACTAACATCAGGTTAGACACATCTAACCTGCTGATGTGTCCTCATAGCGCACGGGGCGCTGGGAATGAAGGTAAATTCCCTACCTTGATCCTTATTGTTGTTTTTGGGAAATTCCAAGTTATTTTGAATTCTAAATGAGATGGTCTGGTGTAATTGGGGGCGGAACTACCACCCTCAGTGCATTGATCTCCCCCAGCCGGCTCGCTCCTCCTAATAAATGTAGAGACAATGCTATGAAGTGACGTCAATCCAATGTTCATCACTGCGGAGCGCTTGTTAAATATTCATTAGGGGGGCTGGCTGGCCAGGGTGCATTGGTGCACTGAGGGTTGTAGTCCCTCATTTACATAACAAACAAACTACAGATTATCTGAAAACAGTGCTGAGGATCAAGGTAAGGGAATTACCTTCATCCTTACCGCCCCGTGCCCTATAGGGACATATCAGCAGGTTAGATGCTTCTATGCTGCTGTTGGTTTCCCTTTAATGCACATTTATAAGCCCCATTTTAGATGCATTCAGGCGCTAGTAATCAGTGTTGTTTCTTCCCGTATATTGCCGGGCAGTCAGTGTATTCTGTAAGGGAAGTGGGGATAAAGGAAACAAAGGCGGGAGGATGAATAGATTGTAAAGGCATAAGCACTTCCCCTCCAAAAATCTTTGCATCTTTTTAAGTTTCAATTGTTTTGCATATTTTGCAATGTCAATTTTTTTTAACTTTAATTCCACACCCCACACTACACTAAGAACGTGAACTGCTGCCTCAGCTCTATTCTTACAAGGCTCGGTAATCCAGGGGTAGAGAGCGCACACCTGTTAACTCAGCACTTGCTTCCTCCTCGTTCCCCGCTTGTGGCCTGTGCTATTACATGCAGAGATGGTGAGAAGGGAGGAGGGGCCGCCCGAATGATCCTTAGATCATTCTGGCTGCCCATTGAAGTCAGCAGCAGTCTGCTGCCACTGCTCCTATTACATGGAGCAAAGCGCTGCAGACCATCGCTGCACAAATCATTATCTTTCAACATGCGCTACTATACTAATTGATATTCGCCTGAATGGTTGGTAATCTGCCAAGTACGGTAATTATTTAGTGTAATAAGGCCTTTACTTTTGTGCGCGGTCGAGGAGTTGGGCATTGGTGCCCCACCAATAAACTGCTTTGTCCTGGACAACCGCTTTATATGTAATATTTCATAGAGAACCTGACTAAAGGCACACACATTTGACAATGCATTTTTTGGAGAGGAAAAAAAATCTTTAGGGTGTGTTCACACGTACACTATATGCAGCAGATCTGCAGCAGATTTGATGGTGCAGATTTGCTTTGAATCTAGTTTCCGCAATCAAATCTGCTGCAGATCTTCTGCAAATGATGTACATGTGAACGCACCCTAAAGAGGAACTAGAATCTAGAATTAGACTAATCTAACCTGCTGATAGCCCCTTATGCACACGGGGTGCTAAGAAGTAAAGGTATAAATAAAAAAAAATTGACCAGAAATTGAAGGTTATATAATATCAAAAATCCGAGAGCTGCCTATAAAAAACAGCCCTAAATACCCTAATTTTCCCAATAACCCTGAGGAATACTGATGATACCTTTATTAATTTAGTTAAAAAAAAAACAAACAAAGCTAAACTATGTAGAAATCACACACATTTAAAAACACAGCGACACTGCCATCTAGTGGCTATGAAGTACAACAGTAGAAGTTTCCCACTCAGCTGTAACTAATTGTAGCTATTGTTATATTAGTGTAAAGATCTGTAAAGATGACTCAGCTGCAGACAGCTATAGTCGGTATAGGATGGCCAGGTCAGTGCCATCTAAAACGTACAGCTTACCCCCCTCAACATGTTTCGGCACGCCTGGTGCCTTTGTCAAGGGGTGTCGGGCAGTCTGATAAAAACGCCAGATTTAGAACTGTATGACCTCTCATTGACAGCTCATCAGATCGCGCTGCCAATCAGGATTAGAGATGATCGAACATCAGAAAATCTTGTTTGACCCTTGTTGAACCTTCTGCATTTGATTCGCGATGCCTTCCTGGTCCGTTGGGAAGGAGGAGACAGCTCGGGTACCGCCTGGAATTCTGGGTTACAGCCTAGGTAATTCCAGGCGGTACTCGACCAGGAAGGCATCGGGAATCAAATGCGGAAGGTTCAACAAGGTCAGGATATATTTGTAACCAGTGGCGGATTAAATGTACCCTGGGCCCCGGGCTGTCCACCCAACCTGGGCCCCCCCCCCGGTCAATCCGCCCACATTATACTCCGCTACTGCCCCCCCCCCCCCCACGCTGTTGCCAATAAACACTGCCTGCCTCCCCTCCTGTCAGGAGAGGAGGGGGCTGATCTTATAGGGGAGGTCGCAGCATCCCAGCAGCACAGATGATGTCAGGAGAGGAGGGTGCTAATCCTATAGGAGATGGTCCCCCTCTTCCCCCCTTATAGATGGTCACCCTCTTCCCCCCATATAGATGGTCCCCCTCTTCCCCCTTATAGATGGTCCTACTCTTCCCCCCCCTTAAACCCTTATTGATGGTCCTCCTCTTCCCCCCCTCTTATAGATGGCCCCCCTCTTTCCCCCCCTCTTATAGATGGTCCCCCTCTTTTCCCCCTCTTATAAATGGTCCCCCTCTTCCCCCCCCTCTTATAGATGGTCCCCCTCCCCCCCCCCCCTCTTATAGATGGTCCCCCTCTTTCCCCCCCTCTTATAGATGGTCCCCCTCTTTCCCCCCTCTTATAGATGGTCCCCTCTCCCCCCTCTTATAGATGGTCCCCCTCCCCCCCCTCTTATAAATGGTCCCCCTCTTTCCCCCCTCTTATAGATGGTCCCCCTCTTCCCCCCTCTTATAGATGGTCCCCCTCTTCCCCCCCCCCCTCTTATAGATGGTCCCCCTCTCCCCCCTCTTATAGATGGTCCCCCTCTTCCCCCCCCTCTTATAGATGGTCCCCCTCTCCCCCCCCCCCTCTTATAGATGGTCCTCCTCTTCCCCCCTCTTATAGATGGTCCCCCTCTTTCCCTCCCTTATAGATGGTCCCCCTCTCCCCCCCCCTCTTATAGATGGTCCCCCTCTTCCCCCCCCTCTTATAGATGGTCCCCCTCTTTCCCCCCCTCTTATAGATGGTCCCCCTCTTCCCCCCCCCTTATAGATGGCCCCCCTCTTTCCCCCCCTCTTATAGATGGTCCCCCTCTTTCCCCCCCTCTTATAGATGGTCCCCCTCTTTCCCCCCCTTATAGATGGCCCCCCTCTTTTCCCCCTCTTATAGATGGTCCCCCTCTTTCCCCCCCTTATAGATGGTCCCCCCTCTCCCCCCCTCTTATAGATGGTCCCCCCTCTCCCCCCCCCTTATAGATGGTCCCCCTCTCCCCCCTCCCTTATAGATGGTCCCCCTCTTTTCCCCCCTCTTATAGATGGTCCCCCTCTTTTCCCCCCTCTTATAGATGGTCCCCCCTCTTCCCCCCCCCCTCTTATAGATGGCCCCCCTCTTTTCCCCCCCTCCGTGCAGGCAGATTTAAAAAAAAAAAAAAAAACCTTACAACCCGTTCCCCCGCCGATCCTCTCCTGTCCTGCAGGCTCCGTCTGTCCCCCGGCTGTTGCGCAGCTGCCGGAGGTCTCCCGTCCTATCCCCCGGCAGCGCACGCATCAGAGAGCTCCCTGTGCGCCAGAAGTCACAGCCACAAGCGCACGGGTAGCTGTCTGATGCGCGCGCTCCCGGGGACAGGACGGGACAACTCTGGCAGCCAGGGGACAGTAAGAGCAGGACTCTTGTGACCGCAAGCTAAACAATGCTTGCGGTCACAAGAGCCTGCAGTGGCGAGGGGGGGGCGGGCCGCAGCGGCATTATCATGTGGGCGGCGTGACATGGGCCCCCCGGAGCCTTGGGCCCGCCCACATTATAATCCGCCATTGCGGGTAACCATTAGACCAATCCCTAAAGTCCACAGGTATGACGAGAATGAAGCCTAGCAATGCTTCAACCAATCAATGAATAATAAGTGTTGGGAGTCAGGAAAGGCCGTGGGATGTCATGTGACCAGCCCGTCAGAGGACACTGTGCGGCCCTTAGGAACTCCCAGGATGTAGAAATAGTAATAACATAGTAATAACGTTGGCATTTGAGGTCCACCATGAACAGCTTAATTTTTTGGACCTAACTATCTCCTTGGAGCCTGATGGCAGCGTCCATACTAGGGTCTTCCGTAAACCCACGTCGACTAACAGCTTTTTGGAGAAGAAGGGGATACCAGTCAGTCAATATTTGAGGGCAAGCAGGAACTGTTCTTTTGATGAGGCATTTTTGCATGAATCCAACATCCTGTAATACAGGTTAGAGGCTAGAAGTTACCCTAAGAAGATCCCTGCATAGGGCACTCGCCAGGAGGAACTCCTCAGATCATCTCCCCCCCACAGAATCGAGCCAAAGAGAACTGATACGTTGTATTGGTACTTATGAACAATTTTTTTTCTTTAGTAAATTTTATTAGTTTATAATGATAAAGTAATTATCTACATAGAAACATCTTAATATCTTATCTTCACAGCCACAGAGTATACTAAGCCCACCCACCTAACAGAGAATAATTCTCTAATCCACCAACAACAGACCCTTGCAGTTAAAGCAGAATCCTGTATGATTTAACACGCAGGGCGCCATCCCGACCTTACACTAATCGTAGGAGGCGGGCTGAAACTTCACACATACAAGGGGCCCCCACCAAGTGCCCCACCCCCCAGTGCCGACAGGGCGAGGACGCACCCCCGCCAGAGCCGCTTCATCCAGGCCCCTTTAAAATAAACTAGGGGGGCGTCCCGCATGCACCCCACAGGTCATATGATCTTCAAACATCCTACTCTTTGGTAGTCAACCTACCAATGTTACCCTACTTATCTATCTGTTGATTATAATATCAACTAAACGTCTGTAACCTCCCTCCCCCTCTCAGCTGACAAAAAAAAAACACCCTCGCATAATTAACCTCTTTAGCCCAATAATCCTCCCATTTAGCAACCAATTCTTGTAAATTACTATCTTTACATTTCTTTATGTACTTGTTATGGCAGAGTTCATGTGCTAACATCGTACTCCCCACCTCGCTCCATTCTTTACACATTGGGTGAGATCCAATTCCTCAATACAGTCAATAGTATTGCAGAAGTTGGAATTGTATTACAGTTGTCTGGATGTGGTTAGTCTGGGCTGTCTGGTGTCCTGTGGGCACTGGGGGCTGGTGCCGCTGATGGGTGTCCAGGGAGTGTGGGTCGGCGGTCTGGTGCGGCCGGTGGGTTCCAGGGGGTGCAGCAGGCCTAGTGCGGCCAGCGGGTGTCCAGTGGGTGGGGGTGGGGTGGGGGGGGCTGTCCAAGGTGTAGGGTTGCTGGTGTGAGCCCTACCATGGAGGCAGATCACGCCTCCGGCCCTGTAGCAGCTGCATGTTCTGCCTCCATGGTAGCTACTCCAGTGATTTTAGTGTCAGCCATTTTATGCTGGCTAATACCAGGCCACGACTTAGTAATGGATGCCATCTATCAGATTTCCACTACAAAGCCTATAATAAAAAAAATTATAAATACACAACACAATTGAGAAAGGTACAAAAAAGAACAGCCCCAAACCACTCGTTGACCATATATATATATATATATATATATATATATATATATATATCAGAAGAATACCGCAGCACTCATGGGATAGAGTTCAACATAGAGTTCAATGGTTTGGGGAAATAAACACGCTGTGTTGAACTCTATCCCATGAGTGCTGCGGTATTCTTCTGATTTATATTACCTATACCGGGTATATACCGCCTGGCACCACATCTATTGCTACACGAGTGCTTCATTCATTCAGAATTTCACTTATATATAAATATTAAAAAAAAACACAACGCTGCTCATTGACATAGTCCATCGAAACCGACGCAAACCAATATCTGAAAGATAAAAGGGAAAATCACACAAAAAAGCCAGGAGCAGAACACCTATCATTTATAAAGGTGCTCTGCAGTTTACAGTGTGCAGCATCGCTTACAGTCTGCAACACAAGGGGTGAAGTGAGAATGCATGGTATCCACACTTGGCTGCCAGACTGAACAATGTGGCCCCCAGGGAGTTAAGTGAGGATGCTGTGACACCCGTGATAGTAAACTGCTCTGCAGTTTTCAGTGTGCAGCATCTTACCAGATGCTGCTTACAGTCGGCAACACAAGCGGTTAAGTGAGAATGCATTACATTCACACTTAACCCTTTGGGTGCCAGACTGAACAATGTGGCCCCCAGGGAGTTAAGTGAGGATGCTGTGACACCCATGATAGTAAACTGCTCTGCATTTTACAGTGTGCAGCATCTTACCAGATGCTGCTTACAGTCTGCAACACAAGCAGTTAAGTGAGAATGCATGGCATCCACACTTAACCCTTTGGGTGCCAGACTGAACAATGTGGCCCCCAGGGAGTTAAGTGAGGATGCTGTGACACCCATGATAGTACAGTGCTTGTCTGGGGTGTGTAGATAACTGCAGCATAAAGGAACTTTGCATACACTGATCTATTACTTTAAACTTAGTTTTTATGTGTAATTCTCCATTTCCTTATTTAGTCCTACATTTAACATGCAGAAGATAGATATTCTATGACCTCAGCGGATTAAATAGATTTGTCTAAATTACATTGGGCTTTTGAACAAGAATAAACTTCTGTAATTCTAAGAAATGTTATGTTAAAGTGTAATGATACAATGTGCCACTAGGCATGCTAGTCAGCAGTTTTCTTATGTCTAGTGAATGAAAACTGGAACTCCTATATACATATATACTGAGACCAATATTATGTATTAAATATTATGAAATATTATCACCATACATATTACTGCTATACTGTTACTGACTAAATCCTGTATACTGAGACCAATATTACCAATAATACCAGTATACAAGAGGAAAATGTTACTGCCACACCACAACCATCGCTACCATATTGTTACTGACCAAATCCAGTATACTAAAACTAATTCAACCCAGTACCGGATAACTAGTAACAAATATTACCACCACATACTGACTAACACCACTGCTGCTACTGAATAACATCCACTGTACAAAGATTAATATCACTTCATACAGTCATATAGAGGTAGACCCAGCTCTACCTCTTCATATACTGTACTCCATATAAACCTTATAGATGGCCCCTTTGTTGTCCCCCTTATATATCGTCCCCTCTGTGTATTCCCTATAGTATACGGCTCCCCCTCTGTTTAGTCCCCCTTTCAGATGGCCCCTCTGTGTATTCCCCGTTACAGATGGCCCCCTGTGTTGCCCCCCTCTGCCCCCTTATAGATGGCCCCCTGTGTTGCCCCCCTTATAGATGGCCCCCTTATGTTGATCCCCCTTATAGATGGCCCCCTTATGTTGCCCCCCCTTATAGATGGTCCTCTTATGTTGCCCCCCCCTTGTAGATGGTCCTCTTATGTTGCCCCCCCCCCTTATAGATGCCCCCCTCTGTGTTGTTCCCTTTATGTTGCCCCCTTATGGATTCCCTTCCTGTGTTGTCCCCCTTATAGATGCCCCCCCGTGTGTCCTACTTTTAGATGGCCCCCCCTGTTGTCCCCTTATAAATGCCCCCTTATGTTGTCCCCCATATAGATACCCTCTTATGTTGCCCCCCCATATAATCCTGTATACTGAGACCAATATTACCAATAATACCAGGATACAGGAAGGGAATATTATCACCATACATATTACCGCCATACTGTTACTGACCAAATCCTGTATACTGAGACCAATGTTACCAATAACACCAGTATACAAGGTGGAAATATTACTGCCATACCACAACCACTACTGTCACCACGATATTGTTACTGACCAAATCCAGTATACTAAGACAATAAAACAAAGTACCAGATTAAAGGTAACAAATTATACCACCACATACTGACTAACACCACTACATACTGACTAATACCACCACATACTGACTAATACCACCACATACTGACTAATACCACCACTGCTACTGAATAAGATCCACTGTACAATGATCACTATCACCTCATACAGTCATATAGAGGCTGACCCAGCTCTACACAGGTTCTGTACTCCATATAAATTACAATTCAGTTATATCAAGTGACCAACAGGGGGACGTCTTCTGTGATAAAAGTGGTTTTTATCTTCTTCTTGATCTGCCCTGGGCCATTATGATAACTTCTCCCAGCCATGAATCCACAGAATGTGCCAGACAGACATATTAGGCTCCTCACTCTGTCAACATCCTCATCTCTTACACATCTGGACATTTGTATTGGCCCCTTTACACCCTCATTTAGTGGGTAGCCCTGACACTATGTGATCCCCCTTATAGTATATGCCCCACTCTGTGTAGCCACCTTATAGATGTTCCCTTGTTCAGTCTTCAGATCGTTCAGATAGCCCCCTGTGCATCTCCTAGAGAGCCCCCCTTTGTGTAGTCCCCCATAGTAGATGGCCCCTTCCGTGCATGCCCTATTGTATACACCCCGCTCGTGTTGTCCCCCTTAAAGATGCCCCCCTGTTTTGCCCTCCTTATAGATGGCCCCCCTGCGTTGCCCCTGCTTATAGATGGCCCCTGTGTTGTCACCCTTATACATGCCCCCTTATGTTGCCCCCTCACTTATAGATTGCCCCCCTGTTTGTCCCCCCTCATAGATGGCCCCTGTGTTGTCCCCTTATACATGCACCCCTTATGTTGTCCCCCATATAGACGCCCCCCTTATGTTGTCCCACGCTCAACAGATAAAAAGAAAGAAATAAAAAAAACACAACTCACCTAACACCTTGCTCCCCCGTCGCAGCTCCCTTCTCCCTTCTCCTGTCTTCTCCTGCAGTGTCAGTCTGGCCCCAGGCTAATGCGCGGCTCCCTGGAGGTGTCCCCAGGATTTCTGAGCTCAGTGCATGCTGGGGATGTTACTTCCAGCACAGGGAGCGTCCATAACACACGCTCCCTGTGCCGGAAGTAAAATCCCCAGCATGCACTGAGCTCCCTGGTGCGTGTGCTGCCCAGAAATCCCGGGGACACCTCCAGGGAGCCGCGCATTATCCTGGGGCCAGACTGACACTGACTGTTGTGGCTGCAAGAAAAGCACTGCTTGTGATCACAAGAGTGATTGATTGGTGGTACGTGAAGGGGAGGGGTTAGTGCTGTGGCAAGGGGGGTGCGGGCCCCACTCACTGGCCGGCCTGGTCGCAACGGCTGCTGCTGCGACCGCAGTAGCTACGCCACTGTATACACTAATATAACACTAGCTAAAATTAGTTATAACCGAGTGGGAACCTACTGCTGTTGATGTACTTCATAGCCACTAGATGGCAGTGTTGGTGTATTTTTAAATGTGTGTGATTTTTATATAGTCTAGCTTTAGTTTTTTCATTCTTTTGAAAAAGTGAAAGAGCTATTCCAGAGAAAAATCACTTTTCCCCTATCTACAGAATACTACTGAGTAGGAAGGTAAGAGACATACCTTCCTCCTCGACATCCCGTGCACATTAGGGGGCTATCAGCAGGTTAGATTAGTCTAACCTGTTGATAGTTCCCCTTTAAACTTGTCATCTAGTTGCATTTCCTTGAAAAAACAATACCTGGCTGAGACAGCAAGTATTTTACTGGAGCACTGTTGGCCGACTTGCAGACAGTCAATGGTGGTGGTGGAAATCCTTAGTGGAAGCCTGGAGAATGTGTTCGGACAAATCCGAATAAGCCAAATAATGGCTGATCAGCACCTTATTGATCAGTGATTGATGACTTATCCTGTAGATCATCAATCTGTTTTGCCTGAGAAACCCCTTTAAATATTTACATGTGGAGATTTTCTGCAACTTATCCCCTGCATATTTGCAACTGATTTTAAAAACAGCAGTGCCCAATGCATTGCTGCTTACTGCACAGCCCAAGGAGGTAAGCCGTGACCCCAACTCATGGAGTGTAAAACTCAAAGGATTACTGTCAGTTAAAAAAGTTTCAAAACACAGGATAGCCAGATGCCACGGGGTGCCTCCATGATGGGGAGAGCACCACACCACCCTGATAGGTAGCCCCTTAAAGGGGTGCTCCAGCGTGGGGGCACTTTTTTGGGGGGACCGGGGAGGAGGTGGCTGAAATAAAAGACGTCCACTTACCTCCCCGGTTCCAGCGACGGGTCCCGCATCACTGCGCTCCGTGACGTCTCAGGTCCGCTCAGCCACTCAGTGAAGGAGGTGGGATCTGTTTGAAGTCCGCTCGGATCCCGCCTCCTTCACTGAGTGGCTGAACGGCCCTGAGACGTAGTGTCTCGGGCGGCATCATGCGGGACCCGCCACTGAAACCGGGGAGGTAAGTGGACATCTTTTATTTCAGCCACCTCCTCCCCGGTCCCCCCAAAAAAGTGCCCCCACGCTGGAGCACCCCTTTAAGTCCCACTCAGTTGCGAGTATTGGAACATAAATAGGGAAACAACAGGGTGGCCTCTTTTTGTCAACGTCTAACTCAAGGTATTGCGATCATGACAAGGGCTTGCCAAGGCAGGCATCCATCCACAGACAGCCCCTCGTCAGTGTGGAGCAGGATTCTGGCTAGTTGGGGCAATAACAAATCAATTAAGGGGTTATTTATCAGGGTGGTGTGGTGCTCTCCCCATCATGGAGGCACACCGTGGCAACAGGCTAGGGATATCTGGCTATCCCGTGTTTTGAGACTCGCAACCGAGCGCTGTCAGCGCTCGTTTGCTCCTCGTTCGCCGCTCGCTGCCGCCGCTATTCAACGCGGCGTCAGCGAGCGGGTGAGTGTGGGAGGGGGCGGCGGGGACCTGCGGGGGGGCTGCCCGGGGGATCGCTAGATCGTCCGGGCAGCCCATAGGATACAGCAGTATCTGCTGCCGATGCTCCTATTCAACGGAGCGACGGCAGCAGATCGCTGCTATATCAGTCGCTTGTTTTTCAACATGTTGAAAAACAAGCGACTGCAACGATCAGCCGACATGAACGATGTCGGCTGATCGTTGCACTCTATTCCACGGAACGATTATCGTCTGTAGCGGTCGATATCGTCCGAAAACGAACGATAATCGTTCCGTGGAATAGGGCCTTAAGGCTATGTGGAAATCATGGATATAGTCATTGGCTGTATCCATGTTTTCCAGACAACCTTAGGGCTTAATCCAAGTTCTGCAGCCCCCGCTAATCAAATACCGAACGTTCGGGTTCGGATCGACTTGAACCTGAACGCTCATCTCTAGTGGAGACTCTTAATTGAGTACGTCATTGGAATTTTTTCACTGATCTCCTTGAGTTCAGTGATTACTGTGTTTTGTTGGTTGATTTGTCATTGCCTCAACTAGCCAGAATCCTGCTCCACACTGACAAGGGGCAAACACCCTGAAACAGCTGTTTGTGGATGGATGCCTGCCTTGGCAAGCCCATGTCATGATCGCAATACTCACACCTTGAGTTAGACGTTGACGAAAAGGGGCCACCCTGTTGTTTCCCTATTTATGTCCCAATACTCGCAACCGAGTGGGACTTAAGGGGCTATTTATCAGGGTGGTGTGGTGCTCTGCCTATCATGGAGGCACCCCGTAGCAACAGGCTAGAGATATCTGGCTATCCCGTGTTTTGAGACTCACAACCGAGGCTCCATGAACTATTGTTTTGCATATTTAAATTTTTGGGGGCATCAGTGGAGACTCTTGATTGAGTACTTCATTGGAATTTTTTCACTGATCTTCTTAAATTCAGTGATTACTGTGTTTCGTTACAATATGTGTGAAAATACCCTTCACACAGTCTAAAATCCGCAGCAAGGAACTAGGGAAGCATTGCCACAGGGGCACCAGCAGGGAGCATATAAACTCTCAATATGCTGATGCCCAGAAAGATATAATATAGTCTAACTTTATCAAATTAACTTCTCCTTTACACTCTGCCCATGTTCCACCAATTCTATGTCTTACCATGTCCTGTAGGAAATCATTGATGGCAGTATTCACGGTTTTAACACAATACTGACCTCTAGTGGCAGAAGTCATACATTACAGTGTCACCACCTTCTGGGAATAACTTTATTTGTGGTTATGCAGTAATAAAATGTTTCATAGGAAGACCTAGCGCATAAACCTTGTATATAAGAGATTTAGATCATCAGCATGTGTGGGCATCAATAGATACTGGTATTGGTACAGACAAGTATATTTGTTCAGGTCAAAATTGTAAAAACTGTTCTGTCTACCAGAGGTGCAAAATACACAGAAACCTCTGGAAGTGAAATAAATAAGAATAGGTTTATTTTATTTTTTAATTTTTTTTGCATGTGTGTTTTTATTTGACATAAATACAGTACAAGCCTATTTAGTACCAGGAGATGGCGGTAATGTGTAACATTTGATGAGAAAACTTTAAAGAAAATATCTGTAGATAGATGGACAATGTGTTTGGAAAGTCTTCAGACCATTCCACTTCTTTCCCATTTTGTTATGTTGTCCCCAGCATTCTGTACTCAGTACCCCGTAATGAAAATGGGAGAACAGAAGGTTAGAAATCTTTGATAATTTATTGAATAGGGAGAAATAAAAAATCTTGCATAGCCATAAGTGTTCAAAGCTGTTACCTAGCACTTAGGTGACGAACCTTTGTTAAAGGGGTTGGCCAATTTATAGTAAAATCGTTCAGTGTACAGTATTAGTAAGTGTACTCACTGTATATACTGACAGCAGCTCAGTTTATCTATTCAGTCTCCTTCCCCCAGTTCTGAGCTGCTGCTTTCTGCTAAAGACACAAAAATCTGCGTGTGAGCGTTTCTCTTTGTCTCCCCCTCCTCCCCCCTCCCTTCTGATATAAACAATAGTGATGAGCGAATACTGTTCGATCGAATAGATATTCCATCGAATAGTAAGGTACGATCTATCGAATATTATCGAATAGTTCGCCGAATATTCGGAAAATATTCGATAAGCGTTCAAATCCCCCAGCTTCCGGTTTTTACCTCCAAGTGGTCAAATAGATGTTTTTGCAATAATCGAATACTTGTTCCCATAGACTTTAATGGGATTGAATATTTGATCGAATATTCGGGAGATATTCGTACGAATATCGAATATTCAAATATTTCACTATTCGCTCATCACTAATAAACAAGTCCCTGGCTGGCTGTATTTGCAACATTGTAGCTTCCTTGTAATGGTGGGAGGTTTTTTCTGAGATCAAGTAGCTAATGAACTCACTGTAATTAATCCTCCCAACATTACAAATAAGCTACAATGTTGCAGATACAGCCTGCCAGGAACTTGTTTACATCAGCTGTCTCAGAAGGGAGGGGGAAGGAGGGGAAGACAGAGAGAGAGTCTCACACACAGATTTTTGTGTTCTAAGCAGAAAGCAGCAGCTGAGAACTGGGGGGAAAGGACTAAATAGATAATAGAGGTTTGGAAGGAATTGTTAGTCTCACCATGGACAGCAACATATCAAAAGTTATGTCTGAGTGGAATACCCCTTTAATGTAATGGTAGCCTGGTGTAGGATGGGAATACCCCATCAGTAAACAATGCTGTAAAAACCTACTGGAAAACGCCTGATTTTCTTCGGGTTGTTTTAGCCTTTAATTTGCTGTCGTACGAATCTTCCAAACTCTGAAACATGGATACAATGGGTGGTGTGGTCCTAATACACAATAACATTACAAAATAGTTCCAGATGCTGAATGAATAAAGGTAAGAAAACAACATTATCCACTCAATTGAAGCACACTGCCAAATATGACAAGACTTTGCACATTATTGTTGCAGGGTGACCTATGGCTGTGTGGGCTGGTATTAATTCAATACAAAAAATATAAAAAATGAAGGTCCTCATTGTGTAACTCTTGGCTCGTTTTGCCTGCACCAGGAGAAGGGAAAATATATAAACCATATACATTTAATTGTGGGGTCTGAGTGGGTGTTTCCCAACAGACTCATGATGATCGGAACTCCAACGCCATGTGTTTATGAGTAAGACCAACCTTAATATATTACATGTGCTTACGACATAGAATAAGCAAGAGAACCTATTAAACTGCAGATAATAGCGTAAAAGTCACTAAGATGGATACTTGGGAATTTGAAGACAGGATGTAGGAGGGACGTGCATCATGAGAAAACGTCCAAAGACAATTCTGTGTTGTTCTTTAATTAAGTTATGTTGGACGTATCCTTGGCTGACCAGGCGGCAGACTGGAAATTTAAGCGGTGATGGTCAGTGAAATGAATTTGTTCATGTTTGTGGTAATACTGTAGTTCAGGTCTAGAAACTTTTGTTTTTGGAATAAAAATTTTTAATTCTCAACGAACCTTAAGGGCCTTATCGTACGTGGTGGTTATTGGGCAAATACGGGCTGATATTGTCCTGTGTACTGAGCCTGGTGATTAGCCAATGATTGAAAGATGTCAAACCAGTAGCGGATTAAAATAGGTCCGTTTCGGGCGGCAGCCCGGGGCCCTGAGCTCCTGGGGGCCCATAGACCCCCAAACAGATTTATACTTTCGGTGGTGTATTATCTCCAGGCTACAGTTCGGCCATAATGTGCATAAAAATTGCTGCTTTTTAACACAATTTTGCACAAATCAGGGCAAAACTGCAGACAGTGGACAATGCAGTAACATTAGAGAACATACTGAAGGACCTTATCATGTGACAATGATGTCACCACAGGTCCTTTACATGCTGCATCATGGAAGAAAAAGACTAAAGCTAGTGCCACCATAGTTACAGTGGGTTCGGGGGACCCAAGCTTGGTGAACAGCCCGGGGCCCATGGTAAAGTTAATCCGCCCCTGATGTCTATAACTGTTGGTGGAACATCTCCCTATCTAGAAGAAAAAATTATGGATATAATCGACTGGTTATAATGTACACCAGCTTGGAGCTAGCATAGATCCATTTTTTTATTGACTCCCATAAAAAAAAAAAAAACGGATCAAAATGCATCCTTTTTTTTTTAAACATATACAAAAATAATATAACAAAGTAGAAAAAGTGCACCGGCACTACAGGTCGCAAATCACGCCACTGATATCAGGTGTGGGATACTCTCACCTTTTGGTGTATCGGTGGTGCTCTGTTCAGAACAGTAGTCCATGGAAATCTCATATAGAAGAAATAGGCGAATGGCCCATCACCTTAAAACGAATCCACCTTTATTGTTCTATAAGACAGTACAAAAGTCGGCACATCAGAGAGGACCTCACTCCTTGCCCACGCACGTTTCTCGCTTGTTAGCGCTTTCTCAAGGCATTCTTGAGAAAATGAGAGAATGCCTTGAGAAAGTGCTAACGCGAGAAACGTGCGTGGGCAAGGAGTGAGGTTCTCTCTGATGTGCCGACTTTTGTACTGTCTTATGGAACAATAAAGGTGGATTCGTTTTAAGGTGATGTGCCGTTCGCCTATTTCTTCTATATGAGATATACAAAAATAAGGTCAAGTATGTTTTTGTGTACAATAAAAAAATGATGTATCTTATATCATTCTGTTCAGCCGTTCTCCTGATATGCAGCAGAATAAATAGACTTTATGTTATATCACTCCCTCCAGATGTTGATTGATAGCTGTCTGCCTATATAGAGTATAGAAAAAGAACTGTCAATCAGCAGCCAGTGGGCAGAGTGTGCAGGTGCTCATAAATATCCAGCACCAATTGAGCACATGCACATAATGGAGAGGACTAGTTTGCCATGCACAGGGTTGTAGTTATTCAGAGTGGATATATCTAAATAAGCTGTACAGAACAAGGGAATTTGGGGAGGTTTGGACGATCATCTTTAAAGGTCCATTTACACAGAAAGATTATCTGACAGATTATCTGCCAAAGATTTGAAGCCAAAGACAGAAACATACTATAAACAGGGATCAGGTCATAAGGGAAAGCCTGAGATTTCTCCTCTTTTCAAATCCATTCCTGGCTTTAGCTTCAAATCTTTGGCAGATAATCTTTCTGTGTAAATGGTCCCTAAGGGTACTATTACATGGAACGATAATCGGCCGAATTGGCCCTATCCGTTCCGTGTAATAAAGACAACGATCAGCTGATGATTGTTGTCATCAGCTGATTGTTGATATAGGTTTTGACCTATAATTGTTGGGCGCCGACCGTGCATCGCTACGTGTAGTAGCTGTGCGTGGCCGGTGCTGACTATATGCAAAGAAAAATACATTACCTGTCCAGGCTGCAGGGCTCCTCTTGCTCTGTGCTTCTCCCCGACTCCCGCGCACTGCAGCTTCAGCACGGCCAGTGATTGGCTAAGTGGCCTGTCAGCTGAGACAGGCCTCTCTGAAGCTGGAGCGCGCGGGACCTGGGGAGAAGCAAAGCGCAAGAGGAGCCCTGCAGCCTGGATAGGTAATGTATGCAGTTTAAACAAGGGCTGCAAGGACATCGGTAACGATGTCCCTGCAGCCCTTGTTAAACGATTATTGGGCCGTGTAATAGGCCCAGTAAACGAACGCCGATCTAGCAGATCGGTGCTCGTTTACAGTTATTATCGGGGCCCCATCGGCCTGTGTAATACCACCCTAAATCGCTTAATTCGGTTTGTATGAAAATTTGAATTAATTCCCTATATATTTCTGAGAAAACAACAGAAGGACGTCTGCCTCAATCTCCCAAGAATGTCTCGTATAATAGAACAGTTATTTCCTCAATTACATAGACGGCCCGGGCGGCCTACAATCTGATGGTCTCCTGTCCCTCGCATCTTCCTGAGTCCTCAGACGAGCTGGCATTGGGCTTTAATGTGTTTCATAGGAGAGACACAGTCCGGTGTGTTTGTTGGTGCTGCTTTAATCCTCCCCAGTTTTCGGCAGCAGCTCGGGCAGAATGAGGCTTCTGTGCTCGAGTTTGTTTGATTAAGCAACGCGCGGCTCCAGCAATGGCTGAGACTTAGCCCAATCTGTTAAAAATGAAAAAACATTTTGACAAGAAACAGGAAGTCGGACTTCAAATGCTTCCCACTTTCTCGCTGCGTTTAAGTGCTTCTGCAAATAAAAGGTTTGGGATACTTGAAAGGGAGTATTTATGCGGAGCGGAGCCTCACAATAACAGACCAACAATGTCATGGTGGTGAGTTAAAAGCCAGTTCCAATAACCGAACAAAAATGAATGGAAGCTTTTAGCGGAATCTTCTACAAATATTAATCTGTGCTCGCCAGGACTCCACTTTTATGTGGAAATATGGCTATGGGGAGTTATAAAGGGAAGGCCGGGTGACTCCAAGTCTAAGGCTTGATGGGATGTTTAGCAGTTAGAATACTGACTTGACTTTAGGGGTGGTCTGCTGGGTATGGATTGGCTTGATATATAGTAGATGGATCATCTGTTGTAGAGAGAAATGCTATGTCGTATTAATGTGTACATGTACGGTATATTGAAACAATACATCTTTTACGTTATCTGTACTGATAATTCCTGAACTTATAAGTGTTAGGCCCCCTTCACACGGCAGGAAAATCTGTCCGGTTTCTTATCACTAAATCCAGACAGATTTCCTGACCCGTAATGTTGTATTGGGCACTGACACCCAGTGTCGGACTGGAGTATCTGAGGTCCACCAGAGGAAATGATCCTGGGGGCCCACCAATAAACTGTGAGAAACGACATGCCAGTCAGTGTTAATGCAGGTTCTAAAGCTGGGGGCCCACCAGAGTCCTCGGGTGGACCAGTCCAACACTGCTGATGTGGTGTCCCACCACAGGCGTTGCTACTGGTTACACCCCTTGCAAAAGCCTGTACTTTTGTATGTAAGTGGTGATGTGGTAGTGTTAAAGTTTCGCCACAAGATGTCGCTATTGTAAGTACAGTATATGCACTTAGTTATTGCACAGCTGCAGAACTGAAAGGGTTATTGTTTGTTTGTATGTCACGTGGATCTTTACACCAATGAGCGTGTTTTCTTCTTCTGTCCTATCATTTCTCTCTTTACTCTTTGCATATACACTCTTCACCCATTCACAGCACACCTTATAGGGGCTGTAGATAGGAAGTCACATGGGTAGAGGAAGTGTAGAGGTCTTTTGTCACTAGACTCTGTAGAGGAAGGTCACAAGCTAGAACGCTCTCTACAGTGGTCCAGTTGGTCCAGGTCCCCAGACTCAATGTGCAGTCTAGAAGCACACTCAGGCACATGAAGCTAACCTTTTCTTCTTCAGTAACTCCACTCAGCACTATGCAGTGTTAAACCCTTCTTTAGAGAGGACAAGTCAGAGACCATCTCAACCCACGTTGTGGACACAGGCAGAGTCACAGAGCAGGACAGTATCCACAAAGCCAGGCTAGGAACTGATTTAGGTAGAGTAAAGTTGCTAGAAGCCTATGAACTCTATCTCGCAGCGCGGGTGTTAGCAGGGAACCCTCAGCCATGCGCTCATCCCAATTAACAAGGTCTGGGGCTTGTGTCACCCACTAGGATGGGTCCCCCGACACTGGTAGGGCAAGAGGTGGTGCAAAGACCCAGAGGTCAAAACATGAGCACAAGTTTTCTCTCTTTCTTCTCAAGTATTCTTCTACCTCATCCTCCAACATCCCGGCAGAGCACAGTACTAATTGGGTTGGGACTCTCATGACATCCTCCTCTTCATTCTTCTAATTCTCTACTCTCAGCACGCAGTCAACGCGACTGTATGTCTTCCTATCCGCTCACTACAGATTTGGATCCTAACTTATCAAGTGTCTTATTAAGTGTGAAGTATCCTACAAGTAAAGCAGATTTTATTAATCATAAAGAGACTCTGTGATTCCTCACCCCACACCAACACAGCAGATGAACATTCCTTGGGTAATCTTTGCTTTCTGTGGGTGGCAGTGGCAATAGTCCACTCCGGACCACCGTGACAACAGCCCGGCAGGTCACTGACCACAGGGGAACAAGGTATAATTGGCCCTTTAAACTAAAAGCAGGTGTGCCATCATATCTGTGTGCCCAACCAGCACTGGCGTCACAACTCAACATCATCTGGCCCGGCTATATCTAAGCCAACCAGCATAGGACTGGTGTTACACCTTACCATCTGGCATGTGACCAGCCGTACCTCCTCCATACCACCGCAGGAGGTCACCACACTGACACCCTTCAGGATTTTTCCTGAAGGGTGTCCATTAAGGAAAACAGATAAGGAAATTATAGGATATGTCCAATTTTCCTCCAGATTCCCTAAACAGATGCCCCTATAGAATTCTATGGGAGAATCCGGAACTTAGTTTTAGACCCGCTTTACACCTCCGTTTTTACAGTCAGAAGACACCCATAAGGAGGGGGGGGGGGGGCTACGGTCTAGCAGGCAGAGCATACAGAATTCTGGACAGTTTCTGGATGCTCCCATAGGGTTTTATGGGTTAACCGTGCAGTAATTCCAGATGACTAAAGGACACCCTATGGGTTTTCCTAAAGTCTAAAGGGGGCCTTAGGTAGATCAAAAGTTACTGATTGCAGCGGGTCTCACTCCTGAGACCCACTGTGATCCTGAGTTACATCCCAGGGGAGTGCCCGACAGTATGCTTCATTGTATGGCTATGTTCACACAGCGTTTTTTTTAGCGCCGTTTAAAATTACGTCTGTCATTTTAAGGCTAAAATAACGGTAGTCATTTAGCAGCCTAGCCTCCCCTTAGTGCAATGACAGCTGTTGGTACATTATTCTAGTTTGGGATGACTTATTAGCCTGTGGATGCGGCTTAATTAAAAAGTCAATCGAATTTAATAGTAAAAATGGAGAAAGAACGGTGGAAAAAGAAAAACTGCGTGTGAACAACTAATAAAAAACGCAAACGCTGTTTGCAAAAAACATCCAAAAATAATGATCACGTTTATTATTTTGACGTCCGCGGCCAAAAACGTCCACTATTGAATACATTGTGTGCGTTCGACATCTGTATTCCCATTGACTTTAATGCATTACCATTGCAGTCTGTTAAATCGCTGCAAAAACGGATGTTATTTTAAATATCAAAATCGGCCGCCTTTTCTCTAATTTTTGACGTTGTGTGAACATAGCCTTAAGTGCAAAAGAATGTTCAAAAAAGGAAATACAGCTGCATGCTTTGCAGTTACCATCCTCTAGGTTCTAGCATTAACTGTGCAATCACAGGTGTAAGCATCATGGTAGTGGCGCCCCCTTCAGTAGTTAAGAGTGAAGTGCTAATGTACTATTGGAGCCAATAGGCCCATTCAGGTATCATGTATAAGAGCAGCTGCTACCTTTGCCCCCCTATTATAGGACCCTGTTCAGATGTGTATATGAATGGAATGTCATGAATACTATGTTCAAATAACCTTTTATCCGTGTAACTACATTAATTCTTCCCCTGTTCTTTGTACCATTGAAACGTTATTGGCGCCTCCTTCTGCTTTGGATGAAACGACCACAGGAATGTGATTAAGATTTTCCTTTTTACTCTTTTCTGATGTTCTCGGTTAAAATAATATGGTATTTGTCATAGGAAGTCCTGTAGAATAACTGACCGCAGCGAACTCCTGAACTTTTGATGCCTTCAGGTAGTTAACATTGCCCTGAGTTTAGAAAAATAAAATTCTACAACAACTCAGTGACTGGCTGGATGTGCCGGGCGGGATACAAGCACCCACGCCTTTCCCTCTCTGTTTTAATGCTCTGATTGATTACTCATAAATTGCTTCCACTGTGAGTCTTGTAACGTTACACTACAGTACCAGCCTTGTTTCTTCCCAAGAGTTTCTTTTTCTAATTAAAAAGATACTTCATTCACAGTGTCACAGAACAACGTCCATACACTCAACCATCCGTGAGGACAGGAGGGCACATGCCCCAGGTGGTACCCATCCTGGACTAAATGGGGTGGCAGATATACTGAATGTATGTGAAATAAATAGACATGAGGGAAGCGAATCAGGCAAATCAAAATTTGCTGCAAATCGGCCATCAATTTGCTTTGTTCTGCAAAGTGAATTCCTGCCAATTTGTTAATGTGCAAAAAAACAAAATGGCCGCCGCGCATGCTGTCTGGAGCGCCACTGAGCTGGAGAAAGGGATTAACCATAATACCAAGTGCCCGTCCAATCAGCTGCAGGTCCCTCTGTGATGTCAGCACCTCCCCCTCTATATAAAGAGGTTCGTAATGGAGGCGGCCAGTCGGCTGTGTGTGGAGGAGAGAGCAGGATGGCAGCAGGCAGTTACAGCAGAGCAGGGAGAGACTAACAGTGATATAGGGACAGAGAGGATAGGAGGGCTGATTGGGAGTGATTGTTTGTTGTAGCTGCCAACCAAGTGTCTAGTTTACCAAGTAACTGAATGCTATAGAAATTCACTTGGACCAGTGAAGACAAAGTCCATATTATTCACTCACTGGGCACTGGAGAGTTTTTCTATTGAGTTATACTAATTTACTGGGATAAGTGAATGGAACGTGCGTCTTATATAATCAGTGCTCACACTCCACTCCTGCGGTGTTATACAAGTTGGGTTTCATTAGATTGGATGATTGACTTTTTTTAAATTGTGATTTTCCATTTTTTTTTTTTACACTTTTACAAGAACATGCTATAACAAATTCCCCCTTCTGTAATAGTCCCAGTATTGTAGCTACTATAGTTTTGGCTGTTTTATTGAAATTTGTTAAGATTCGATTTGACTTTTTAGCAATGTGGGATTGGACCGGACGGGCTTGTCTTCACCCACTATGTACTGTACATTAATGAACCTTTGGAGCCCATAACCCTGGGGTTGGTTAGCAGTGTTACAGAACCTCATTTCTCCTCCTGCTGAACATGTTACTGTGTAGGGTGGCAATTTACTAACATTTTATTGAAGGACTCTTGGGGATTCTGTGTATGTGTATGGTGTCTCACTGTATTTCTATGCCTCACACTGTTTTCTATTCATTGACATGTAGCATACAGTATGATGAAGAACTTTGCTGTGCCATTCTGCCACTTGCTTGTAAAGATGGCATGTCTAGGTCAACTCCCACTTCTGGGCTTGCCAAAAGTCTCCTTGTTCCTTTGAGCCAATGGGTTCTAGTCAGTCTTGTTCCAGTATTCCTGTGCAAAGCTATAGCTGTATCCAAAAACAGTCCTCTTTCAAGGGCCTGCCTGGGGACCACTGCCTATCCTGATCCTGAGCTGCTGTACTGCTTTGTTCCTAAGTTCCATAGTTATGCTGTGCTGAACACCTGAGGTGTGTCTACTACTGATATTCTGACAGTCCAAACTACGAGGTCCATCAAGTCTCAAGGGGTTTGGAGAAGTTGCGTATTGCCGAAGTGTCCCCCTGCTCTGCTGTGTCTGTTTTCCAGTTCCTGGCAAGGGACAACTCCTGCTGACTTCTATTGTCGGTGCCTGTACTCCTGCATGCACCTCATGGGTATCATGTCCCAAGCAAAAGAAGACTGTAAAGGGCTTTGTCAGCAGAATCTAATCCTAACTGGACTGAGCATCCTTAAGTAGTTGCCCATATCTAGGCTCATGTCTCACCAAGTCAAAGTAACCTAAAAGACTCTCACTAGCCCTAAGTCAAGCATTGCTTACCCTTTCAGGTCTCCTAAAGTCAAATTATCCTGTTTGACTCAGCAGATGTACTCTAATGTAAAGAACATTGTACTGTGCTGCACTTTAAAAAGTTTTCAGTAAAGTTTAAGGTTATTCCAAGGAACTGTGTGATTGCCAATACATTGCATGATGGGGATACCTGATTTTCGTCACAGTGTTTGTGGTTCTAGACAGTGTCAGACTGGCCCACCAAAGGACTGGAGGATCCTCCGGTGGACCCCCAGCTTTAGAACACTCCACAAGATCAGCCACTTTGAATATCTTCCGAACTGTACTGTCAGTGCAGTAGCTCGAAGATTTAAAGTTTTGAAACTCTGAATAATGATGCCGGGAGGTTCAGACTCCATTCTGTATCACATCCTCCATATTTACGGACCGTGCATGGAATGTGGGAATAAGGCCTTACTCTGGGGCTGGAACTATTACATATGTGTTCTACCTGAGAGAGAGCGCAGATGGTGCTGTAAGGAAAGAAGCCAGTGAGATGGCTGGGACATGTAGTCCTCGGCCTGTCACAGTTGATATAATAGTGGTCACAAGGGCTTGAGCTCTTACACAGGAACTTCTCAAACTTCCTCTCATTGACTTTTTTCTTAGTTACATAATCCACACCAATATCCACTCAATTTAGTGTGGACTTCCCACTGTGGATATACCTACACAAATACTGAAAACTTCCTGCTGCCTAAAACCTTTGGCGTCTCTGTAGCGTGTGGACGTACTCTAAACCTTTAACCCAAATGGCTGGGCTACCGTGCATGGAAGCAGACTATAAATCACCCCTGTGATATTTCATCTAAAATTCCTCGAAACTTTTATTTAATGCTGTCTCCAGCCCGGAGTCTGATGCTGCGGAGAATGTAGGGTCATGAGAGAATAGTAACTTTTAACAATTTCAAGTGTGAGCTATTTTAATACTTATGCTCAAATTCCATTAATAATGACTCACATGATAAGCGCCTTTCATAATGTAACATGCGGGCAGAATGCCAGGGGCACCCATATAGTTTTACTATTCAGTTGTGCTGGAGGGTTAAACAGAGTTTACAGGTGACGCACTTCATAGTAAAGTATTGAGAAACTTCTTCCAGGCCATCTATCTCCTATCTATCTATCTATCTATCTATCTATCTATCTATCTATCTATCTATCTATCTCCCATCTATCTATCTATCTATCTATCTTCTATCTATCTATCTATCTATCTATCTATCTATCTATCTATCTCCTATCTATCTATCTATCTATCTATCTATCTATCTATCTATCTATCAATCAATCACCTATCTATCTTTCTCCAATCTATCTATCTATCTATCTATCTATCTATCTATCTATCTATCTATCTATGGGATTTATCACCCAACATTGACACCCCCCTTCCCGGACAGCCCATCTGCCCCCCCCCCATTACTCATATACTCACCTTGCCCATCGAATCCCAGACCACAGTTGTCACTTCATTTTCCTGGCTCCTCGACACATGAGCAAATGACGTCACTTGTGCGCCAGGGACCCGTGAAAACGAACTTTAGGGCGGGTTCAAGTGAGCAAAGAGCATTTGTATGCCGCTTTGGGGGGGGGGGGGGGGGAAGGGCTGTGGTCCAGTGCGAGCCAGTGGCTGTCAAGGAATGGGGCCATGTGCTGACAGAGGCTGTCTAATAGAAGGGGTTGGGTGTGGGTGTGATGCTATCTGGGACTCTCGACTGTCTGGGGAGTCAGTGGAGATTCTGGTGTAAGCTGTACCATAGAGGCAGACCACGCGTTACTGGGGCGGGGCCTGCATGGGCCCCATAGCAGCTGCATGGTCTGCCTCCATGGTAGCCACGCCAGTGAATTAATCGAAACCATGCTGTGTGCTTCTCCCCATTACATCTAGTGATTGGTGGGGGTCTCAGCATCAACTTTTGCTGAGGAACATGAATGGATGTAACCAATCAGGAAAGTACCTAAAAAACCACAGTCATTTAAACTCTGGAGTCGAACATTAAGTACATCAGTTGATATATATTGCATTATAAACAGATCATTATATCTGTAGGTGGATATATAAAAGCATTTTTATACAAAACACATTTTTCACTGCTATACATTTCAGAAGTGATTACATGTAAAGCAACAAACCATGGGCACACTGTAGAAGAAAACAGTTGGGTTGCATTAGAGTTTATTTGAATTAGTGTACAAAATAGGAACATGCAATACACATCCCTGTCCAGGAGATGGCGACATTATCTGCTGTCATTAACATAGATACATAGTAATAAAGTAGACGTATCCCAAAACTCATGTCTGAGAAATTGTTAAATATAAAGTTTAACACACCAGAAGAGGAAATACCTGTGCACTCAGAATTTTCTGTTCTAGCTTCATAAATAAGGCTTCGTGCACACAGAACAAAACTGGCAGAATTCCGTGGTAGACATGTCCATTCTTCAGCGAGTAGAGACGTGGAGAGAGGAGGTACCTGAGCCTCCCATAGACTGTCATTATGACAGTACAGTATCAGGATGGGGAAACAGGTGGCTTGGTTTGCCAAATCTTGGCTGTTTACCAAGACACAGTTTTTATTTAAATTATTAGCTTGTCTTTCTTGCAAAATGCTCTCAAACCAAGTTAGGCTAGGTTCACACTGCGTTTTTGCAATCCGTTTTTTTCATCAGTTTTTTTTTTTTTTTTTGCAAAAAACGGATGAAAAACAGATGCATTTTGGTGCATCCGTTTTGATCCGTTTTTTTTTCACAATGAAAGTCAAAACGGATTCGGGTTTTTTAACAGACACAAAAGTAGTGTCAGTGTCAGGAACTTACCTTGCCCGGCTCCAGCGGCGTCTCCTTCCAGCTCGGCTCCGGCGGTCGGCTCGGGAGCACGCCGTTGCTCCGCCCGCCGGAGCCGAGTGAGGTCACGGAGACCCGACGGCGTCCCTAGCAACCGGGGACGCCGTGGTGTCACGTGACTGTCAGCCGGCCGGCCGGCACGCAGCTGCTGTGTTTTGCACTCAGGCTGAGTGACAGGTCGCCCGGCCACTCAGCCTGCAGTGCACCAGCTGCAGTGAGACTGGACTCAGGAGGCCGGACCAATCAGCCTCTTGTCCGGGCTCCTGGTCCAGTATAAAGTTTCAGTATTGCCAGCAGGTTATCGCTGGCTATTAGTTCTACTAGTCCCAGCTCCCCTGCTCCTTCCCAGCGTTCCCTGTCCTAATTCCCTTCTGCCTGTTTTCTCGACCCTTCTTGACCCTCCGCCTGACCTGTGACTATTCTTTGCTTGCCGATTCTGTACTGCGTTGCCCGTGTGGTTTGACCTGGCTTTGTTCACTACTCTCTATTGTGTTTTGTCCGTCAGTCGTGTTTTGTGTCCCACGTATTCAGTACAGGGAACGTCTTCGTGGTTGTCCGCGAACCGCCTAGGGTCGACTGAGGCAATTAGGCAGGGACAGTGGGTGGATTCAGATTAGGGCCCACTGTCTGGTCATGTTTGTCTACGCTGACAGTCAGCTACATTTTTGTGTCCGTCAAAAAAACGGATGTTTTTTTTACAATGGAAGTCAATGGAAAAACGGATCAAAACAGATGCACACAAAGGCATCCGTTCTATTCATCCGTTTTTTGCAAAAAACGGATGAAAAAAACGGATTGCAAAAACGCAGTGTGAATATATATATATATAAATTACATTTTTTCACATTGTCAGGCTGGAGCAATAGATCAGTCATGGCAGCCACAGAAACCCCACCGATCATGTTGGAGGAAGCTGATCTATCCCGGTATACCCCTACAAATGCACATTCAGGCTATGTTCACACATTGGGATCATTATTCGCAGTCATCATTCGCAGTCATCATTAACAAAAGACGGACTACTTTTTGACAGCCATCTGGAAAGATGGCCGGGAAATCCCAATGTGTAAGCATAGTCTTACAGGGTATAAATGTTGCTGTCAGCGTTTACAGAGTCATTTATACAGTAAATAGCCAGCACGGAGTAATCACTCCATGCAGGCTATAAGAGGAGGGTGCCTGCTGCTGAATACAACAGTGATCTGGCAGGTATGGAGCAGGCCTGGCACCCACGTCATACACCTTAAATGCATGAGTGAATCAAGCCTGTCTATTGCCTGATGCGAACTATAAAAAGGTGCCCCCCATATCTACCTATCTATCTATCTATCTATCTACAAAAATAGAGTCGACGCAGCACTCCAGCAATCTCAATTCAAACTGATCATCTCTTGTAAAAGGGGGAGGTTCCCAGAAACGTTGCGACTAGAGATGAGCGAACCTTGAGAATGCTCGAGTCGATCCAAACCCGAACGATCGGCATTTGATTAGCGGTGGCTGCTGAAGTTGGATAAAGCCCTAAGGCTATGTGGAAATCATGGATATAGTCATTGGCTATATCCATGTTTTCCAGACAACCTTAGAGCTTTATCCAAGTTCAGCAGCCTCCGATAATCAAATGCCGATCGTTCGGGTTTGGATCGACTCGGGCATGCTCAAGGTTCGCTCATCTCTAATTATAAACTACTGACACTGTTAGATCCTAAGCATCTGATTTGCTATATACTGAAACATCTCCTCTCTCCCCCTCTCTGCTTGATTGACACTTGGAAGCTAAGCCCCCAGCTAATCAAATACCGATCGTTCGGGTTCGGATGGACTTCAGCATGCTCCAGGTTCGCTCATCTCTAGTTGCGACGTAACACGTCTCAGTCTAGTCCCCTGAGAGTGAGAGTCTCCTATGGACAAGGGGAACTGAGGAGCGCCGCTATCCTGGCGAGAAGACTGGATTCCCATTGTCGTGGGCACTGTGGTGATGTTATTTTTTATTCATTGTAACTTATATTCAACAAAGAAATAATCAGCAAAGAGAACTGTTTTGTCCGGAGTCTTCATTATTGTAAAGGGCTAGACACAGCACCTGGCATTCCAACCCAGGATTTATTGTGCGGTCAATGGCAGGTCCTGGGCTGGGATTTTTTTTCCACCTTATTTGCCGCCCCCTTCTGACAGAAGGTAAAGGTATGTGGTGATGGGGGTTAAAGAATTAAAGGAGAAGTCTGGCAATTTGAAAAATCTTGCATTCAGCAGCGGAGAACATAATAAATAATCATTCCTCTTCCTGTGGCCGCAAAGCATCAGTTTACAGGCTTCGGGACCCCCGCTGGAAGGCATTTTCCTCCAAATTCAGATTGGAGGAAAATGCCTATCCCAGCTGAGGGATTGCACGTTCATCCAATCGGTGACTGCAGAGGTGTTCCACCCCAGTCACTGACTGGCTGAGCAGGCAGTCCATCAAGTGTGTGTGTGTGTGGGGTGATGTTGGTCAACAGTTATTGGAGGTATATAGGCACTTTTAGTTGCATAAAAAAATACTGGTACACACCTACAGGCCGTATTACATGTAGCGACTATCGTGTAAAGATCGTATAGGGCAAGACACACAACATCGGCGAACAACTTATTACACAAACAGATATGCAAACAATCGGCAAACTACCAATCATAATTTTTCAACATGTTGAAACAAGTTTTCATTCGTCGTTTGATCGTTGGGTGTTGTTACACGAACAGAAAATCGCTAATTTTCACAAATTCTAAAATGATAATCACTCCGTAATAGGGCCTTTTATAGTTTAGGCCTCAAACTTTTATATGTGCCCTTAGGCAATACTTAAATTACCGGAAGTATAATCATTGATACTCACCTTTACCTGATTACATCACTTCTTTTCTTATATTGGCTTTACACAACATTCAATTAAAGAAAAACAAAAAAAATTTTTGCTTCTAGAATCAGGTGTGCGTCACACAACCAGGTTTTGTTTACTGGTTATACACAATACTATAATAAGCATGTACGGAAACAAAGAACACCGGGCGCGCATTTGTTTTGTGGACTCACTCTGCAATCAGAAAGCGGTGCCTTCCCGAGTCAAAACATCACTCAGCCACTGATAGAAATCTCTTGGCCGCATCAATTGTACTTAAGATTTGTGGCAATCTGGACTTTATCTGAAGAATACCACATGCTGTTACCTCTTGCCAACAGAAACACTATGCTGTAGAACTTAGCTTTGTTCAACATTCTGTAGATTCTGTAGGCTGAAAGACGGATCGGTTTCCAGGATATAATAAATGTTTAAGGCTCGTGACAGCCGAGAAGAGGAGATCAGATAAGGTCGATATTTGAACTTTTTTTTTTTCTTTTTTATTACTGTACAAGCTTGAGCTCCGTGTTATTAAAATCACTTCGTATTTCGATTCATCAAATGGTACGTCCCGCCAGAGCGAAATATCATATTATAGATGAGTTCCCGATACGGCGCACTCACAAGAGCGTGAAGTAAATGAATAGCCTGAGCAATTAGAAGCATTTTCTATGGTGTAATTGTAACTATGTTTTTACCTGTTCTAGCCACCACATAGTACTTTTATATTATTTATAAAATTTTTTGCATTTTATATAGTAAAACGATACAAATAGTAATAAATTTTATATATATATATATATATATATATATATATATATATATATATATATATATATACCATTTATATATATTTGTTCACACATTTTTTCCCTCTCCATTTAAAATGACGGACTTATTTTGAGTTTAAAATGACGGACGTCATTTTGATGTTTAGCCGTCCGTCAGTGCAATGAGGTTGCTGGTACATTATTCTAATTTAGGTGCCATTAACTTTAACAGTAAAATAATAAAAATGGTGAAAAAAGAAAAACTGGGGGTAAACGATTTAAAAATAACGTCCGCTGTTTGCAAAAGATGCCTGAAAAAATAATTGACATAATCATTATTTTGACGTCCGTGCAGACAACGTCCGTCATTTTATACACTGTGCGCATTGGACATCCGTCTTTCCATTGCTTTCAATGCATTACATTGAAGTCAATTAAATCGCGGCAATAACAGACGTTTTTTCTCGTCTTTTTTTTTTTACATTGTGTGAACTTAGCCATATCATGTTCAATGGATATTACAAACACGTGTGCTTGTCTGTTTCTTTGGGACTTATTTTAGATGTGAAACATCCAAAAACCTGTTTTATGTCTCGAAAAACATTCAAAAAAAGGTCTTTTTTTCACATTCAATGGGAAAATGTCCGTCATATCAAAAGTAGTTTAATTTTATATCTGTAATTATTAAAAATATAAAATTTAGAAGCTTTTATAGTTGACAATAGGGATACGCAAATCGCCAGGCCCAGAGCTAGCTACCTCCTCCCCCCCCCCCCTTGATCTCATACTCATCCCCTAGTAAAGTAAAAGTAAAAATAACTTGGCTGGTTGTCCAGTCCAACAATTTTTTTTCTTATCTATGGGACATTGTTGGTTTAAAAATAAAAAAGAACTTCTCTTGCTTACCTAAACTTTAGCTGCTGCCATCCTAAGCCCGCCACCTGAGCAGCTCTTCCTGTTCTCATTTCAATTACCACAAACACCTGCTCATCCAGTCACTGTCGGAGGAAAGTAACCTCTATGGCCAATGATTGGCTGAGCAGGTGTTTCCTATTTGTGAAAATAAAAGCAGAATGTGAAGCTTAGCCGGGAGCGGGCACCATTGGGACTGCAGTGGCGCAGAATCGGGTAGGTAAGTCTAACTTATTTTTTATATTTAAGCCAGCTCAAACTCATAAGTAGATATATATTGTGGCCAAAAAAACCCTTTAAATAGAAATATCACTAAGATTAAAGTAAAATCCTCTTGTTCTATACTCTCACATATATTCCTAATCTTTCATCTGTCTCCTTAGCCCCATGAGAAAGTTTCCTTTCCCTTAATATTTGTCTTTATCACAGAAAAAATAATCCTGTTTTCAAGTTAATGACATCAAGATGCTCTCCCCTCCTAATCCCCGCAAGAACGCTACCACCTCATATTTTATCCCTTACCACAGATAAGGGCTGATCCTCCGCAGCTGCTGGTGCATTGGGCGATGATGTATTTTTACATTATATGTTTTGTTTCTTATCCAAACGTAAATGTTTCTATAATCCTAACATCAGACACTTTTCTTATTTATTATTTTTGTCACAACCCCCATCCAATCCACAGTTTGGCCTAATTTTTGTAATACGTATATTTTTATATTCTATGCTATATAAAAGCCATGGAATATAATCCTAGTAATGCATCATCACTTTTGATCATGGCGATCTGACTATAAGGACCTCCTATGATCACAGTGATTAAAGGGTCTCTGTCTTCACAGATCTAGTGGTGGATTAAGGTCACCATAGGCTTGGCTCTCCCACCTCACTGTAATTACTGTATATCAGTACTAAACTGACTGTTAGGGCTATGGCCCTACTCCGGGCCACCGCCGCCCCTGCTCTCCCCGCTAGCTGTCTGCTTCAGGCACCAGAGCCCATGCTTAGGGGCCTGGCACTGCCATTGTTTCGGCCCCTCCAGACACCTCACCCATCCATGCTCCTGGTTCGTTCTGCTCTGGCCAGCACACGCATACCTGCCTCCTAGGGCGCGCATGCCAGCTCTTGCAGATTTAAATGGACAGTATGTCCCTAATTGGCTGATGCACCCGAACAGTCCCCTATAAATGTCTGCACCTCCCCGACCCTCTGTTGAAGCCTCTGCATTCTTCCCATAAGTGTGAGGTTCCTGCCCATGGTTCCAACCTTTCCGTGTTCCAGCTATCTGTGGTTCCTGCCTGTGACTGTTATCCTGGTTCCAGCCATGAGTTCCAGCCTGCCTACCAGTCTCCAGCTGCACCTCACCTGCTGCTACTAGCAAGCCATGCCAGGGATAGCGACCGGGGGGGGTCACCTGCCGCAGCAAGTCTATCCGTCCTTGCAGTGGGCACTGGACTCCGCTCCCTGGTGCGGCTTACATTATCGCTAGCGGTGGTACAGTGGATCCACGACTCCAGTCACTACACTGACATTCACCTCGCAAGATAATTTTTTTTTCAATAGTTCTGACATTACTGAGTGCAGTGATAACAAGTATACATATATTTTTCCTGTTTCTATTTTTTTTTTCTTTGAAAATTAGAAAAGGAAGTGTTTAGAAGTTTTATTATGTGCTATTTTTTTTATATATTTTTTAAACAATAAAAAAATGTAACAACTGGTTCTAGTCCCTTTAGGAGACTTACAAATACAATGAATTGTGCGGTACAGTGCAATATTAATGTATACTAATACTATTGTTTTTGCTGATTTCCTAATGCCGGTTAGGCCCTTGCCTAATTGGTAAGTATACTCTGTCGAGATGTGTGTGAATTATGTGACTTGAAAACTCCTCGTACTCACGTTTAGATAAAGCTTTGTTATGTGACCACCTTCTGCCTCTCAGTATCTGCAAGGTAGTACAAGTCCCAGGCCCCCATCTCTGAGTGAAATTAACTAGTAGAAACCTTCCTACGTAGTTGAGCGTAGTCAGAAGAGAGTGGCTTACTTGCTCTGTGCTCTGCTGCAGAATCAGTCTTTCTTTTCTCTCCTTCTCAAGGAGGTAAGTGTCCTAAAGTAAGGAATCCAAGGGGTAAGCAAGGGGGTTACTCCTGTAACTCCTGTACCCTAGGGTTGGGTTCAGCAGTGCATAACAGCTGTAGTCTCTCACACTGAAAAATAGGTCTTGTCTCTTCTCTTTCCAGACTCCAACTCAACTAAACTGCTCAGAAAGTGTGTGTGAGAGAGTTTATAGCAGGCTAAACCTTCCTACATAACTACATCCCCCTCACAGGGGGAGTGAGACACCTAGAGGCTGGAATAAGCCACAGCAGCTAACTGTACTAACTGTGGCACCTGACAGAACTAGTTTTTACCTGGGTGTGTAAAGATAAAAGTACCAACCGTAGTGGGACACTACATGTTGATGCATCAATAGGAGACCTATTACAGCTTAGTACAAGTCGGAGGTTTAATGGAGCTTAAATTTGACCACATATATGAGGCCTTAGGAAAAATACCTTTGTCTAAGGTTCTGTGTCTAGCTTCACATCATAACATAATAGGATATAACTATTAGTTTAATCATCACTTAAACATTACAGATATTTTACAGATCTTTACCGACACCACAATAAGTGGAAAAAATGTCAATTCCTCTAAACTGACCGCTCCTTGTGATATAATTGATATCAATGTAATTTGTCAGGACAGCCTTTTTGTGTCCTGTTCCCACAGACGGAGGGAAATAAGCTTTAATACTTTTTCGTCTCCGACATACATCCCACAAAACCACAACAAATGTCTCAGCTGTACAGTCATATCAAATCAATCGTACTGAGACATTCACAAGGATTGCAATGAAATCAAAGGCAAGCAATAGCAGACAGTTGGGTAGACTTTTTTTTTTTCTGGGGTTATTTTTGATACACTATAAAGAGGATTAATATAACAAACACAATTCGCCACAATACAAATAGAAAAGTTAATAAAGTACAACATCAATCATGGAAAAGGAGTCTTTATTCTTGAGCTGCATTACTCAGGGGCATTTGAGTTTCAGCTCCCTCCAAAGATTTTCTATTGGATTCCGGTCTGGAGACTGGCTAGGCCACTCCAGGACCTTGGAAATACTTCTTATGGAGCCTCCTTAGTTGCCCTGGCTGTGTGGTTCGGATCATTGTCATGCTGGAAGACCGAGCCACAACTCGAAGTTGTTGGCCAAAATCTTGCAATACATGGCCCCATCCATCCTGCCTTGAATACAGTGCAGTCCTCCTGTCCACTTTTAAAAAAAGCAATCCCAAAGTTTCTACCCCATGCTTCACGGTTGGGACTGTATTCTCGGGCTGTATATATTCTTCTTCCTCCAAACATGACAAGTGGAGTTGATACCAAAAAGGTTTATTTTGGTCTCTGACCACATGAACTTCTTGACATGCCTCCTCTGGATCACGAGATATGTACTGTAGTGGTACATATCTTTGAAAAATCCTGTATATGCCCCATACTTGCCTTACAAAACTTCATTTAGCCTTCTGCTCATGTTATCACCTTAAGGCTATGTTCACACAATGTATCTTTTCGTAAAAGTACGGCCGTTGTTGGAATCGGCAACAACGGCCGTACATTTTGTGAAAAGATACGTTGCCTATTCTGCTATGGGATCCCGGCCGGAGCGTATACACGTAGTATACATTTCGGCCGGCATCTCTGCAAACAACTGACATATCAGTTTTCTGTGGCCGCTATTCAGTGAATAGCGGCCGCAGAAAGCTCTGTCAGTTCACACAATGGAGCGAGTGGCTCCGGCCGCTCGCTCCATAGTGTGCTGTGGGGAGTTCCATGCACGCCCCCATCAGAAGTCTGCGGCCCGAAAGATCATCCGGCCGGTACAGCAGTACCGGCCCGGGATAATCTTTTCAGAGACCAGTCGTTCGGTGACCCGGCCGGGTTACAGAATGGCAAGTCTCTTACGCTGTGGGAGCATAGCCTAAGGTTCTCTTGTGCTTCAAACATACTGTGGAATCCCAGCAAATCTTATTCTCCCTTTACCTACATTTTCAAAAGGAACTTGGAACTTAAAGGGGTTTTCCAATTATGAAACTTTTTTTTTCTTTCAATATTCAAAGCAAATTATATATAGTTACTAGAAAATGTACCTGCCGCTGCCCGGGTATAAAGTATCAGTGTGTTAATTAGATTTGTTCCAAGGTCACCCAAGAGGCAAATCTATGCCCTTGGTTTTTTTTTTTGTTTAAGGGGAAATCGCCAGGAGCCCTATATATCCCTTTATATGCTATATACCCCGACAGTTCTGCACTGTTTATGTAAATTGTAGCTTATGCACATTAGAAATTAAACATCCTAAATACCAAATAGCAAAACTGAGATGTCATGTGATCAGACTGTATACAGAGCCTGGTTATATACAACATTGGCAGTGTTATATACAGAACCTGGTTATATACAATAGTGTCAGTGTTATATACAGCCTGGTTATATACAAAATTGTCAGTGTAATATACAGCCTGGTTTTATGCAACATTGACGGTGTAATATACAGCCTGGTTATATGCAACTTTGGCAGTGTTATAGAGTACACAGCCTGGTTATGTACAACATTGGTAGTGTTATACAGTACATAACTTGGTATACAACATTAACAGTGTTATATTGAGCCTGGTTATATACAACATTGGCAGTGTTATATACAGCCTGGTTATATACAATATTGGCAGTATTATACACAGCCAGGTTATGTATAACATTGGCAGTGTTATTCTGAGCCTGGTTATATACAACATTGACAGTGTTAGTGGAGGTCCAGTATACCTGTAGTGTATAGTTCTGGGGTCCTGTATACCTGTAGTGTACAGTTTGTGAGTCTCCATACTCTATACGCTCCCCCCATTTGCAGGCAGCCCCCATACTCTATAAACCCCCTCCCCCTGGCAGGTAGTCCCTATACTGTATACACTCCCCCCCTGCAGGAAGCCCTCATGCTGTATACACCCCCCCTTCTTGCAGGTTGCCCCCATACTGTACACGCTCCACCCCACAGGTAGCCCCCATACTGAATACACCCCCCACCCCTGCGGGTAGCCCGCATACTCTATACACCCCCCCCCCTTTGGAGGTAGTCCCTACACTGTATACACTCCACCCCCGCAGGTAGCCCCCATACTGTATACACTCCCCCCCCCTCTTGCAGTTAGCCCCCATACTCTATACACCCCCCCTTCTTGCAGGTTGCCCCCATACTGTATACACTCCCCCCCTTCTTGCAGGTTGCCCCCATACTGTATACACCCCACCTTCTTGCAGGTTGCCCCTATACTGTATTCACTCCCCCCCTTCTTGCAAGTTGCCCCCATACTGTATACACTCCATCCCCGCAGGTAGCTCCCATACTGTACACACTCCACCCTGCAGGTTGCTCCCATACTGTATACACTATTCCCCTCCTGCAGGTAGCCCCCATACTGTATACACTCCACCCTGCAGGTATCCCCCATAATGTATACATTGCCCCTCTTACAGATAGCCCCCATGCTGTACAAACTCCCCTCTGCATGTAGCCCCCATGCTATATACACTCCCCCCTTCAAGTGGCCCCAATGCTGTATACACCCCCCCCCGGTAGCCCCTATGCAGTATACATTCCCTAACACCCCCTTACTGTATACATTCCCCAACACCACCACCCGGCAGGTAAGCCCCTTATTGTATACTCAATGGGAGAAATTTATCAAACATGGTGTAAAGTGAAACTGGCACAGTTGCCCCTAGCAACCAATCAGATTCCACTTTTCATTCCTCACAGAAACTTTGGAAAGTGAAAGGTGGAATCTGATTGGTTGCTAGGGGCAACTGAGCCAGTTTTACTTTACACCATGTCTAATAAATCTCCCCATAGTCTATAGAAAAATATAGATAGGTAACATTATAGCTCAATGAGAAAATAACTATTCTGTTGATAGAAAAAGAGAGGATCGGAGATATCCTAACCTCCGAGTCATGAACTGTATGATGCTATCCAGTAGCAAGGTAGTACAGAAGCCCAATAAAAGGTAAAAACAGATAATAAACTAAATAAAACAGAAAGAGTAGGCTCTCGCTCACCTGGTGAAAATTTAGGGGAATCCTATAAGGTGTGTGTGTGTGTGTGTGTGTGGGGGGGGGGGGGTTGGGAGACCCAATGGTCAGTTTAGGGATCTAGATTTGTACTCAGGGGTCTTGACAAATTCCAGTCATGGTCTCCATTGGCTGCTCGTTTCCATAGCTCCATACCTAAAATCATCAGGCGTCGGGAGCGTTTTGCCACATGTAATAGCGATAGTTTGCCGACGGCCAATGATTGTAGTATAAAGTAATCAAGTGTTAACCTACTTTAAGACATTCCCTGGTGTCCTCGAGGCCTTACCTGGTGTCTACTGCTCTGCCTTGGTTGCATGGGTTCAGCACGACCATACGTTGTTTTGTTTTTTTTTATTAGAATATTCTTTATTTCCATACAAAACATTATACAATCTCGTCACACATAATATACATTATTATTACTTTTTTTTCCCTTACCCATCCCTTTATCCCCCCCTTATCCCTCCCTTAACCCCTTAAATGGTGAGGAGTCATCCAACGTAGAAGTCTTCCTTTATCTTTATACTTCCATTCCATTCCGCATAATATCCCGCCAGGGGATGCCCCCTAGAGTTGCCTTTTTATCTACCACTATCTGTACCCTCTATGACACTACCCCTCCACCCCTTACTTGTATCACTATTCTATTCTCGCCGTCTTCCCCTAGGGTCAGCCCAGACCAGCTCTACAACCTCTCCATCCAACAACCTTCTTCTAACACCTCAATTTTTTTTTTTTTAACCTCCATTAACTACACCACTTCCAGCTACATCTCCTACTCCTGGGAACACATCCTTCCTTGTACACTTCTCCGTTCGCCCAAGAAGACCCATTCCCTTCTCAAGAAGACAGGCTCCCCCCGAACCCGCGAACACTCAACACAATCATCCCAGGAGCCAACTCCCCATTTATTATGCAGGACTTGCTCCTTCTACTGGTGTCCTCGAGGCCTTCTCCGGTGTCTACAGCTCTGCCTTGGTTGCATGGGTTCAGCACGACCATACATTACGTGTGCTCCCAATTAAAAGGGAAGGGTAAGCCTCCACCAGGCAGCTCTGGTGCCTGCTTATCTCCCTGAGAACGAAATGTCCAGGCAGTGAAAATCTATTACATCCAACCTCTTTCTCCACCAACATCATCTGTCAGTAGGAGGCCAACATACACCTTATGCTCTTGGCAGAACCTGCCACCAGTGGTAGTTTTGGCTGACTTTAGTATAAAATGTATACTATTCTAAGCCAATCACAGAGTAATCTGGGCATACCACCCTAGATACTATTACAAGCCCTCGTAGGCCAGGTCCTCACCTATAGCCTCTCAGTAAGGCTCCGTTCACACAGAGCAAAAGTGGTGGAATTCTCCACCATGGAATGCCGCCAGTCTCCCTGTCTCAATGGCAGTCTATGGGAGGCTCAAGCGCCTCCTCTCCCCGTGCTGAAGAATGGACAGAGGAGGCTGGCAGCATTCCACGGTGGAGAATTCCGCCACTTTTGCTCCGTTTGCCTTAGCTTGTGTTTATTGTAGTTGCTTGTTACATTATTTATTCCTGTTATGTTAGTAAACTCGTCTCTTTTCCACATATAAAGGGCCCTGTAACTTTAATGAAGCTATAAAATAAATAATAATAATCATAATAATATGAAATCCCGGCTTATAGTAAGTCTTAGGTTTCCACACTTAGTAAAGGGCTATTTAGTAGGAACATTTCAATGTCTGACGTTGCCGTAGAGTAAACATTTTATTTGTCATCTCATATCCTGCAGCACTTAGTATAGTCTGGTCCACAAAAGCTTAAAGCATCCACCGTCTCTAAACGTGACTCACAAACTAAATATTTCCCTAGGAAATTCCCTTTAGGCTTCTGTGGGACCTAATGAGAGAGTCAGTTCTTCCCAATGGCTTATGGGCCACCCACCAGCTAAGCTTTTGCTAGCAAGTGATTGCCTTTTTAAAAAGCTACTTAGACATCCAATAAACTCCGCAAATACCTTCAGATCTATTAAAACGCTGAGCCGCTGTTGTTCTCCTATGCTTCTCTTCATAAAAGTGGGCAATCCATATTTAGTGGGATCTAAAACAAAGCGCAATAAATACGTCGGGCGGGGGATTAAGCGACGTTTACATACATTACCCCACAAGTATGAAGTCCATTAAAGCTTTTTATTGGGGATTGTGAATCAGGAGTGATGAAATGTTACCGACTCAACAAACGTAGGCAAGGGAAATAAATTTCATGCAAGTCGGGATGAGATTTAATAATTCCTCAAAGTGAACCAGCGTCACACTGTTCCTGAGTATTGCCGTGAATGGTGTTGAAGTGAATTAATGGAAGAATATAGTTTGGATTATTTATTTCAAGAATATATTTTAGGAACTATATATGTAAAAAAAAAAAAAAAATCTAAAATAAATAAATATATATATATATATGCGTCATAGGGATGGTGAGTTTAGGAGCTAGGGATAGTGAGTTCTTCAATTGAGCTGTGTTCACATCTGTATCAGAGGCTCTACTGAGACCAGGCCCGGACTGACAATCTGGCATACCAGGCAAATTCCAGGTGGGCCACCCAAATTGTCAGTTAGAGGGCCACCATCTTGAAAAAAACAACACTAAAAACAGCAACTCACCTGTCACCCACTCCACAGCAGTTCCTTTCCTAGTTCGGCTTCCAGTGAAGGCAGCATGGTAAAGAGACACTGTCTACATCCGATGTACCCTGAAGCCTCTATCGGTCATCTGTGTTTTTGTCTTAAAGGCACACACACAGATGATTGATATGTTCTCCTGGGAATCCGGGATATGTGTCCTGGATTCCCAGGAGGGCACTGAAGAACAGCATTGATGTCTGAGCGCCCCAATGTTGCTAATCAAGTTTAGTATTGTTTAATTTTGCCCCGCAAATATTTTTTTCTGGCTTTGTAATACATAATATGATTACATAAAACTGTTAAAGATAACGAGCCAAAGTGCACTTACCTGCTCTGATCCCCCGCTGTGTGACAGATCTGAAGGAAATACCTGCTCAGCCAATCCAGCGAGGACCTGACAGCATCACAGGATTAGGTTATGTTTTCATCAACATACAGTATGTTGTTTTGTTTTCTTTTTTGCAAGGAAGCTGGCCAATGTTTTAAAAACAGTATTTTTTAAAGGGGTATTCTGCTCAAAAATAATTTTTCATATGTTGTTGCCCATGGAGATAACAGAACAAACAGCACATTCTAACCTTTGCAGGCTACCCCTATGCCCTTCTACGTCATCTTCGGGTCCCTGGCTGAGAGATCCCGCCTCCATTTCCGAGATGGACTCGTTTGGTGGTGACATGCTAAGTCAATCACTGGTGGGACAGGAGACATGATCTCATTTGAAACACTGTTCTATTAACTTGTTTAGTAAGTGGGGCTATGTTCACACATAGTATCTCCATCAAATCTTTTGGTGAGTCTTTTTTCAGCCAAAACTATAATGGAAAGATTTACACAGCTTCTGTGTTTTCAATACACTCCTGGTTTTGGTTGAAAAAACAGACTGACAGAAATAAAATGGAGGACATTTACTATTGAATCTAAAACATGTGATTTTTCCACATTGTTTTCATCTGTTTTTTTACCCATCTGAATAGGACTCATTTACCAAACTTTTCATAAATTTGTGCTTAGAATATTCTCAGAATATTCACAAAATCTGATACTGACCAGAGATGTAAGTACTCACTACATTTTTTTTTTTTTTTTTTTTAAAGAAAAGTCGCAAATTATCAATTGGCCAGAAATCCCAGATTATGTGAATTTTTTGGGTGAAATATTGAAAACACACAGATTAAAAAAGTTGCATTTAAAAAATATTCGCCCGTCGAATACTGTTTCACAAATAAAACTTAGTTATTCACTAAAAAATAGGCGCAAATCCCTTAATAAATGTCTCCCAATACGGGAACATAGGGGCAGATTTATCAAACGTGGTGTAAAGTGAAACTGACTCAGTTGCCCCTAGCAACCAATCAGATTCCACCTTTCATTCCTCACAGACTCTTTGTAAAATGAAAGGTGGAATCTGATTGGTTGCTAGGGGCAACTGAGCCAGTCTCACTTTACACCATGTTTCGTATATCTCCCCCATAAAGCATCGTAAAAGGTTTCACCATACAGTATATCAGGTTTTCTAGTTAACTGATGCAAGAAAACTGGAGGTCTTCTTATGTCAACACTTTCTTTATTTGACTTTTGGAATCGAGTGCTGCGAGGAGAAATAAGACCATCCCTTTTGCTGAAATATCATGTCAAATGTATCATGAGTGTTATCTCCTCGGGAACATGGGCTTGGTGTGCTGTACTACTAGTCACCATATGTGAACATAAAAAGTGACGTTATTTTTCGCCCTTGTGTTGTAGCCAGGAGACATTTCTCTATACTGCAGATAAAATGTGACCGCACACACACATTAGATTAAAGTTGATGAAATCTAAAATAAATGTTCATTGTTGGGTTATATTTAACAAAGAACAATCACTTTAGCCGATCAATCACAGATTGTCATCATTTGGTAAGAAGTCAGGCATGTTTGAAATTTTTGGGTGAAGGATGAAAGAGCTTTTTCTTAAGGAAATTTCTTCTGTTCACAAACTATATTTCGGGAAAGAATCTTCTTAGACTGATTCCAGATAGATTGTTCATCCTTCTTCTGGTGTTGTTGATTGTGTATGGCCAGACTGAACAACTTTAGCAGCCAAGGTGGACTACAATGTGTATGGTTGTGTCTCCGAAGTGAATCTACCATGAGGTACATAACGTTTTTTTTACCTTAACGGATAAGCGCCAGCGCAGGGATGTTGTTGTCGCAGTCCTTCTTCTTGAACCACTGCCCGATTCCCGTGCAAGGCGCCAGGCTTTTCCCGAGCACCAGCCCACCCCAGAGCACTGGGGGCAGCCCCCAGTGTGACGAAACCTCCTCCCCTCTGTGACGTGGCTCCATTAATTCTAATCACATCCAACCCCTATCTCCAACGACATCATCGTTTGGTGGAGATTTACAGTAAAAGATCCTGTTAGTATAAGGTATGGGGTCTCCTTATGGGGACCTTATGGGGTCTCCTGAGTCTCCACCATCAAATGATGAGATAGGGGTTGGGCGCGATGGATTTTACAGGCAAAACGTTTATGTGTTCCCTTTGGATAGGGGATGGATAAGCTGCTGACACACTGCCCTAGTACCGGCTCATCTCTCAGAGAACAAAGGGTTTGGGCAGTGCAAATTTATTCATCCATTATCTACACCAAGTTCACCTGTTTTGGTACACCTGACACTGATGGTCAAACCCACCACCATCAGCAGGTCAAACCCACCACCAGCAGTCCTGTGTTTTGAGACTCTTCAATGAGGCTCCCCGGACTCCTCTTTTGCATATTCATGTTTCCCAGGGGGCAATGCACCTAGGACTTGACTGCATTGAGAGCTTTCACTAGCAGTAGGCAGTGTTGTCGTTTGGCTGGTCTCCCTGAGTTCAGCGATCTGTTTCTCTTATGGCTCTACTAGGCATTGCTCCCACCTAGCCAGAACCCTGCTCCACACTGATGAGGGGCAACACCCCGAAACAGCTGTATGTGGATGGTTACCTGGCCTTGGTTTATCCCTTGTCATTACATTGACTTATAGGGCCACTTAATATGGTGGTTTCCCTACAGGAGCTGCCCCTTGGCTGGGTCCTTCCCGGAGGGATATCTGGCTAGTCCTGTGTTTTGAGACTCTTCAATGAGGCTCCACGGGCTCCTCTTTTGCATATATACTATTGAGGGAGAGCACAGGGGGGCTATATACTATTGGGGGAGTGCACAGCAAGGGGGCTATATACCATTGGGGAGATCACAGGGGGTCTATATACTATTCTGGTAGAGCACAGGGGGGCTATATACTATTGGGGGAGAGCACAGGGGGCTATATACTATTGGGGAGAGCACAGGGGGGCTATATACTATTGGGGGAGTGCACAGCAAAGGAGCTATATATTATTGGGGGAGTGCACAAGGGGGCAATATACTACTGGGGATAGCACATAGGGGGGCTATATACTACAGGGGACAGCGCACAGGGGGTCCATATACTTCTGAGGGAGCACACGGGGGGGGTCTATATACTAATGGGGGAGCGCACAGGAGGGCTGTATATAACTGGAGGACCACACGAGGGTCTATATACTACAGGGACACCTTAAAACTATGGAGGCACAGAGGGGTGTAACTATATAGAGGTACGGAGGGGTGTAACTACTATATAGGGGTACAAGGGACCTAACTACTGTATGTGTTGGAGCCTAAAATATTTGGCAGATTCTGGAGAGAAGATTCACAGCCAGAAGAAGACTTCAAGGTGGCCCAGGCTGGATGGAGAGAAAAAGAAAATGTGACTGACCCTGATTGGAGAAGATGCCACCTGTGAGTCACTGGATGTAACTGCACTCTGTTATAGGGTCTGTAGTGAAGGGGTCATGATGTGGCGGTATTATGTAATGGTATCATTGGTGATATCTTTCTTTTGTTCAGTACAGTTTTCATGTAATATGTAATCACTGTATGGTGGAAATAGTGTTATAAAGGTAACTACTGTATGTATTGGGGCTCTTAATACAGTGTGGGGGCAAATTCAGTACATTATACCATGTGCCGAAAGGGAAGGGGGGAGGCACTCTTGAGGGCTGTGCATCGGGCCCACCAATGTATTAAAATGGCCCTGCCACCACATTAAATATTCCAATATTATTCTTTTTCCATCCTACACCCAAAACAAGGTTATTCTTGTATAAATTAAACCATCGCTCCAAATCTTACAAAGTTGAGGACGTACTTTTCATCCTGAAATGATCCTTATTACGCCTTACCTGCGGCATAATGTTACCTTTGTATTGCAGGTGATTCCCCCAAACCCCCGCAGACTTTCGATATCATAAAAGGTTGAATTCGCCTTTCATATAAAGTCAACAAAAACCTGAATGCTGTAATTTTAACCGATTTTCTCCAATCGCTCATCCACTCCCGCCTCGCCTCTCTCATGCTTTTCTGCCTTCTCCCATCGCCGTGCCGCAAAGTCAATGCAACAGCAGAAGACACTGGGCCACTGTGAAGTGCTTCTTTTTTTGCTTCCTTTTACTATTTACACCCTCCGAACATCAAAGGCTTAGATATTCTTTTTCCATCTTCCCGTGGGTTTGTATGGCCAGACTCAACTGCACAGTTCAAAAGTGCAAGTTTATGAGACTGGCGACAGCTACCTCGCCCCTGCAGTGGTTTATCACACCAGACTTTAGTGACAAGATCTTTGTAACTGGCGCAATAGAAGCGACTTCCCCTCTCCTCTCTCTGAGGCTCATTATTCTGCTGAGAAGATAATACTTCCATCCGCTTTCCTTTTTTCTGCCCCAGACTGGTGCTTCTCTGTGTTAGAATTCCTTCTTTTTATAGAAATATTTAATCTCCTGCAATCTGCCTGTCAGATCCTGTGGCTTTAACCGCTGTGTTTGTTTTAACATGTAACAAAATCCAGCTTTCTATTTTCTGCTTTTTTTTTTGTTTTTTCTTTTTAATGATGCACAAACTAGATAACCTGTAAATTTTAACTTTTTATGTATAGACTTTTTAAGCTACCGGTTTATAGATAGAAATGTAATCAATTTCCTCAAATATGGTGGAAGGCATGGAAGTCAGATTACTTCATTCCACACGTTATTTTAGACGAAAATATGGCTGTAATTTTGATTATTCTTAAATTATTTTTAAATAAAACATTTTCTTATTTTTTTGAGGGGCAAAAATATGGTTATGTTTGTATATATACGGCTGTAAATAATAATCATGATTATTTACGGCTATATCTATCTATCTATATTTTTCCCTTTTTTTTTTTTTGCTACTGCTCTGGACAGTTTCTGACATGGACAGAGGTGGCAGCAGAGAACCCTGTGTCTGACTGGAAAGAATACACCTCTTCCTGCAGGACATACAGTAGCTGATAAGTACTTGAAGGCTTCAGATTTTTAAATACAAGTAATTTACAAATATGTACAACTTTCTGGCACCAGTTGATTTGAAAACAATTTTTACCTCAGTAGAATTCCTTTAAAGACAAATAAAGATATTTTGGGAACATAGCCTCTAGGTTATGCCAGGTGAGGACACAGATTACCGTGGGCCCCCATGCAAAGAATGTCCATGTTTCCCCATAAATTAGCCATGCCCCAACCTTCATTCCCATATTAGTGATTACAGTGCTGTTAGATCCAGTGACTCATAGGAGGCATCTTCCCTGAATGTGAGAACATAGACTTTGGCTGTTTTATGTGTACCTTTTTGGATGGACCTCAATTTGCCACCAAAATTCAGGGGTATTACAGCTATGATTTGCATAATATAGAAATATTTTGGCGCCAAAATTACAGCTGTACAATAGCCAAAAAAAACCAAAACGTTGTGGGTACATAGCCGCGTGGAGTTTGTCTGTGTCTGGAAAAAGACCACAAAGATGATTGCTATCAATATTAATTGGTTTGTATCCTAAAAGTATTCTATTCCACGATTCTATTATACATTACTCTTTATATAGGCAAATAATGTATGTTGAAATATACAACACAATACATAAAAAGAAATTTTTTTTTTTTAAGAAATGAAAAGAAGAGTTTGTATTGTAAGTTGCGGTCTGCTTCTTATTATTGTGTTGACTTTAACAATATACATAGCAAAGTAAACTTTAATTTTCCACAAAGAAAAGAGCCTGGCATTTTGCCAACTTTGCCAGCAAGTAGAAAAATCTGAAACTTAGATCCCAATTCACAAATACTAACAAATGCTTTCAATCTGGCGTTCATATAGCGTGGGGGATGTACGGATTGTATTTCCTGTATTTATTACATACAGGAAAGAAATAATGAAGAGGAAAAAAAATTGTGTCTTACCGCTCACCTGGTATTATAGCTCGGACTTTTTAAAGGGGTTTTTAAAAACTTATAACTGACCTCACAGGTCATGAAAATAGGCATGAGGAGTTCCCCTCTTTAAAGTTATATAGATTTGTAATTTACTTCTATTTAAAAATCTCAAGTCTTTCAGTACTTATCAGCTGCTGTATGTCCTACAGGAAGTGGTGTTTTCTTTCTCGTATGATGCTGCCACCTCTGCCCATGATGGGAACTGTCTAGAGCAGTAGTAAATCCCCTCATGCTCTGGACAGTTTCTAACACGGACAGAGGTGGCAGCAGAGAGCACTGTGTTAGACTGAAAAGAATACATCACTTCCTGCAGGACATACAGAAGCTGATAAGTACTGGAAGTCTTGAGATTTTTAAATAGAAGTCAATTACAAATCTATATAACTTTTTGATACCAATTTGAAAGAAAACAATTATTTTGCTGGAGTGTCCCTTTAAGTAAAGAGTAAAAAAGTAATTGATAACGCCTGTAAAAGCTGGGGAATAGGACAGACAGAATGGAGGAAAGGGATTCCTGATCCGAAGCCTACTTCCAGCCGTCATCTTTGACAGATCCCTACAGACTGAAGGAAAATAAACCAAATTACTAAGAAACGCAGACGGATTACACCGAATGTTCTGTTCTACTATATTTTGGTGCTGAAAAGGTCAGTGAAATATTTATAATAAATAAACCACTATCATCCAGGAACTATTCAGACAGTGAGATAAAGACACAGGGCTTCCTTCCGGGGAATATTATTCTTTCCATGATGCTACATAATGGAAGGATGAAGTTATCAAATATTACTTCTCAAGATAAAGATGTGGGAAGAAATGTAAAGCTGACCACACATGAGATTCTATACTTACATTGAGGGGGGTAAGTGAACCTTAAAGGGGTTGTTCACCAAAAAAATGTTTTCTTTTAGATCAACTGATGCCAGAAAGTGCCAGAGATTTATAATTTACTTCTATTAAAAAATCTCAAGTCTTCCAGTACTTATCAGCTGCGGTATGTCCTGCAGGAAGTGGTATTATATCCAGTCTGGAGCACAGTAGAGGTTATCTATGGGGATTTGCTACTGCTCTGGACAGTTCCTGACATGGACAGAGGTGGCAGCAGAGAGCACTGTGTCAGACTGGAAAGAATACACCACTTCCTGATGGACTTACAGCAGCTGATAAGTACTGGAAGATTGGCGATTTTTTTTTTTTTTTTATAAAAGTACATTACAAATCTCTGGCACTTGCTGGGACCAGTTGTTTTAAAAGTTTTTTCTAAGAGTAAAAGTTATTCCCGTTTCACAGGGTAGAGGTTGAATAATTGCAGATGAAGCAGCAGGGGACATGTTTGTCCACTGCTTAATTTATTGTCGATGGTAATGTGTTTGGCGCTCTATTAGGCCATCGAAACGACAAAGTTTAGATGGCCTAATAGACAGTGAATGGAGCAATGGTTGAGAATGTGCATAGAAGCTTTATTCAATCGGTGGACAGTGGACCCTTTTCTTGTCATCAGGGGGTCCCAGTTGTTGGACTTCCACTTGTCAGTCAGGGATAATCCCATTTTGTGAGCTGCCGCAAAAGCCATTGCCCAAAATGTGGCCAAAAAAAATTCGGCCTTATTCACATGTTCAGTGATTTTTCTGGGCCTCAAAACCAATTTTTTTCTTTGTGATCCGTGAAAAATCATCCGTATTTACATCCATTTCCATATCAGTTTCCATAAAATGTGAATAAGACTAGTTAGCATAGACTTCATCCGTGTTTTTTACGGATGGCAGGGAAGTGACATCCGTGATGTCCGTAAAAAATATGTATCCCATAGAGTTCTATTGGAAATCCGTACCGCAATCAGGCTATGTTCACACAACGTATATTTTCATAAAATCACGGCCGTTGTACAACGGGCATGACTATTACGAGAATATACGTTGCATTGCTGTCTATAGGATCGCGGCCGGAGCGTATACACATAGTATATGCTCCAGCCGGGATCCCTATGACATGTGTGCCCTACATTTTTCAATAAATTGACAACATCTTGCATCCGATCTTTAGCCGACATAGAAGCCACGGCGGCTGGGATGTGAAGACCACACTTGGTGAATGGGGTTCATGTGCAGTATAGAGAAGATAGTGAAAATAAACATGGAGAATATGATTAGAATATAATTTTATATGGAGGAGTAACAAAGACATGGCTATACAGATAAAGGCTGGCAGCTCCATGTAATAAAAGCATAAGAAGAAACAGATGCAACAGAAGTGTATATGACATCCAAATGTCTCCTCTCACTGATAGCGAATGTCTTTTCTGCCAACTCCTAAGAGTCTCTTACCGACATAGATTACATCAAGTGCTTCAAATAGTTGTGCAGGATTATAAAAACATGGCTATGCTCTTCTAGAAAGAGTCCCACACCTGTCCATGGGTTAGGTCTGGCATTGCAGCTCTGTTTTATTATAGTAAATGGGGCTAAACTGCAATACTATAATGGTGACAGGTGGGCCGATTATGGTTGTTTGCTCTACAACCCCTATACTGACACCTAAACCAGATAAAATCCAGGAAAATCTGAAATCTTGAAGATGACACCAGCATCTATACTTTGTGGATAATTTCTTTACCCGATCCTTAGGATTCTATTACTCGGGACGATTATCGTGCAGAAAATCGTTATATCATTCGTGTTTAAATGGTAATTAATCGGCCTGTGTAATTGCAGGCAACAATTGAAAAAATTGTGCCATTGACCATTAATTTAGACCTGACCATAAAATCATAGTTAATCATTCGCTAATCGTTCGCTGTATTTCCGCATTCGTTCGCTACTCATTCAGTGTGATTCCATATCGTTCCTTCTCTTGCTGGGATCGGATGGAGCAAACGATATAATAACGATCGTCGTAATGTTCATAACTAACGACTATCGTTCTGTGTAATATGGCGAAAGATTTCAGGTTAACGATAATCAATCTCGTTTGCCATTGTTTTTCATTAATCATTAAAAATCACTTTGTCTAATGGGACCCTAAGGGTGGTATTACGTGGGACGATTTTTCGGCGATTAACAATAAATCTATGACAAAGGATCTTAAATCGTTCACTCTAATACAAAGGACGATGCTCGTTACTTACGGTCGTTCTTTTGCTCGTCCGAACGACGTGTTATCACAAGGAACAATTTTCGAACGATCAACAATGAAAATAGGTCCAGATTCAATCAAAAGATCAACAATTTCACATTGGTTGTTACAATTGTTGCCTGGTATTACACAAAACGATTATCGTTTAAATCGGAACGATCTAGTGATTTTTCGAATGATAATCCCATGTAATAGGGCCCTAACTGGATGAACCAATAAAGAGGAGATAGAGAGATGGAACTGTAGGAGCCATTAGATAAGTGACTTGTAGCTCTATAGATGGAACTGTTTGGTGGCTTACATGTTGGTGCTGCGGTACTGTAGGTGGTATATCTGCCAGATATGGTGCCATACTTTCTCTCTTGGGTGTTTTTAATCCTTAGTTCTGTAACTCATTGGCGAAGTGTTGGGTGAAGTAGTTTCGAACACTCTGGATGATATGCTGCTCTTTATGTTCAATTTGTCCAAATCCTCCTACAAAATTTTCCGACGTGTCCACTCCTATACTCAACTTAAAGGGAACCTGTCACCCCGGGTCCCGGGGTGAAGCCCGCCCGACCTCCCGGGTGGAGCACCATATACTTACCTCTTCCCCGAAATCCCGATCCTGGACCCACTCTCTCCTCCGCGATATCGCCATCAGAAGACCTGCGCGCGCTCATCTGAGATGAGTCCTATGCCCATCGAGAATGACTGGAGCCGTCATTCTCTATGGGCGTCGGACTCATCTCTGATGAGCGCGTGCAGGGCTTGTGACGGTGATATCGTGGCGGCGGGAGTGGGTCCAAGACCAGGACTTCGGGGAAGAGGTAAGTATATGGTGCTCCACCGGGGGGTCGGGCGGGCTTCACCCCGGGACTGGGGGTGACAGGTTTCCTTTAACTAAAGCAGTTAATAGAGAACACAATAAATCTGCTAATTCTCATATATTGGGAAGATACCATTGAAACCAATTGTGAACAGAAGAGCTTATCACTCCAGTCGTGACTAGATTGGCTGCTATACCAACACCTAGGCTTAGGACCGTATTACACGGCACAATCTAGAGGAGGAAGTGAGCGCTGACCTGTTAAATTAAAGTTTCAGTGTAGGTGTTATATTGAATAAATAACAATACAGTCTTCCTAAAGGCCAATTCACATGGAGTAAAACTGGCGGAACTGGAGAGTTCTGCAACGGAATCCGTGTCATACTGGCAGTCTATGAGAGGCTTGCGTGCCTCCTCTCTCCGCGCGGAACAATAAACATGTCCATTCTTCCGAGCAGAGAGAGGAGGCGCGCGAGCCTCCCATAGACTGACAGTATGACACAGAGGCTGTCAGGATCCCCCAGTTTTACTCCGTGTGAACACAGCCTATGAGATCTTGGAATTTAAATGTTTACATACACTTTCAATCCTTTAACAACTATCTATTAGGGAGCAAGTGTGGAAGCTTTGGTATATCACATTAGGACACTGGTTTGACTGGATAGCACTGGTACTGTACTGTACGGCAGACTATCCCTTCTAATATTGGTATATTGTATGGAATTAGCTTAGATTCACTAATTAATACTACTAGTCCTTAACCCCTTAAAGACCTGGCTAATTTTCATTTTTGCACTTTTTCCTCTCCGTGTTTATAAGGCCACAGTGCTTGCATTTATCACCTGGAGACCCACATGAGCCCTTAATTTTTGCGACGCCAATTGTACTTTGCAATGGCAGACTTAGTTTTTTCATAAAGTATGCTGTGAAACCTGAGACAAATTATTTGCGCAGTGAAATTGAAAAAAAAAAGAGGTTTTCATGTTTACGCTATTTGTCCTATAGTAAAAATTACATCTTGGGTGCGTTCACACCTACAGGATCTGCAGCTGATTTTCTGCAGCAGATTTCAGTTAAATAACTGAACACAGCATCAGATTTGATGCTGTGTTCAGTTATTTAACTGAAATCTGCTGCAGAAAATCAGCTGCAGATCCTGTAGGTGTGAACGCACCATAAGGGTATAAACCCACACACCGTATATGCAGCAGATATGCAACAAATACGCAGCAGATTTGTTGGTACAGATTTGATGCTGTGTTCAGTTATTTAGATCTAATCTGCTGCGATTTTGCTGCGAGTTTGCTGCGAGTTTGCTGCGTATCGCAGCAGTAAATACGCTGCATATACGGTGTGTGGGTTTATACCCTAAAGGAGAATTCCAGGCAGGCACATTTTTTTTACAAAACTGCTGGGGAGAGAGTGGGTGAAAAAAAACAACATGCACTTACCTCTCTGGCTCCAGCTCTGGTGCCTGCAGTCCACCACTTCGGTCCCTGGTCCCATGCCATTTCCTGGTCTAGAGAGGAGACTTGGGGCGTGGCATTCTAGGCTCGCTCAGCCAGTCACTGGCTGTAGCAGTGTCTATTGGCTGAGTGGGCCTGACACACCATGTCCCAGGTCCTCTCACTAGACTAGGAAGCAGCAGGAGATCATGGATTGGAGTGGAAGACAGCGGACACCAGCACTGGAGCTGGGGAGGTAAGTGCATGTTGGTCGTTTTGAAAAAAAAATGGCCCTGCCTGGAATTCTTTAACAGCCTCACAGGACTTTAAGTATTGAAATAAGTCATGGAATAATCCCTTTAAGATTTCTAACCCCTCAAAATCCCTTTTAATTTCCAGGACCACAAACTTTATTCCCTACATGTTTAGCCCTGTTCACTTCAAGAAGCCTTAGGCTGGGTTCACACTACGTATATTTCAGTCAGTATTGTGGTCCTCATATTGCAACCAAAACCAGGAGTGGATTCAAAACACAGAAAGGATCTGTTCACACAATGGTGAAATTGAGTGGATGGCCGCCATTTAATGGCAAATATTTGCTGTTATTTTAAAACAACGGCTGTTATATTGAAATAATGGCCGTTATTTACTGTTATATGGCGGCCATCCACTCAATTTCAACATTGTGTGGACAGAGCCTTTCTGTGTTTTTATCCACTCCTGGTTTTGGTTGCAATATGAGGACCACAATACTGACTGAAATATACGTAGTGTGAACATATTAAAGTGCATATGATGACCCAATTTAACCTTTACATCAGGGACAGGGAACCTTCGTCCTTCCAGCTGTTCCAAAACTACAATTCCCATCATGCCTGGACAGCCAAAGCTTTAGTTTTGGCTGTCCAGGCATGAGGGAAATTGTAGTTTTGCAACAGCTAGAAGGCAGAAGGTTCCCCGTCCCTGCTTTTCATTGATGTTACAGGTTTGTACAGGAAGATGAATGAGAGTTCAATGGTGGTGTTGACTGTTGTCAATTGAGCATAGCCGTTTTCCTACGGTTACTTTAAGACTGCACAGTGAAGACAATATAATATCTCGCTCCCCATCTCCAGTGATTCATGGTCCAATAGCAGCTTTATGTGGACTAGACCGGTACATCGTCATGTGACAAACTCTACTTGCTATAAACCATGGGTCTCAAACTCGTGGCCCTCCAGCTGTTGCCAAACTACAATTCCCATCATGCCTGGACAGCCAAAGCTAAAGCTTTGGCTGTCCAGGCATGATGGGAATTGTAGTTTGGCAACAGCTGGAGGGCCACGAGTTAGAGACCTCTGCTATAAACTATCACTATGTCAAAGTGCATTTTCCTCAGCCCGGTTTCCCGTTCTGATACATTTCGTCAGTCATTAGAAGTCGCGTTGGCGTCGGTCCAGACAATGATATTTCCAGTGCACGGGGCAAATAGAACTTACAAGTCTTTTTAAGTCATAAAATTTTGAGTCTTTATCTCTGTTTATTTTCCTGCTTCTCTTTAATTTGGCCTAATGGACTTCGGCCTGAACTCTTCCCCGGCACTCAAGAGTAATGTAAACTTTGGGAAAGCCCTGAGGAGTTTAATAGGTGCAATTAACATTTTGGGGGCTTTGCAGAAGGACTTAAGATTTACTCTTAATGCTTTTAACCCACTATCTGCCTCAGATCTGCACAAATCTGATAGAACATATCTCCTCATTACTTTAAATGTAAGAAAAAGTAAAGCTATAGAGTAGTCTGTGATTTACAGGCCATTTTATACCGCCAAATTTATGGAGAACAAGTCATTTTAAATGGGTTTTCTGACTACAGTAAGTAATGATCTATTACTAGACTTACAGATTGATGGGAACCTGACTGCCAGGACCCCCATGAGCTGTAAAATAAAGGGGGTTCCCTTCTGTCACACTTACCACAGCCTTGCGAATGTTGCTCTTCTCACCTTCATTGCTTCTCTTTCTCACATAGAGCCTGGCTGAACATTGTCTTCTGCTCTATAGGGTTTCCAGGCCCTTAAAGGGGTACTGGGATAGCTTAAAGGGGTTAAAGGGATAGCTGCTTTTAATCCAAGATCTGTCCTAAGGGTCTGTTCGGCAGGTGATGCAGTTATTGTCCTAAAAAAACAACTTTTAATCTTGCAGCCCTGTGTCAAATTGGAGTGGCCTAGAGTGTCTGTGCCCTAGGATTGCACCACCCCTCCATCCCTCCTCCCGTCCCTCCTCATCATTAGGAATGTCCCTAGAACATTTTCTCCTATTCCTCACCTGTTTGAACCCTGCACAGGGGCCTTAACGATCCAGCCCATGTGCAGCGTTCACACAGGTGAGGAATAGGAGAAAATGTTCCAGGGGCATTCCTGATGGTGAAGAGGGCGGGGAGGAGGGACAGAGGGGTTTCACTATGACATGGGTACTATAGGCCACGCCAATTTGACACAGGGCTGCAAGTTTTAAAGTTGTATTTTAGGACAATAACTACAGCACCTGCCAAACGGACAACAGGACAGATCTTGGATTAAAAGCAGCTATCCGAAAGTACAAGTGGTTTGGGGGATCAGATTGTGGGTACAGAGTCGGTTTAAGGTCTTCAGTGCACAAAAATAAGGCTTCAGTAACTGCAGGTGCAGGCAAAAGGTAGAAGAAGTAGTAACTGTAGAAGTGAGAGTAGAGGAGCGTCTTGAGGGCCCCGTCCAATGTAGCTTGGTTGAGAAGAGAATAAAAAGAAAAAACAACTCACGAATCTGACGGCCTAATGCCCTATAGTGTTGGGCTACTCATCCTATTTGGGTAGTACAAAGCCCCAGGTCTCTGCACTGGGTGAAGCAGACTTCCTGAAACTTTTCAGAATAGTCATGCATTACAGAAGGATACATAGGCATAATCTGCAGCTTTGTCCTGCTGGGGTCAGTACCATACTCAGGTATACTGCCCTGTATCTTGTAGCGGTGACGACGTGCATAAGAAACTCCCCTCTGTGTCTCTCTCTCTCTCTCACTGAACCGACTGGAGAACTCCTTCCACCAGGAACTGTTGGCCTGGGCCCCTGTGCAGCTGAACCGGCAGCACAAGTGATATGTACTGTATCTATCTCTCTATCTGTCTATCTGTCTGTCTGTCTGTCTATCTATCTCCAATCCATCTGCCATCTATCATTTTACACAGTAATCCTTTAAAACCCTTGGGAAAAGTGGATAAGATACTGCAAGCATTTCCCACACTAATTCTATGGTTTGTGGCTTTCAAACAAAAGACCCCTACTGCCAATGTAATATACAATGCATGTATAAGTTAAATAAAATCATCACAGAATGTTTATTGCTGTGAAAACTATGAGAATGGAGATATACATCACAAACTGTAAATCTGCTTTGTGGGAACTATATGTGCTTCTTCCTGTTGTCTTGCTGTCCCTAAGAAAAAACAGGTTATTCTAGTAACTAGGGAGAAATAAATGCTGACATTGCCAAAAAATAAAACCAATCAGTAGTAGTAAAGTACTTTTTTTTAATATAAAGATTTATTGCAATAACATGTCCAACACTGGGAAAGTCTTAAAAGAGCCGAAATTCTGATTTATTTTTTACTGAAGTCCTTTAAAAACTTTAAATATAAAATACAATGAAAAAGAACATTATTGTAAATTGTTAGTTTTATAGGGATTGCTTTGTTATTTTATATGGGATTTGGATACTTGAAACTCATTTATGATAATGTTGGAGATATTAAAAAAATAATAAAGTAAAATGAGAACTAATAATAACACACACAGAAAAACTCCTGGGATGATTGTATGGTGGAAAAACAAATACTTAAAGGAAAACTATCAGCAGGTTAGATGAATCCCTAGTGAGCATAGGGAGCTGAGGATGATAGTATGTCCTTTACCTTCCTCCTCTGCTCTGTTCCCATGCTGTTCATTCGGAAATCCTCTGCACGGTAATCTGTCAGGGGGACTGGGGCAGGGCTACCACCCCCCATTACCAATTTGGCCTTCTCCATTGATATTAATAGGGAGGTGCAGGTTGGATTACCATTCAGGGCGGGGCTACGGCCCTCCCCCTCTAATTGTTATTAATGGAGAAAGTTGGCCAGCCGGATTGGGGAAGGGGGGAAGGGGGGTAGCCCTGCCCTCAGTACTCCGAACAGCACGGGAATGGATGAAGGTAAGAGACATACCTTAATTTTCAGTGCCAGGGGGCCATCATCATGTTAGATTTGTCTAACCCGCTGATAGTTCCCCTTAAAAGTGAGTTTGTACTGAGTCCCCAACCCCCCAAACTACTGTTTCTTGTATGTAGCCTCAACAAATCCATGGCTGGTGCCAGCATTCCAGTAAAAAAAAAAATCTTTAATACTGGTTGTGCTGGGGGGTCCTGATTGTTTTCCCGGACTGCCAGAGGTCTCTTACCTTCCTCCGTGTGGTCCAATCAGCGCTCTGTTCATTGAGTCTGCCACAGGCAGGCTCTATGAGCAGAGTGCCGATAACACTGATCAATGCTATGCCTATGGCATAGCACTGATCAGTGTATGCATTCTAATGATTGCATGTAAAAGTTCCTCAGGGGGACTTGAAAAGTGTAAAAAAAATAAAATTGAAATAGGAAATCTAAAAATTAAAAAAGGAAATAAACTGCTAGTATCACTAAAACAGTAAGAAACTTACCTTCATCCTCACCGCCCTTTGCAATATAGGGACATATCAGCAGGTCAAATAGTTTAAACCTGCTGATAGTTTCCCTTTAATAGCCAAATAAGAATTGATTTCATAAAATGTTTGTCAAAACATTAAAGTAAATGACTACTATAATCTATTTCATTATAATTTATCACCAAAAATGTATAACCCTATAGTATCTGCGGGTTCTATGTATCCACCAATAATCACAGATACTAAACGTTTTCTTTTCTAGTACAGCTTTCCCCTTGAATGGCGACACCACCGATGATGTGACAAATCCCAGCAGAATGCCAAGTGGATGTCACATCTTTATATTGCCAGGAACGTTGGAGCCAAAGCAGTTAGTCAACTTGGGAAACATTGAAAGAACTTTTTTTTTTTTTAAGACAAAAATACATCTCCATCATAATCGGAATAAATAAGCATGAACGAAATACCAACAAAAAGTTATTTTAAAATCTAGTGTTTTCCCCCGATGAAGCCAGACTGGAAGATGTAGTCAAAACTTGCGAGAGCCGCCGGATTTTGTTCTTCAGACACTTCCATTTAGCTACACACCAGACCAAAAACACATTAAAATACACAGTTTAAAAATGCCTCCGTCGAATAGTTGATTTTTTTCAACCGAGAAACGTTTTTATGGGTTTTACCGAGATGACTGATGACTTCTGTAACCAAAATGTTTAACTGCTAATAGCGACTCTTTTATAGGAATCTACATCATCCTCCTCATCATCGTCATCATCATCCGTTAGTGTCTCGACATCGGCAGACTTTCCGTAGCCTCTGGGCTTTAGATACAGTGTCTAAGGAGACCATCTATTTTAGACTGCACTACTGAGAGTTTTTTCTCCTGACTATGTTAGTTTAATAATGTATCCTGCGTAAAATATATGCAGAACATTTGTATTCTCGATCAGCGGTTCGGAATTCTTGTGAGATGCTATACAAACATTAGTAAATGTGATTAATGAACTTCACTACAGCTCCATAGACTAAAGCTATTTTCATTTATACACACTCCAGGGGTGGGCACTTTGTAACATACCAGCAGATAGCAAATTCCTTAGTAGATTAGTGAGAATTTGCCATTTCTTTGCTATGATTGGATGTGTTTATATGCGCATAGGTTTAACCCTTTAGGAACAGAGCCTAAAATGGCCTTAAAGTGTGACTGTCATTTCACAAAAGTCTTGACATGTCACAGAGACATGTCAAAAGTTTTGAGTGTTTAGAACCATACCGATTGGTGGATCGGTGCTCTGTGTCACATGATCAGTCGGACTTCTCAGTCGGGTCTGACTGAGCATGTGACACAGAGCCGGGAGAGGATGCGCTGCAGTGTGGTCCTCTCCCTGCTCTATCTCCTGATCGCTACGGGTCTGAACACTCAGACCTGGACCGATCAAAACTTTTGACATGTCAAAAGTTTAGTGAAATGACAGTGAAACTTTAATGACCAAAAATCCCGTCATTTTTGCATTTTCCTCTTCTTCAAAGAGCCATAGCACTTTTATTTTTCCATCTACAGGGCTTGCTTTTTTAGGAACAACTGTACTGTGTAATGTCGGCTTTCAATCTACCATAAAATGAATGAAAAAAACTCCCAAAATATAATTTATGGGGTGAAAATTTTGGGGGGTTTCAGTGTTCACATAATGCACTTTACGGTAAAACTGACATAATAGGGAAGATCAAACACCATGTAAAGGGAAACTGGCTCAGTTTGGGAAGGGGGAGAAGGCATATACAAAAACTGTAGTAACTGCCAACATAAAACAAGCCAACAATAGGTATAATGATGGATACAATCATAGGGGGAGATTTATTAAACATGGTGCAAAGGGAAACTGGCTCAGTTGCCCCTAGCAACCAATCAGATTCCACCTTTCATTTTCCGAAAGAGTCTGTGAGGGATGAAAGGTGGAATCTGATTGGTTGCTAGGGGCGACTGAGCCAGTTTCACTTTACACCATGTTTGATAGATCTCCCCCGATATCTTTATTCTATAGGTCAGTATATGTCTACATAGTGTTTCTAATGTTTTACTATTTTTTTTACGTACTGTATACATCATACGTACTGTATGTAAGCCCCATCCCCCTTAACTCGCTGTGGCCCGGTGAATATATTACATGTCCCACTCCGTGAGGACACAGTGTAGGAGATAGCGGCAGTCTGCTGCCGCTCCTATTGCACGGAGTGAAGGCCAGTGGACTGTTGCTAGGCCATGTTTATACAATGTAGGAGACCGGCCGTTCCATGACCCGGCCAGGTCATGGAACGGCCAGTCTCAGGAAAGATCATCCCAGCCGGTACTGCATCCATGCGCATCCACATCAGAACTCCCCACTGCACACTATGGAGCGAGTGGCCAGAGCCACATGCTCCATAGTGTGCACTGACAGGGTTTTCTGCAGCTGCTATTCAATGAATAGCTGCCACAGAAAACTGACATGTCAGTTTTTCGGGGCGCCGCTAGGGATCCCGGCCGAAGTGTATACCATGTGTATACACTCCGGCCGGGATTCCATAGGAGGCAATATTAGGTACATTTTCGTAATAATCAGGCCATTGTTTTTTAACACTTTGGCTTCTCATATTTCTAAATGTGAAAAATTTTAATGTAGAAAGTATACGGTCCCTTAAAGTCCTTAAACCGAAAATCTCTGTCAGGGTATATTCACACGGACGGGCTCGCAGCGAGATTCTCGCTGCGAGCCCGGCAGGTCCTGGCAGTTCCCATACACTACATACTTGCTGCGGTCTAAACGACTGCAGCGAGTATGTAATTATACCGCCCTTAACCCCTTCTGCTCCCGCCCGGCTCCCCCGCTGTAAGCATACTTTACCTGTCCTTGCTGCACGGGTCTGGCGTCCTGCTCTCCCGCCCGGCCAATCAGTGGCTGCGGCTGGGCAACACACTGATTGGCCGGACAGGAGAGCAGGACGCCGGACCCGTGCAGCGAGGACAGGTAAAGGATGCTTACAGCGGGGGAGCCGGGCGGGAGCAGAAGGGGTTAAGGGCGGCAGAATTACATACTCGCTGCGGTCGTTTAGACCGCAGCAAGTATGTAGTGTATGGGAACTGCCAGGACCTGCCGGGTCCTGTGTGAATATACCCTCAAACTTTTTTGTTAAACTGTCACTTACTATATACATGTTGAAAATAACCATGAATTTCCTGGTGGCCCAAAAACTTGGATGGATTGTTGATATGTTTCTGTATAATAAATGAGAATTCTACCCAGTTTTTCACACACATATAACATTGAGGCAGCCCTGTAGTAAAACATCCTCCCTAACATTAAACAAACCTAATGTCCTGGGCCTTGGGACCGGGATGATTTATCAATAGCCTTAATGTTTTACTAGAAAGGTAAGTTGTTTTTTTACTATATTTAATTATGACAGTCATCTGACAACCTGAAAGGTCTATGGGCTCTTTATTGTTGAGTCATTAAAGGTTCCTTTGTTTGGACTCGGAGATGAAGTTCACCTTTCAGACCTAAGAAATACTTGGTAATGGCCGTATCTAGAGTATGACACAGCGCAGATGGTGCTGTAAGAGTTTGTCAGCAATCACTAGACCGCTGCCTCTGCTTCAGTTTACCCCAACCGATGCTATCAGTGCTACTTGTCAGAAACAGTCTGAGTGATGGGCCATTAATGAGCTCGATTTACTCCTGTCGGCAGGGACACTGCTTATTTCACACACAATATGCTCTTTTGTGAAGCTAACATAGGAACATGTGCTCAGCGGTTATTCAGCTATGATTTTATTCGTAATTTTTTTTTTTTGAAAATTTATTAAAATTTTCTATGAAAAGTTAGAAAAGAACGTAAAATTTATTTATTTTTTGTTCGTGGATGAAGATTTTCATAAAAATAAACTATTTTAACCCCTTCACGTCAGTAATATGTATATATACGTTCCTACTGCACATACCCGTGCAGTAGGAATGTATATATACGTTCCCGGTACTGACGGGGTTATTGATGTGAGTGGGAGCGCTGCAGAGAGAGCGATCCCGCTCACATCAGTCTCCGGGGCCGCAGGTAATGAGAGGGATCGCAGCTGAGTCTCATTAACCCTTAAACGCCGCTATCTACAGCGATCACAGCGATCAAGCTTCTGTCACTGAGTGATCAAGACCACAGCAGCCGATCGCATGTGCTGACAGGCGGGGTAAGCTCCTTACCTCCGTCCTGTCTTCTATGTGTAGAGTCTGCTCTCAGGCAGGCTCTATACACAGATCGCCGATAACACTGATCTATGCTATGCTATGGCATAGCATAGATCAGTAAATGCAATATAATGGTTGCATATTTTACAGTAAATAAAAGTTTGTTTTTTTAAAAAAAAAAGTGTAATAAAAAAGTTTTTAAAAGTATTAAAAAACCCTTATAAACCCCCTCCCAATAAAAGTTTTAGCAACCAATCAGATTCCACTTTTCATTCCTCACAGACTCTTTGGAAAATGAAAGGTGGAATCTGATTGGTTGCTAGGGGCAACTGAGCCAGTTTCGATAAATCTCCCCCATTGTTTCTATGTTTCATGAGCCCTTAGGGCCATATACCATGGGTCAGTTATCGACCAAATGGCAATTGCTTGTTCATCCGCTGATCTTTCAAGCTGGTTAAAAAAACAAACATCTTTCATCAAGATGTAATAGGGCCCTTTCTACCATGTGCATTTATAATACTATATATATATAATGTCACCTAATAATGCAGAGGGGTCTTTGGACCCCCTTAGATATCATGGCCAGGGTGCGTCTGTATACCCTACAACTGCAGAAATGGGGGAGACAGGTCCATCTTACATTATACGATATTCTTAATGAAGCATGTTAGTAAGGATCTAGAAGAATGCTCCATCCTTACAGAATTAAGTTAACAAGGAGCGGCTTAGTCATAGACCTTCTTACAGGAACCGGGGACATATTCAAAATAACACAATTTTTTTCTCACCATAATCGCCCTTGTGTGGAATTAGATTAAGATGGGAATTAAAATGCCCAGCGTGTTTGGGTTGCTTGGATAATGCAATCCACTGTTCTGGAATGCCGAATGTGAGCGAGTCCACGTACTTCCTGACTGTGGAAATGTTCTTAGGAAGTTTCTGTAACCACATGTATTAAGATACTGCATCAAAGAGGTGGTGTTTGAAGTTTAGAAAGCTCCTTACATGTGCCTACTATGAGACAGAAAGGTTTCTTGTAGACATTTAGCTGGGGGCTCCGAGTCCAATGTTATTCATTTGGGGTTTTCTGCTCCATTCATAGGAATAAAGCGGCCAGTCAGCCGGTGCGGGTATGTACAAACAGGACGACAAAGTCACACAGCGTCACTTTATTAGAGGAAAACTCTAATAAGACAAGGGGAAAATGAATGGATGAGGTTCTGCGGGTCAGTGGAAATCAGTCTGATTGTTTCCTGCTTATATATAGTGGATTATTCTCTCAATAGTGCGACCGTCATACTGCACATCGGGGCTAAGTTCCCACTGAGTATATTTTTGTAAAACTACCACTACAATTGCAACAACAGCCATGATTATTACGAAAATATACGTTACATTGCCGTCTATAGAATCCTGGCCGGAGTGTATACACTTAGGGGGGGGGTTAAAAAGCTTACACCAGAGGCGTACGCCAGGGAGAAGGTGCAGATTCGCCCCTTCTCCCTGGCGTACGCCTCCCGTGCACCCCACTCACCCCATGGGTGGGCTAGCTGAGCTTGCGTGGCCTCCTCCCTCGCCTCATTTATCATGATTTACGCCTGCTCGCGTAAAGGTGTAAAGGTGGAAGCAGGTGTAGATTTGGTACGCCAGGCGCATATTCAGGCGCCCGGCTGTCTGGATTCACTAAGAAGCGTAAGCCTCTTAGTGAATCCTGCAGCAAAAGAGGGGCAGGGCTTAATATAAGACCGGCGTATACGCTCCGGCCGGGATCCCTTGCAGCGCCGCGTGAAACTGACACAACGCTATTCATTGGCCGTACACTCCATAGTTTGCAGTGGGGAGGTCTGATGCGGGCGCGCATGAATGAACTCTGCGGCAATAAAGATCATCTGGCCGGTACTGCAGTACCTGCCAGGATGATCTTTTCTGAGACCGTCCGTTCTGTGACCCAGCCGGCTCACGGAACGGCCGGTCTCTTGCATTGTATGAACATAGCCTGAATCTGAGTAACTCCATCATAGGTGAAGGCGATACCAATAGTGTCATCATATAAAAGTGGACCTATAATAAAATTATGGGGGGTTATCCAGAATTAGAAAAATATAGCTGCTCTCATGAGGAAACAGCACCACTCTTGTTTTCAGTTTGGGTGTGGCATTGCAGCTAAATTCTATTAAAATTAATGGGGCCGAGATAATAGTAATACCACTCACAGCCTGAGGTAAGGGGTGGTGCTGTTTTTATAGAAACAAAAAATAGGTAGGTTTTTATAATCCTGGATAATCCTTCTAAGGCTAAGTTCACACAACGTAAATTTTCAATAAATTACAGCCATTGCAACACCAGACGCTGTAAAATCAAAATAACATTGTGTCCTATGGAATGTGCCGCATAGAAAACTGACATGTCAGTTTTGTGTGGCCGCTATTTATTGAATAGCGGCAGCACAAGACTGACAGAGCAGACAATGTAAAGTGCGGCTCCGGCCGCACTATACGTTGTCTCCTATGGTAATTTGGAATGTGGGAACACCTGAATGGGCCCGCAGTCCAAATAAAAAGAAATGAAGTTCGGAAAGAATTTTACTAACAGCGGCTGTTCTGTGGCATGGCCATGTCACAGAACGGCCGCTGTCATACTCTTTGTGAACCCGGCCTTAGGGTGCGTTCACATGTATAGGATCCGCAGCAGATTTGATATCAATGTAACTAAATAACTAAACGCAGCATCAAATCTGCTGTGGATCCTGTACGTGTGAACGCACCCTAAGGGTAGCTTCACACACACAGTATCGCAGCGGATTTTCTGCTGCGGATCTGCAGTGGATCTGCAGCAGGTCCGCAGCAGATTTGAACTAAAAAACTGAACACAGCATCAAATCTGCTGCAGATCTGCTGCGGATCCTGTATGTGTGAACGCACCCTAAGGTCATGTTCAGACCTCGTAAGAGACCGTCCGTTCCGTCTAAGAAAAGATCATCCCAGGCGGTACTGCAGTACAGGCCGTATGATCTTTTGCGCCGCTGAGTTCTGATGCGGGCGCATCTGTGCGCACCTGCATCAAAACTCTCCACTGCACACTATGGAGCATGCACAGTGTGCACTGACAGGGTTTTATGTGGTCGCTGTTCATTGAATGGCGGCCGCAGAAAACTGACATGTCAGTGTGTATATTCCATAGACAGCAATGCAACATACATATTTTGTATTAATCACGGCCGTTGTTGCAATCGGCAACCACAGCCGTAGTTTTACGAAAATATACGTAGTGTGAACATAGCCTAAGGTTACAAACCCACTTGGCGGGTCTGCAGCGAGTCTTCATGCTGCGTTTTTGCAGCGAGACTCGCTGCAGATCCCGGCCCTATGCTTTTAATGGCAGACAAACACGCAGCAGGGATGTACATCCCTGCTGCGAGTTTGTCTGCAGCCCTCCCCATTAACCCCCCGGCCGCCGGAGCTGATACTTCACCTGATCCCGGCTCCGGCGGTTCCCGATGTCTTCAGCAAGCCGGAGCGGGGACCAGGTGAAGTATATGCTCCAGCCAGCCACCCGCAGCCCCGGCCGCCCGATCGTCCCCCCGCAGCCCCGGCCGCCCGATCGTCCCCCCGCAGCCCCGGCCGCCCGATCGTCCCCCCGCAGCCCCGGCCGCCCGATCGTCCCCCGCAGCCCCGGCCGCCCGATCGTCCCCCCGCAGCCCCGGCCGCCCGATCGTCCCCCCGCAGCCCCGGCCGCCCGATCGTCCCCCCGCAGCCCCGGCCGCCCGATCGTCCCCCCGCAGCCCCGGCCGCCCGATCGTCCCCCCGCAGCCCCGGCCGCCCGATCGTCTCCCCGCAGCCCCGGCCGCCCGATCGTCCCCCCGCAGCCCCGGCCGCCCGATCGTCCCCCCGCAGCCCCGGCCGCCCGATCGCCGGGGCTGCAGGGGGGCGTGTAAGCGATCAGTGCTGCGGGGGGACGGGCGATTGGGCGGCCGGGGCTGCCGGGGGACGATCGGGCGGCCGGGGCTGCGGGGGGACGATCGGGCGGCCGGGGCTGCGGGGAGACGATCGGGCGGCCGGGGCTGCGGGGGGACGAACGGGCGGCCGGGGCTGCGGGGGGACGATCGGGCGGCCGGGGCTGCGGGGCTGCGATCGGGTGGCCGTGGCTGCGGGGGGGCGGCCGGGTCTGCGGGGGGGCGATCGGGCGGCCGGGGCTGCGGGGGTGGCGGCCGGGGCTGCGGGCAGGATATACATTACCAGGTCCCCGCTCCTGCTTGCTTCGGTGGCTCCCGGCACGTTCTGCCCGGCCAATCAGTGCGCTGCCCTGCCGCAGCGCACTGATTGGCCGGGCGGGCCGTGAAGACACCGGGAGCCCCGAAGCAAGCAGGAACGGGGACCCGGTACTGTATAATGTCCGGCGGCCGGGGGGTTAATGGGGCGGGCTGCAGACAAAATCGCAGCAGGGATCTACATCCCTGCTGCGAGTTTCTCTGCTATTGAAAGTATAGGGCCAGGATCTGCAGCGAGTCTCGCTGCAAAAACGCAGCAAGGAGACTCGCTGCAGATCCGGCAAGTGGGTTTGTACCCTAAGGGTGCATTCACACATACAGGATCCGCAGCAGATCTGCAGCAGATTTGATGCTGTGTTCAGTTATTTAGATCAAATCTGCTGTGGATCCGCAGCAGAAAATCCGCTGCGATACGGTGTGTGTGACGGTACCCTCAAGGGGTATTCTACAGTATTCCAGGGCCTACAATTGTATACAAATTAAAAGGTGTCATAGTTATATAGATTTCAAAACTGCATGTAATGATAAAATCCAACCGTTCAGGCACTTTTATCCCTGTGTATGCAGCAAGGTTAGTTGTGTAATCCATCTAGTTTTGACATGGTTATCAGTGCTGCCACCTGTGGCCATATCATTAATTGCATGGAGGAAGTTTGGCATAGTCATGTGATTGCACTAAGTAGGAGTAGGCCAGGGTGGTTTGCTATTGTGAGTAGGAGTAGGCCAGGGTGGTTTGCTATTGTGAGTAGGAGTAGGCCAGGGTGGATTGCTATTGTGAGTAGGAGTAGGCCAGGGTGGATTGCTATTGTGAGTAGGAGTAGGCCAGGGTGGATTGCTATTGTGAGTAGGGGTAGGCCAGGGTGGATTGCTATTGTGAGTAGGAGTAGGCCAGGGTGGATTGCTATTGTGAGTAGGAGTAGGCCAGGGTGGATTGCTATTGTGAGTAGGAGTAGGCCAGGGTGGATTGCTATTGTGAGTAGGAGTAGGCCAGGGTGGATTGCTATTGTGAATAGGAGTAGGCCAGGGTGGATTGCTATTGTGAGTAGGAGTAGTCCAGGGTGGATTGCTATTGTGAGTAGGAGTAGGCCAGGGTGGATTGCTATTGTGAGTAGGAGTAGGCCAGGGTGGATTGCTATTGTGAGTAGGAGTAGGCCAGGGTGGATTGCTATTGTGAGTAGGAGTAGGCCAGGGTGGATTGCTATCGATTGCTATTGGCCTGCACCATTCTCAGCTGGTTTAAACAGTGCAGACACGTTAGCCAGTAACAGCACACCTTGGCCTCCTCTGGCTCGGTGTGATCACATGACCCTGTGACGCAACCAGAGGGCTAACTCTGTAGGAGCAGGGAGAAGATGAATAAGCAAGGATGACGAAAGGGCAAAGATAAGAGTTGAACACACGAAAGCTAAACCCCTTCCCTCTCCCGGGGATGTGAACACACTGCCAGGTTCATTAAGGCATTAAAGGGGTTCTCCGACTGGTGTCAGAACATTATATAGATTTGTAAATTACTTTTATCTAAAAATAATCAACTTATCAGCTGCTGTATGTCCTGCAGGTGGTGTATTCTTTCCAGCCTAACACAGTGCTCTCTGCTGCCACCTCTGTCTGTCTGTAGTAAAACCTCTCCTACTCTGGACACTCCCTGACATGGACAGAGGTGGCAGCAGAGAGCACTGTGTCAGACTGAAAAGAATACACCACTTCCTGCAGGACATACAGCAGCTGATAGGTATGGACCGCCTTTCCTTCTATACCAAAGAATCATATAGAAGCTCTCTACCATTGTACAGTCCATGAAAATATCTTTACCCTGTGAATGACACATAGCTTATTCATATAACCGGACAGATATCTGGCTCCACCAATATCCCTCAACTAGAATATTTTTTTTTTCTTATAAAATTCCCAAGCTTAAAACTAACTTTACAACATCAGATGTCTATCAGTGCGCCACCAATAAAATACAACTCAAGTAAAGTGAACCGAAGGTTAAGGAATGCTTCCCCCATTGGTATGTGAAAATAGTTGAAATTTCCTCAATATGTTGGAGAACGACGCGTAGAAACCACAAAGAGCCGCGCCGAGATTAAATAAAATACGGCCCCATAAAATTCCAAAACTTTCCTGACAAATATTTAATATTCCGAACGGCGAGGAAGCAAAACAGTGCATTCATTGTCAAATATGTAAAATAAATATTTTCACTATTTACCGCTCACATAATAAATACATGTAAAACAAAAATATGGGAGGACCAGAAGAGGGGTTTGATGTTCGCTCCGTATCATAACAAAAGGAATAGGAATAACAGCGACGGAACGCCAATTTTTAATGTTTAGCCAAGAGATACATGAAAGCTTATAAGTCTGTCTCCCAAAATGTTTACATTTATGAATTAAAACACGAGAAAGGAACAAAAGCGGATGGAGTTGTTTTTGTACATTTCTTAAAGTTAAAAAATGATTAAAGTGTCACTGTCGAATTTTTTTTTTTTTTCCAAAAATCAATAGTACAGGAAATTTTAAGAAACTTTGTTACTGGGTTTATTAGCTGAAAAATGCATTTTTATCATTAAAAAGCAGTTTGAAGCTCTCCCCCCTGTCTTCATGGTTCTCTTATGGAGAGGGGAGGGGTTGAGGGAGATGAGGCATCAAAACAGGACAACAAAGAGTTAATTTACAGCTACATCACTGGGCTATCTCCTCTGAAGTCAGCACTGACCTCTCTGACCTCTGAATAGCGGCTTTCACACTGGTCCCGCTGTGTAATCCTTTGTTCTCTGCTGGCGACTAATCTCCCTCCTCCCCCCTCCCCTCTCCATAGAACAGACAGGGCTCAACTGATGTAAAAGAGTCGAGATTTTCTGATAATGAGCAGTGAATGAGAGAAAGGAGGAATGCAGATAATGGCATATTTGCCTAATAAACCCAATTACAAAGTTTCTTAAAATAGCCCGGACTATTGCTTTCTGCAAAATAAATAAAATAAATAAAATATGACAGTGACACTTTGGGGGAGATTTATGAAAGGGTGTTAATATACACCTGGTGTAAACAGCAACCAATCACAGCTCCTCTTTAATCCTACCAGAGCTGAAAGCTGAGCTGCGATTGGTTACTGTGGGCAGTTTACACCAGGTGTATATTTACACCCTTTCATAAATCCCCCCTTTAGGTTATCACTGTGTCACAAGCCGAGGCATCATGGAAGCTCCTGGGCCCCCGATGCGGAGTCTCTAACAGGGACCCTGCCTATGGTAATCCACTTATAATACTAGTGGCTTCTTCTGTGGCCATTTGGTACCTGAGGTTACCAGGTAGAGCCATAGGTTGCAGCCATGGTTTACAAGCAGCCCTATGGCTGTATCCGTCTACTCCAAGCAGTGAGATCCAAATGCAAAGTGTTGGGGTTTGCGTGAACCTGAACTTACTGAACCTTTGCTCATCTGTATTACCTGGGTCAGCTACCTCTGCTCTTTCCATTGCTAAACCCAGACCCCCACCCCAGACCTGGGGAAAGATTCAGTTCACCCTCTTTCTAAATACCCTGACCAAAATGGAATGGTTTGTTGCTGTTTCCCAACACCCCATGCCTATTGGGCCCATGGCCCCTTCTAGGCGGTGAGTAAGGGCCCCATTCAGGGCCAGCTGCAGGTTTTTGTGAACACTAGGGCCCACAGAGCCTCAGTGGGCCCATTTGCAGAACAAATCATGTGGCAAAAATAAAGCATCAGGTCCCCTTATAGATGGCCCCCTCTATGTAGTCTCCTTTATAGATGGTCCCCTCTGTGTAGTCGCCCTTATAAATGGCCCCCTCTGTGTAGTCTCTTTTATAGATGGCCCCCTCTGTGTAATCTCTGTTACAGATCCCCCCGTGTAGTCCCCTTATAGATGGCCCCACTCTGTCCCTCTGTGTAGTCCCCCTTATAGATACCTCCCCCTCTGTTAAGTCCCCCTTACAGATGCCCCCCCCGTGTAGTCCCTCTTATAGATGGCCCTCTCTGTGTAGACTCCCCTATAGATGGCCCCCTCTGTGTAGTTGTGGTGTCCTACCACGGGTGTTACAGATATATACACCCTTCACAAAAGTCTGTATTTATTGTACTGTTGTGGTGATGAAAAGTAGTACTAAAGTAGCTGCACAGCTGAAGGATTGCAAAGGGTAATTGTTTTCTATGTGTCACCTGAATCTGTAGACCAGTAGAAGTTCTTCTTTCCTATCATCTCCCTCTTTCTTCTTCTGTTGCACTCTTTCACCCACTCACAGCGCACCTTACATAGTTAATATGGTTGAAAAAAGACACATGTCCATCAAGTTCAACCAAGGAGGGGATGGATACAGGGAAGGGGGAGGGGTGATAGGTTCTATACATATGCATATACATATGCCCTCTACTGTTGTTGCTGTGATCAGATCCTGTGGTAGACTGTTCTACAGATTCACAGTTCTCATGGTAAAGAAGGCTTCTCGCCCTCCGGAGATTGAACCTTTTTTTTTCCAGGCGGAGGCAATGCCCCCTTGTCTCTCTAGGCGGAGGCAGTGCCCTCTTGTCTCTGTAGGCGGAGGCAATGCCCTCTTGTCTCTCTAGGCGGAGGCAGTGCCCCCTTGTCTCTCTAGGCGGAGGCAGTGCCCCCTTGTCTCTCCAGGCGGAGGCAATGCCCCCTTGTCTCTCTAGGCGGAGGCAGTGCCCCCTTGTCCTTTGAGGGGGTTTTACCTGGAACATCTTTTCCCCATCTTTCTTGTAGGGGTCATTTATATATTTAAATAAATTAATCATATCTCCCCTTAAACGTCTCTTCTCCAGACTAAACAAATTTAATTCTTTTAATCTCTCCTCATAACTAAGATGCTCCATTCCCCTTATTAGTTTAGTTGCCCGTCTTTGTACCCTCTCCAGCTCTAGAACATCCTTTCTATGAATCGGTGCCCAGAGCTGGACAGCATACTCCAGATGGGGCCGCACCAAAGCTTTATAGAGCGGTAATATTATATCCCTGTCCCGAGAGTCCATGCCTGTTATATACATGACAATATCCTGCTGGCCTTAGAAGCAGCTGCCTGACATTGTGTGCTGTTCTGTAGTCTATTATCTACAAGTACACCCAGATCCTTCTCCATCAGCGACTCTCCCAGAGTAACTCCCCCTAGGACATATGATGCATGCGGGTTATTAGTACCCAGGTGCATAACTTTACATTTATCCACATTGAACCTCATTTGCCAAGTGGACGCCCAAACACTCAGTGTGTCTAAGTCATCCTGTAACATCTGCACATCCTCCATAGACTGTACTGTACTACAAAGCTTGGTGTCATCTGCAAAGATAGAAACAGAAGAGGGCCCAGTACTGACTCTTGGGGTACACCACTTATTACCGGGAACCATTCGGAGTAGGAATCATTGACCACCACTCTCTGGGTACGATTATTAAGCCAGTTTTCAATCCAGTTACACTTCTTTTGCATATTCATGTTTCCCAGGAAGCAATGCACCTAGGATTTCACTGCATTGAGCGAGTTGACAGGTAGCCGGCAGTGTTATTGTTTGGCTGGTCTCCCTGAGATCAGCGATCTGTTTCTCTTATGGCTCTACTAGGCATTGCTCCCACCTAGCCAGAATCCTGCTCCACGCTGATGAGGGGCAACACCCCGAAACAGCTGTCTGTGGATGGATACTTGGCCTTGGTTTTTCCCTTGTCATTACATTGACTTATAGGGTCACTTAATATGGTGGTTTCCCTACAGGAGCCACCCCTTAGGCTGGGTCTTTCCCAGAGGGATATCTGGCTAGTCCTGTGTTTTGAGACTCTTAAATGAGGCTCCACAGATTTCTTTTGTTGTTGTTGTTCTAATTTTTCATTTTATGTTTTTAAAATGATTCTGAAGTCTTGCAGTCCTCAGTCTGGCCACTGAGCCTAATACTAAACTTTTCTGTACACGTTTTAGAAGTGTCCTCCTTATCATCACCACCAGTGTATAGATAAGATAGTATAGATAGCTTATAGCTCAGCCTCCACCTGACATCTGTAAAGGTAATTGGGCATGCCTAGAAACCTTTCCTATTCATATAAATAGGGTCTGCTCCCGACCATTGTGCTAGAAGGCTTGCTATAAAGCATATATCTAAATGCTGTCAAAAGCAGCTCAGACAAGATGGCTGCCCGCCATAACAATATACTTAAATGAAATTTAGAAATTTACTATAAGAAAATAGAAACAGATTTAAAAAAAAAGAATGTGTAACAGCATCTGGCTGTAATAAGTAAAAAAAATATCTAGTGGATACATTACCTTTAAAGGGGTTCTCCGATTAAAACCTACTTGTCCCCTATCCAGAGGATAGGAAACACGTAAGTGATTGCAGTGGGTCTGACCTCCGTGCCCCCTGGCTTCTTTGTTTTGACGCCTTGCAATCTCTTACTTGTTCCCTATCCTGTGAATAAGGGACATGTAAATTTTTTTCTGGTGAACCCCTTTAAGCAGCATACAGTATCTTTGCAGTCTATTCATTTAAAGGGGTTGTTTACAAAAAAATAAATGTTTCTTTCAAATCTTCTATTTAAAAAATACTTATCAGTTGCTGTATGTCCTGCAGGAAATTGTGTATTCTTTTCAGTCTGACACAGTGCTCTCTGCTGCCACCTCTGTCTGTGTCAGGAACTGTCCAGAGCAGTAGTAAATCCCCATAGAAATCCTCTTCTGCTCTCCAGACCGGAAAGAATACACCACTTCCTGCAGGACATGACTTGAGATTTTTTTTTAATAGAAGTAAATTACAAATCTTTGGCACTTTCTGGCACCAGTTGATTTAAAAGATTATATACACTACCGTTCAAAAGTTTGGGGTCACATTGAAATGTCCTTATTTTTTAAGGAAAAGCACTGTACTTTTCAATGAAGATAACTTTAAACTAGTTCTAACTTTAAACAAATACACTCTATACATTGCTAATGTGGTAAATGACTATTCTAGCTGCAAATGTCTGGTTTTTGGTGCAATATCTACATAGGTGTATAAAGGCCCATTTCCAGCAACTATCACTCCAGTGTTCTAATGGTACAATGTGTTTGCTCATTGGCTCAGAAGGCTAATTGATGATTAGAAAACCCTTGTGCAATCATGTTCACACATCTGAAAACAGTCTAGCTCGTTACAGAAGCTACAAAACTGACCTTCCTTTGAGCAGATTGTGTTTCTGGAGCATCACATTTGTGGGGTCAATTAAACGCTCAAATGGCCAGAAAAAGAGAACTTTCATCTGAAACTCGACAGTCTATTCTTGTTCTTAGAAATGAAGGCTATTCCATGCGAGAAATTGCTAAGAAATTGAAGATTTCCTACAACGGTGTGTACTACTCCCTTCAGAGGACAGCACAAACAGGCTCTAACCAGAGTAGAAAAAGAAGTGGGAGGCGGCGTTGCACAACTAAGCAAGAAGATGAGCACATTAGAGTCTCTAGTTTGAGAAACAGACGCCTCACAGGTCCCCAACTGGCATCTTCATTAAATAGTACCCGCAAAACACCAGTGTCAACATCTACAGTGAAGAGGCGGCTGCGGGATTTTGGGCTTCAGGGCAGAGTGGCAAAGAAAAAGCCAAATCTGAGACTGGCCAATAAAAAGAAAAAGATTAAGATGGGCAAAAGAACACAGACATTGGACAGAGGAAGACTGGAAAAAAGTGTAGTGGACGGATGAATCCAAGTTTGAGGTGTTTGGATCACAAAGAAGAACGTTTGTGAGACGCAGAACAAATGAAAAGATGCTGGAAGAATGCCTGACGCCGTCTGTTAAGCATGGTGGAGGTCATGTGATGGTCTGGGGTTGCTTTGGTGCTGGTAAGGTGGGAGATTTGTACAGGGTAAAAGGGATTCTGAATAAGGAAGGCCATCACTCTGCAACGCCATGCCATACCCAGTGGACAGCGCGTGATTGGAGCCAATTTCATCCTACAACAGGACAATGACCCTAAACAAACCTCCAAATTGTGCAAGAACTATTTACAGCAGAAGCGGCAGCTGGTATTCTATCATAGGTAATGGAGTGGCCAGCACAGTCACCAGATCTGAACCCCATTGAGCTGTTGTGGGAGCAGCTTGACCGTATGGTACGCCAGAAGTGCCCATCCAACCAATCCAACTTGTGGGAGCTGCTTCTAGAAGCGTGGGGGGCAATTTCTCCAGCTTACCTCAACAGATTAATAGCTAGAATGCCAAAGGTGTGCAATGCTGGAATTGCTGCAAAAGGAGGATTCTTTGACGAAAGCAAAGTGTGATGTAAGAACAATGTTATTTCAAATACAAATCATTATTTCTAACCTTGTCAATGTCTTGACTCTATTTTCTAATCATTTCACAACGTATAGTGGTGAAGAAGTGTGACTTTTCATGGAAAACACAAAATTGTTTGGGTGACCCCAAACTTTTGAACGGTAGTGTATATATATATATATATATATATATATATATATATATATATATATATATAGGTGAAGAAAGTCTTAAAGGGGTTGTCCAGCGAAAATCTTTTTGTTTCAAATCAACTGATATCAGAAAGTTATATAGATTTGTAATTTACTTCTATTAAAAAAAATGTCATGCAGGAAATGCTGTTTTATTTTCAGTCTGACACAGTGCTCTCTGCTGACATCTCTGTCCGAGACAGGAACTGAGCAGGAGACGTTTTCTATGGGGGTTCATATAAAACCGAGACAGAGTTCCTGTCTCAACCAGAGATGTCAGTAGAGAGCACTGTATCTGACTGAAAATAAAACAACATTTCCTGCAGGACATACAGCAGCTATTAAGTATGGGAAGGCTTGGGATTTTTTAATAGTCTATATAACTTTCTGATATCAGTTGATTTGAAAGAAAAAGAATTTCACTGGACAACCCCTTTAAGGGTATAAACCCACACACCGTATATGCAGCGTATTTACTGCTGCGATACGCAGCAAACTCGCAGCAAACAGATTAGATCTAAATAACTGAACACAGCATCAAATCTGTACCAACAAATCTGCTGCGTATTTGTTGCGTATCTGCTGCGTATACGGTGTGTGGGTTTATACCCTAATAGTAGAGATGGACATATAGTAGCTAACAATTGTAACCAAGTGTTTAATTTCCGTGCAGTGCCACCTCAGGAGAAACTAAGCACTACACGGCACCCATTGACTATTTGGAATGACTTTAGTCTGCAATTCAACATATCCTAATTTGGTATTAGTAAAAGTTCATGTCTAAACTTGTCAAACCCTTCAGAGTCCCTCAGCCTGTTACATCCACAGAGCCAATTGATCCAGTAAAAAAAATAAATAAAAAAAAATCCTAATTGCCATCTCATTTCTTTATTGCCGAGTCTTTTGAACGCCAAATAATAAAAAATCCATCCAACATCTTTCATAGAGTTACATAGCGTGGGAATGACAAACACAGAATGACACATGTATCTGATCCGCCATCGGATAGACACATAATTGAGCCTGTGCCACGCTGCAAATGGTTACTTTACGGCTTTAAAGAGCCTGTGAAAGTGTCAAGTGGCCATTGATGCTTAATAGTAATGATGACCTGGACATAAAACACGGAGACATTGTGAAGTTAAGCTGACCGCTAAAAATCCGGTCAAGCAATTGGCCACAGGCTCCGAGGCCGATAAAAAATTTATGTGATCACGATGCACATTTGCAATTGGACCGGCACATTTTTATTGTTTTTGGAAGAAACTTTGCTTTTTTGTCTTCCAGACTTCACAGAAGTAGCTAATTGAGCCTGCTAAATTTACCTGGAGTATTATACTATGAAATGTGACACTTTACTTAACATTGGTTTTTTTTTGTTTTTTTTTTTTGCCTTATAAGTTGTTATATGAGATTTTATTTGAAAAGAAAGAGGGGGGAAAAAAGTTGTCTCTAGTTACAACAATTCACCCCGTGGCCCTGTGTAATACCATAATTACTCTCTTAAATTTCTCTTTGCTTAACAGCATCCATCCTGTTTTCTGTTGTTACGGTATACCTCACAGAAAAGACAAAGAACAATTGTGAAAATAGGCAAGAAGCCAGCCTGCCTAGGCCTGTTTTTAATTTCAGGTTATAGGCTTTTTTTTTTTCTTTTTACTCTGCAATGTAACATTATAAAACTATTTAATACTGAAGCCGAAATGATAATTAGGGCAGCAATGTTTTGTTTGTTTCATAAAAAAAAAAAATATATATTACAGTGGTACCTTGGATTTTGAGCATAATTCGTTCTGGGACCGTACTTGTAATCCAAATCACTCTTAAACCAAAGCAAATTTTCCCATAAAAAATCACTGATATGCAGACAATTGGTTTACATTCCCCCAAAATAATGATTTTTTTATTCTGAATAACAGGTAAAACAAAGTTACTGTACAGTATAGCAATCAGCATGTGGAATATAATGTATAGTAACTGCATAAACCAGGAAAAACATCTGCAGATAAAGGATGGAACTGCAGATCCCCATAATGCAATAGCATAGTACAACAGGCTAGAATAGAGAAGCAGGGCTGCTGTCAGAGGTCTGTGTGGTCACATGACAGTAATGGAGAAGGGAGTGTGTTCAGCATGGACCAATCAGGAAGTGAGAGCTGTACAGGAGGACAGTGAAAGAAACTTTTCTATACAGCAGTGTGTATAGCTGAGTGTGAGTGCAGGCATATTATTGCAGGAATGGAGAGGATGGGAAACACAAAGGCTGACAGAGACTGCAGGGAGCATGAAGGAATGAGAAGGGCAGATGTGCACATAAATACAGCAGAGAGGGGTTACAGCTATGAAGAGATTATCTCCACAGTCCTGTCCCCTGATGTAAGTCCCAGCCTGAAGTGGATCTGCTATAATTTGGAAGGTGAGGGAGACTTCTTGGGTCAGAGTACAGGACTGTAGACCCCGCTATGCAGACCATACCCCTCCTCCTCTCACTTCTGCCCAGTACAGGGAGCTCTTAAACCAAAGCAATGCTCTTAAACCAAGTCACAATTTTGAAAAACTGTGAGCTCTGTTTGCAAAATGCTCTCAATCCAAGTTACTCTTAAACCAAGGTACCACTGTGTGTGTGTGTATATATATATATATATATATATATATATATACATACAAAGGGAAAAGGTTTGCTGCACGGCACTGTGTGGCCCAATGACTCAGGTTCGGGTGCTCAGTCTCACGGTCCCAGACCCAGGTCCCGGCGATACAAGAAATGTAGAGATGAGGCAGCACTCCAGATATAAGTAAATAAAAAGTGGTTTGGTTTATTCACCCAACATGCAACGTTTCAATCTACTCAATGAAATCTTTGTCAAGCAGCAGTTTGTCTGCTTGACAAAGATCTCATTAACTCCTTAACGACCGCGGGCGTAAGTGTACGCCCCCAAAACCCGTGCCTTAACACAAACGGGCGTACATTTACGCCCGCGGTTTCCCCGATCGCTGTGTGTACACACGCAGCGATCGAGGAAGATGGCCTGCTATAATGTATAGCAGGCCATCCCTGCTTGTCGGCACGGGGGGTGATTAACCCCTCCCGTGCTGACGATCGCCGCTATTGGCTGATCAATTCAGATCAGCATATGGCGGCGATCTGCAGCTTTCCGGGTCATCGGTGACCCGATGGCCCGGAAAGCAATGGCGGTCGGTGCTGTCCGAGGACGACACCGACCGCCATTACTGTTAAAGTAACGGTGGCCACGGTGCCACGTCCCGATCGCCGGGACCGATCACGGCGATATAAGTACCCCATGAAAGGGTTAAATACCTGCTGTGGACACCTCAGCTAGGTAGCTGAGGTGTCCAGAGCAGGTATTGACCCATACTCACCGGATCCAGCGTCCCGATCGCGTCTTCCGGGTTCCGAACGCGTCTTCCGGGTTCCGAACGCGTCCTCGTCTTCGTCGGCGTCTTCGTCTTTTTCCGGCGGTCCCCATCGGCAATCATCGGCTCCAGCGTTGTCAAACTTCGGCTTTTTCCGGAATTGGCGTTCTACTGCCTCCTAGCGGCTGATAAGTGTATATAATACACATATCAGTAGCTATAGGGTTGAAGAAAGATTTTTATTTTTTTTTCCAAAATTTTTTTATTTTTATTTTCCGCACCCTATCGCCGCTGAGTGCTGATCAGCATCGCACGTAAGTGCGCCGCTGATCAGCAACTCCTCCTTTTTGGCGTAGAGTGTTTTTTTCCTATATCCTACAGCCACGGTCTGCTGATAAGTGCCGCACATAAGTGCGGCATTTATCAGCAACTCCTTTCTTGGCGTAGTTTTTTTTTTTATACTTAATGTTAAAAAAACATGTAAAAAACACCATTACACTACACGGAATAAAGTTTGACTCTACACCACTACATACCCCATATACCAATCCCCGTATAAAGATGGACCCCAGGGTGTTTTCGGTGTCGGACGCATACGCTATTATTGCCTCCGACACCGAAACAGCCAGTGAGGATGAATGGGGGGTCCTTCGTTCCTCCATTCATCCTCATCCTCATCATCCAATGACGTATCTGGGGGTAGCGTAGCGTACGCTGCCCCCCAGACACGTCTTTTCCGCCAGTACCGTCCCAATAAGAGATCACGGTATGGCGTGAAATTCTACAAACTCTGTGAGAGTACCTCAGGGTACACTTACAGATTTAGGGTACGTGCACACTGCGGAATGGAGAAGGATAACCCTTTGTGCATTCCGCAGCTGGCACCCACCGGCAGACTGATGCGGGCGCGCGTCTCCACCCGTGTCATAGACTCCATGTTATGCATGGGCGGATTCCATCGTCCGTCCAAAGAATGAACACATTTAACGGAGAGCGGAATCCGCCCGTGCATAGAATGGAGTCTATAACACGGACGGAGACGCGCGCCCGCATCAGTCTGCCGGTGGGTGCCAGCTGCGGAATGCACAAAGGGTTATCCTTCGCCATTCCGCAGTGTGCACGTACCCTTAGAGTGTATGAAGGAAGGGACACCCGAATCCAGCCCCCAGATGCCTCCCCCCCCATCCTCGGAGTTAGTGGGGAGATCATTCGGGAACTGATCTTCCCACTGCTGGATAAAGGTTACCACCTGTACGGGGATAACTTTTATACCAGCACCCCCTCTTCCGGTCCCTCGCTGCCCTGTAGCTTGCGGCACGATCCGAACATATCAGAAGTAGTAATAGCGCCCTAATATTTAGCAGCCATGGAGCGGACCCAGCACTTCTGGATATGAAGGACCCCGGATCGCACCAGAACAACATTTTCCAGGTGACGTCCCCCACACTGGAAAACAGGAGACCCCAGAAGAAGTGCAGAGTGTGGTGTAACAGGGGGATCAGGAAGGACACCATTTTCTAGTGTGACGCCTGTCCTGTTCACCCCGGCCTCTGCATACTGGATCGCTTCAAGGCGCACCACACGTCACTGGGGTTCTACATTATCTAAATTCTGTCCCTTATTCCTATTTCAGGGGTCACGTTGGTCGAAGGATTATTCTGATCGCCATTATGGAGTCAGGAAGGAATTTTTCCCCTGTGATGAGGCTACTGTCGTCTGCCTTACGAGGGTTTTTTGCCTTCCTCTGGATCAACACAGGTTGAATTTGATGGACACCTGTCATTTTCAACCTTATAAACTAATAATTGGCCTAATACCCCCAAATAAATTAGAATTGTCCCTTTTTCCCCAGCTAAATAGGTATGGCCGCCATTCCCATTAGAGGATGCCATGATGCAATTACAAAGCCTCTGTGCGGCCAGGACAGTAGAAACCCCCGACAAGTGACCCCATTCTGGAAACTACACCCCATAAGGAATCTAACAAGGGGGGCAGCGGGGATATGGCCCCCTGGTGACGGCCAAATTTGGGTCGTGAAAATGAAAAAAAATTGTATTTTTTATTTTCACGGCACATGTTCTACATATGTGCCTGTTACCAGTGGGGTCCATATGCTCACTGCACCCCTTGTTACATTCCTTATGGGGTGTAGTTTCCAGAATGGGGTTACTTGTGGGGGGTTTCTACTGTCCTGGCAGCACAGGAGCTTTGTAATTGCGACATGGCCTCCATCCTCCATTCCAGCCTCTAAAATGGCGCTCTGTCCCTTTGGTGGCTTGCCCTGTGCCCATATGGCAAATTATGTCCACATGTGGGGTATTTTCGTACTCAGGGGAAATTACCCTACACGCTTTGCATTTATTTTCTTTTTTAACCCCTTGTGGAAATGGAAAAAAATCAAGGCTCGACCAACATTTGGTGTAATTTGTTTTAAATTTTTACTCTAAATCATTAATCTTGTCTTGATTTTTTCATTTTCACAAGGGGCTAAAAAATAAAAAAAACACAAAATTTGTAGAGCAATTTCCCCTGAGTACGGAAATACCCCACATGTGGACATAAAGCGCCCTGCGGGTGCAGGGTAAGCCTCCGAAGGGAAGGAGCGCCATTTGGTTTTTTGAGGCTGGATTTGGCTGGAATGAATTTTGAGGGGCCATGTTGCATTTAAAAGGCCCCTGTGTTGCCAAGACAGTTGAAACCCCCCACAAGTGACCCCATTATGGAAACTACACCCCTCAAGGAATGTAACAAGGGGTGTAGTGAGCATATGGACCCCACTGGTGACGGGCACAATTGTGGAACAATGTGGCGTGAAAATGAAATATTACATTTTTTACACTATAATGTTGGTCTAGCCTTGAATTTATCATTTTCACAAGGGGTTAAAAGAGAAAAAAACACACAAAATGTTTAGAGCAATTTCCCCCGAGTCCGTAAATACCCCACATGTGGACATAAAGTGCCATGTGGGTGCAGGGCAAGCCTCCGAAGGGAAGGAGCGCCATTTGGATTTTGGAGGTTGGATTTGGCTAGAATGGATGAAGAACGCCATGTCGCATTTACAGAGCCCTTGTGCTGCCAGGACAGTGGAAACCCCCCACAAGTGACCCCATTCTGGAAACTACACCCCTCAAGGAATCTAACAAGTGGTGCAATGAGGATATGGACCCCTTGATGACGGGCACATTTGTGCCGTGAAAGTGAAAAAATGAAATTTTTCACTTTCACGTCACATTGTTCCACATTTGTGCCCGTCACCAGTGGGGTCCATATGCTCACTGCACCCCTTGTTAGATTCCTTGAGGGGTGTAGTTTCCAGAATGGGGTCACTTGTGGGGGTTTCCAGTGTTTTGGCAGCACGAGGGCTCTGTAAATGCGACGTGGCCCTTGAAATCCATTCCAGTGAAATCCAGCTTCCAAAAGCCAATTGGCGCTCCTTCCCTTTGGAGGCTTGCCCTGCACCAGCTTGGCACTTTATGTCCACATGTGGGGTATTTCCGTACTCGGGAGAAACTGCGCTACATGTTTTATGTTTTTTTTTCCTCTTATCCCTTTGTGAAAATGAAAAATTGAAGTCTAGAACAACGTTTTAGTGTAAAAAATACTTTTGTCTTTTTTCACGCCATATTGTTGGGAAAATCTGTGAAGCACCTGTGGGGTCCAGATGCTCACCGCACCCCTAGTTACATTCCTTGAGGGGTTTAGTTTTCTAAATGGTGTCCCTATAGGGGTGTTTTTTAGGTTTTGGCACCCCAGAGCCTCTGCCAAGCTGAAGTGATACAGTCAGAAATGACCAAATATAACGGAGCCATTGAAATGCACTAGGCGCTCCCTTATATCTGAGGCTTGTGGTTGCGTCAAATAGCGCAATAGGGTCTCATATGGGGTATTTCTATAAACTGCAGAAATGGGGCAATAAATATTGGGGTGCATTTCTCTGGTTATAAGTTTATAATTATGAAAAATATTGGATTACAATAAAATCTCTGCACAGAAAATTTAAATTTTCAAATTTCTTACACACTTAGCTTTTATTTCTGTGACTCCCCTAAAGGGTTAAAAAAACTTTCTGGATCTGCTTTTGCAGAGTGTGGGGGGTGCAGTTTCTGAAATGGGGTGCTTTGTGGGGCTTTCTAACATACAGGCCCCTCAAATACACTTTAAACCTGAACAGGTCCCTAAAAATATCTGATTTTGAAATTTTACTGAAAATTTGGAAATTTGCTGCTAATGTTTTACGCTTACTATTGCCTAAAAAAAAAGAAATATAGTTTAATAAATGCTGCCAATTGCTAATGCTATTTAATATATAATTTATGTGGCATAACCATTTTCTGTATAAGCAGAAAAGGTTTAAAGTTGGAAAAATGCATTTTTTTACAATTTTTCACGTTATTTTGTTTTTTTCCATAAAGATTCGTTATAAGTATCGACTCCAATTTACAAGAAATGTGAAGTACAATATGTCACGAGAAAACAATCTCAGAATCAGCCGGATAGGTAAAAGCATCCCGAAGTTATTAATGAATAAAGTGACACAGGTCATATTCATAAAATTTGCTCCGGTCCTTAAGGCCATTTTAGGCCCGGTCCTTAAGGGGTTAAGGAGATTGAAACGTTGCATGTTGGGTGAATAAACCAAACCACTTTTTATTGACTTATATCTGGAGTGCTGCCTCATCTCTACATTTCATATATATATATATATATATATATATATATATATATATATATATATATACCAACAAAACACAACAATCACTGAACTCAGGGAGAACAGTGAAAAATTCCAATGGAGTACTCATTTACGAGTCTCCATTGATTGTCCCATACAAAATTTAAATATGCAAAAAAGGGGTCCGTGGAGCCTCAGCTACGAACCTCAAAACACGGGAACAGCCAGACATCCCTCTCTCCAGAGAAGGAAGCCCATTGCCAAGGGGTGCCTCCTAGTGGGGAGAGCACCAAACCACCCTGATACATACTCCCTCAGGTCCTCACTCTGTTGCGAGCATTGGGACCTAAATAGGGAAACACAAGGGTGGCCCCTGTAAATCAAAGTCTAACTCTGTGGCGAGTATAACGACATAAGACAAGGGATACCAAGGCTAGGCATCCATCCACAGACTGCAGTTTCGGGGTATTTGCCCCTCGTCAGTGTGGAGCAGGATTCTGGCTACTGGGGCAATGATAAATAGACCAACAAAACACAACAATCACTGAACTCAGGGAGAACAGTGAAAAATTCCAATGGAGTACTCATTTACGAGTCTCCATTGATTGTCCCATACTAAATTTAAATATGCAAAAACGGGGTCCGTGGAGCCTCAGTTACGAGCCTCAAAACACGGGAACAGCCAGACATCCCTCTCTCCAGAGAAGGAAGCCCATATATATATATATATATATATATATATATATATATATATATATTAATGTTCTCTAAAAAATGTAGATGAAGGATAAAAAATGAACTAATACAGTAATACACTAAATCAGGGAACCTGTGGCCCTCCAGCTGTCGCAAAACTACAATTCTCATCATGCCTGGACAGCCTTCGGCTGTATATTACTGTGCTGTGACACTGGAGGTGTTTAATAGAGATCTCTAGACATTTGTTTCGAGTTCAATTTGTCAAAGCTGATTATTACAGATTTGGCTCCTAATTACAGATGAGCGAATTTACAGTAGAAATGAAGCGAATCACTCCGTTAGCTCGGCAATCTACTTATCAACCTGCTGCTTTTAAAGTCCATGTGGTTCCTTGCCACTCCATCCAGGAATCCTGAAAAAGCTGCATCCAGTCCCGGGAAACTTCTCCCAGGACTGGATCCAGCTTTTCCAGCCACTCGGGAAGGAGCAGCACAGGCTTCAAAGGAAGAAGGCTGATAAGCAGATTGCCGAGTAAATGAAGTGATTCGCTTCATTTCTACTGTAAATTCGCTCATTTCTACTCCTAATACAGATTGCCCAAGTATGTACAGGAGCAGGGAGAGGCAAAGCGTTTGGTTCAGCTGCTAGGTCGCTATACAGGAAACAAATCTGAAATTTAAAAAAAACGGTCCGATGCCAACAAATTAAAAAATTTTGATAAATCAAACCAAATCCAGTTCATGCCAAATCAATTTGTTCATCTCTAGCGTTATCATATGACAAATTCTTTTCTGGTCCTCCTCCTGTCCCTGGATATGTCCCTTTGCCATGAAGTGTAAAGGCCCTATTACACAGGCCGATTATAAGCCAGGATTGTTGCTAGAAACGCTCCTGTGACCGATCGGCCCATGTAAAAGTGACAGCGATCATCAGATAATCGTATCTTTTGTACTGCGCAAAATGTATCGCTATCGGTCGCACATCTCCCTGTGTGAACAAGGGATGTGCGACTGATAGCAATACATTTACATAGCTGTACGAACAATACAGTGATCATTTATGCAGCCCGATTGCACAATGCAAACGGGCACCGATCTGAAGATTCGTATGTCTAAAAGGACCCTAAGGCCAACCATCACAACCATCACAATCTAAAGCTAGCCTGGTTCATCTTGTTCATCCCTACATTTCTCCTGGCTTCTGGATTTGTGTCTGGTTTCTGGTTTGTCCCACCCCATGGTTATAACCAGCTTTTCTATCCTTCTGGCTCTTTGGCAGTGTCGGACTGGGGTATCTGGGGTCCACCAGTGGAAATGATCCTGGGGGCCCACCAATGAAGAACCAGTGAGAAAAGACATGTCATTCAGTGTTTGTGCAGGTTCTAAAGCTGAGGGCCTACCGGAGGATCCTCTTTTCCTCTGGTGGGCCAGTCCGACACTGCTCAGTCTTATGTGTCTTTGATTTCTATCCAACTTGGGACCTTATACCTCTGATGAGTCTCAGGAATTTGGTCTAGACATTGAGGGTTCACTTACTTTTGCTAAAAATCTCCTTAATGTCTTTGTGGCTAACCATGATCTCCCAATCACTTAACAATAGTTATTTATGGTCTATAATAATTCCTATAATAAATATATAGTGCCAACTTGTTCTTTAGCTTGTCCTAACTTAGCTCGGCCCCTGTCCCCATCCATACATCCATTGCCAAATTCACCTATCTGTATGTTTTTGGAGTATAAGAGGAAATCAGAAACCCACACAACATGGGGAGAACCTACAAAATCCTTGCAGATGTTGTCTTTGGCAGATGTGGACCCAGGACCCCAATGGTGCAAGGAAAAGCAGTCCCAGTCTAGTATCTGCCTCTATCTCTAGAACTAAGGCCCCTGGCCTGTATAGACCTCCATTGATGATAATGAGGGTTATCTAAAAGGCATAGCACCGCAAACTGCACTGTTCCTGTAGGGGCCTTATTCCACGAGACGATTATTATTCGGAGAATCGTTAAATCGTTCGGAACGAAGCGATAATCGTTCGGTTGAATAGCAGAAATCGTTGGTCGCTTAATGAGACCTGGACCTATTTTTATCGTTGCTCGTTCGCATATTGTTGTTCGCAGTAGCGACGACAAGACGACCACAAGAACGATTATAAGTAACGATAATCGTTCCTTGTAATTGGGTAAATGATTCCAGGTCATTCGCAATAGCGGTCGTTTGAGATTGTTTATCGTTAACGATTATCCGAACGATAATCGTCCTGTGGAATAGGGCCCTAACTCTGAGGCTTCATTCTTTATGTAACTGGTTTTCTGAGTTCTGAGGAAAAAATGACTAAATGAGTGAAATGGCATCAAATATATATATATATATATATATATATATATATATATATATAAAAAAAAACTATACTTACAATAACACAGATGCCCCAGAGATCTCTTCCTTCTTAGTTTAGCTTGCCACATTGATGACGTACTTGTACCCATGTGATCAATGCAGCAAATCATTAGCCTCAGTGATGTAAAAAGGGGAATAAATAAAAATAAAAAAAGAGAGGGGCTACCATGAGGTCTCCATCAACAGTTAGGGGAACACCAACTTTTCTCATAGGGACTCCACATGTGGGTTAGGGGTTTATGCATTTCCTTGCATGCCACATTAAGGCCTGAAAGCATTGTTCAAGGGGTTTTCTGAATTAAAATGATTAATGGTCTATTCTCAGGATAGGCCATCAATATCTCATTGGTGGAGTGTTGACAACTGGTGTAGAGACAGTCAGAAGCAGAAGAATCTTTTCATTGTGCAGGTTGGCACTGGGTAAGTGCTTCTCGGCTTCCATTGAAGTAAATGGGAAGTAAAATAGCTTAGCTGCAGTTACCTGACACCACCACTGCACGATAAAATGTGCAGGGCTTCCAGTAGTGTGGCGATAGTGATCAGTAGAGATACCTGGTGTCAGCAATCCACCAATCAATGATCCGAAGAATAAACCATTAATCATCTCAGCCCAGAAGGTAGATTGACTTTGTCGTGCTGTGCTATACACCATACCTGGGTGACACAGGCTCTGTAGACAGATATATGCAGGAACTCTATGTAATTCCTTCAAGCTCCATAATGTCACTGTCAGTGTAGAACAGTCCTGTCAAACTCTGGCCCGCGGGCCGAATCTGGCCCGTGGTGCCATTATTTTTGGCCCGCCATGCTTTTCCATTGCTGTGTTAAATTTGGCCCACCTGACGTTGCAGCAGATTATAATATGGGTGGTCCGTAGAGCTGCTTGGACCACCCATATTATAATCTCATAGGCTGCAGGCAGTTTTTAGTTTGTGCCCTAGAAGTATCTCAGTAGTGCCCCAACGCTGGCAATGCGGTGAAGTCATCGCGCACCTCCTGCAGCCTCTGGAGCCACAGGAAGGGTGAGTCCAAGCTAAGGGGGCAGTCATGAACAATTACAGTAGGGGCTGGCTTCTATTTTAGAGACTATTCTTGAGGACTGGCTTCTACATAAGAGACTGTTGGGAAGGGCTGGATACTATATAAGACACTATTGGGAGGGCTGGCTACTATATAAGACACTATTAGGCGGGCTGGATACTATATAAGACACTATTGGGAGGGCTGGCTACTATATAAGACACTATTGGGGGCTGGTTACTATATGGGACACTATGGGGAGGGCTGGCGACTATGTAGGTCTCTAATGGTAGGCCTGGCTAGTATATGGGGCACTATTTGAGGTGGCTACTACATGGGGCACAATTATGGCATTACCTACTGCTTGAGGGATATAATGTGTAACTTTCATGTCAGAAAAATTACTTTAGCATAGGCAGTGCCAGGAACACTGCATGCAATTTTCATTAAATATCATGGTTGGCCCACAACTTTGTCCAATTTTATCATTTTGTCCCATGGTGTATTTGAGTTTGACACCCCTGGTGTAGCTCCTAAGAGCCATGTGCCATTGGATCCCTTTGGGATTCTTCAGGCATGGGGGTCCGTATGCTCCTGCTACTGCTGCACCCCCTGTATTTACACCCCTGGGTGGTCTTAGGAACTTTAGGAAGTATCTTTTTACTTCTCCAGGTGTGTGAAGGCGGCTGATGTGACCCCAGTTAATCTCTTGTCAGTATAATCTATAGAGGAAGCCATGCTTCACTGATCCGTTCACTCTTACTCTATGCCTTCTTACCAGTATATTCCCCTCTCTCAGGAAAGCAGCGTGAACCACTGTAAATGATGTCACCTATTTATGTTGGACCTCCTCGGATAAAAATCCTGAAATGTTCTTACACAGTTCCCAAAATACGAATGCCCGTAATATGGAAAATGCATTACCATGCGACGTCCTAAAAGGAGTTGACATACGGTAGATTCTGCGAAATGTCATCTTCTGCTTCTGAAGTTATTCCCCGAGGGCTGGAGTATTAAATAGACCTATGATATTTAAAACTTCAGAAGCCGATTTGATTACAAATCCAATATACTTCACAGTTCTGAATTGACTTGAGGGGGGGGGGATCCTCCTTAATATTTACATGGGCAATACATGTAGGCTTGGTTCATTGAGTGATGCAGGAAAATACGCCTTGTACCAGGACACAGTCATCGCATGAACCGAACAACTTGTTTACGGGATACACCCAAAAATGCATGACGTCTGGGCAAAACTGTTATAGGAGTCGTAAACCTTAAAGGGGGTTTCCGGTTTTCTGTAAATCAAGGTTAATCCCTATAAATCAAACGTTCTTTCTACTGCAATTGCTCCTCATTATTCGTATATGAATTTGCTATTATTATATGAGAACATTCTTACTTATATTTACTGGCTGCGAAAAAACATTCTAGGCAATCCTCTGTGAGCTATATAGCCTGGACCCCACACTGATATACTGGATATAGCTAATCCTTCTCTTAGTTGAGGGGTGGATACAACTGCATCCATTCTAGGCAATCAGATTTTAGACTTTCCCTAAGTTGTTTCCATTAGAGCCCCCCTTTAACCCCTAAGTCAGTTATTTGTATAAATCAGCTAGTGAAGGAGGAGTATGGAGTAAGCTCAGGAGTCTATTCCATATACTCGCTGCTAATGATTGACACCAGCGATCACACTGATGACAGTCATTTAACTGCTTAAATGCCATTGTCAAAACTGAAAGTGGTATTTAAACACATCGATGGTGGTAAAGGGGTCAGAATGGTACCCCACATTTAGATTGAGAGGAGCTGATCTATTCAAGTAGCAGCCTTTAGATCTGCTTCTACACCTTGCCATAGGCAGACTGTACTAACAGAGTACAGATAAATCAATTCAAGGCATCATAATGCAACACCAATAAACAATTAAATCATTTCTTATAATAGTTCCCTAGGGGGACTTTAAAAGTATTTACATAAAAAATATATATATATATATTAAAATTAAATAAAATTTCAATTTTAAATGGCCCAGTTTTCAAATGCTTTTTTTTTTATTTAAAATATAAACACATTTTTTTTTAATCACATCATATTTGTTGGAAACAAAATAATAAAAATTATAAAAAATCAATCAAAAATCAAAATGACATGCCTTGGCAAAAAAGAAAAAGATCCCTCATACATCCCCATAGATGGAAAAATAAAACTTAATAAAAGTAAGTAGAGCAATTTAAAAGATATATTTTTCAATAGTAGACTAAAAGAAATGTATATAAACTGGGTATTGTTACAAGTGTACTGAACCATAGAATACAGATAACACATTGGTTCTACTGTCATGTGCAAGGGTACAAATAGTTATAGATTTTTTTATTTTTTTTATTTTAGTTTTGCCCTACGTTAAATGTTATGTTTATGTTAAAATGAGAGGCATCTTTACAATGTACAATTGGGCCTGCAGAAAACAAGCCCTTAATATTGCTCTGTAGATTGAAAAAATAGAGTTACTATGACTTTTCTAAATTGAGGCTATGTTCACACTACGTATGTTCCGCAGACATCACAGCCGGAGTGTTTACTCATGATATACACTCCAGCCCGGGATCCCTAGCAGTGCCGCGAGAAACTGACATGTCAACACTGTCAGTTCACACAATGGAGCGTGCGGCTCCGGCCGCATGCTCTATTGTGTGCAGAAAGGAGTTCTGATGCGGGCGCGCACGGATACGCCCGCATTAGAACTCGGAATGGCTGGTCTCTTACCAAATGTGAACACAGCCTGAAAATGCAAAAATTTTTAGGAAGGTGAAAAATGAAAAACTGTGTGCAAATCATTGTCAGAATCATTATTTTAATGTCCGCGCAACGTCCGTTGTTTAATACACTGTACGTTGGACTTTCATCGTTCTATTGACATCAACTAAAATGCGGCAATAACAGATGTCAAGAAAAAGCGGACGCCTTTTCTCTTTTTTCTACTTAGTGTGAATTGCCTTTAAATGTCATTTTATTCTTCATCTTCTCATCAGAGTGAACCAGTATGAGAATGTCGATGATAAATTAGATTATAAAATGAAAATTATCATTCAATTTAAAATAGAAACAGGTTATAATAAATAGTTGTATAGTTGGTAAAGCTGAAATAAATTCTATCCAATCTAGTCTATTTCCCTATAATGTTGATCCAGAGGAAGGCAAAAAAAAATTTCAATCTCATAATCAGAATAAATTCCTGGATCAAAAAACCTTTTAGAGAATAAAGCACAAGCCACTGTCATGAATTTGAAGCACCTTCAGACCACTTGGTCTAAATATACACTTTAAGTGACAACTTTTGTATCAGCATCTATTGGTTTCTGGTGATACATCATTTATACAGGATAGTCTGATCCTTTAGTCAAACTCCTCTTCATATGTTCCTTTTTGCCAACCTACTTAATATACTGTATAGAAGCGACAAGTAGAAGATGGTAGCCACATGCAGGATCAGACTACACAAAGTTTATTTGTAGTCTGTTGCCATGGTGACACATAGGAGCTGAATAAACAAAGTGATGCAAATAGCTTATTTTGTTCCAATGTAGTACATACCCTGTAAGCGGTAAATAGTATTATTGGAACTCCGAAACTAAAGATTTAAATAGCATTTGAGCTAAGATATTATTTACTTTAAGAAATTACAGACAGGCCAATATAGAAACCTGAAATTCAGGTAAAAACAGCCAAAACACGCAACGATCTATATAAACAGCTTATTGAGTGTTGACTCCTGCAAACTTATAGACAATAAAAAGAATGCCAGATCAGGCAGACAAAGCAGTCCTGGCCCAGTGGGTGTGCTAATAAACACTATAAAGCTTCCACATATAAAGCTTGATGGCTTCACATTTATTTTACTTTGCTTTTACTATACTACCAGACATGGAATAACCGGGCTTGGGATAAGTCATTACCAATGCACAGCGGTGAAAATCTAAATATTATGGATATGGACTAAATCATGTCCGACCTCCTGTAGGATTGAAATGTAGACAGATCTGGAATGTGGGGGCTCCCTGGGTAAACACAACGGTCGGGAACAGATGCTACTTATTCTGACCATATCATTAATACTGAGCGTTATATCATTATATTATTATTATTTATTATTATTATTATTATTATTATTAGATCATTATATTATATTATTATTATATTATTATATTATGTTGTTATATCTGTATTTTATTCCTGGTAAACAGGAAACATATGACACTTCATTTGCCACGAGGAGAACATTGTAACTATACACTAAGGGGGAGATTTATCAAAGGGTGTAAAATTTAGACTGGTGCAAACTGCCCACAGCAACCAATCACAGCTCAGCTTTCCTTTCAGCACTGCCTAAAGCTGAGCTGTGATTGGTTGCTGTGGGCAGTTTGCACCAGTCTAAATTTTACACCCTTTGATAAATCTCCCCCTAAGGCTACAAACCCACTTGGCGGGTCTGCAGCGAGTCCCCTTGCTGCGTATTTGCAGCGAGACTCACTGCAGGTCCCGGCCCTATACTTTTAATGGCAGACAAACACGCAGCAGGGATGTACATCCCTGCTGCGAGTTTGTCTGCAGCCCACCTTATTAACCCCGCCGGAGCTGATACTTCATCTGATCCTGGCTCCGGCGGTTCCCGATGTCTTCAGCAAGCCGGAGCGGGGACCAGGTGAAGTATATGCTCCAGCCAGCCGCCCGCAGCCCCGGCCCCCCCATCGCCCCCCCCGCAGCACCGATCACACGCCCCCCCGCAGCACCGATCACACGCCCCCCTGCAGCACCAATCGCTTGCACGCCCCCCCAATCGCCCCCCCCCCGCAGCCCCGGCCGCTCGATCGCCCCCCGGCAGCACCGATAGCCCCCCTGCAGCCCCCATCGAGGGGGGATGGGGGGGCGATCGGGCGGCCGGGTCTGCAGGGGGGCGTGCGAGCGATCGGTGCTGCGGGGGGGTGATTGGGGGGGGCGTGCGATTGGTGCTGCGGGGGGGGGGCCGGGGCTGCGGGGGGGTGATCGGGGCTGCGGGGGGCGATCGGGCGGCTGGGGCTGCGGGGGGGGGCGTGTGATCGGTGCTGCGGGGGGGCGATCGGGCGGCCGGGGCTGCGGGCGGCTGGCTGGAGCATATACTTCACCTGGTCCCCGCTCCGGCTTGCTGAAGACATCGGGAACCGCCGGAGCCGGGATCAGGTGAAGTATCAGCTCCGGCGACCGGGGGGTTAATGGGGTTAATATACAAATGGGGTTAATATACAAAGCTACAAGCTGACCTCCTTAAGAGGTCACAGAGGAAAAGTCTACATACTTTAGCGATAGGGCCTATGACTATTCTTGGTCCCCTGACAATATTGACATAGGGGGATATTTATCAAACATGGTGTAAAGTGAAACTGGCTCAGTCGCCCCTAGCAACCAATCAGATTCCACCTTTTATTCCTCAGACTCTTTGGAAAGTTTCACTTTACACCAAGTTTGATAAATCTCTCCCATAATTTCCTAGTTTAATGGACAAGGGTAACCTCTACAAGGCCCTATAATATTATTAAGCTAAAGCATGGGAAATCAACCAAAGGATCATGGAAAAAAAAATGGGGTCTTAGGCAGTTAGGGAGTCGATTAGGCAAGTACCTCCAAAAAGGGCCACCAATTTATTTATATAGACCTTAACGGAGAAGTGCAGCCAGACCCATTTTCTTAGCAAGTGCTGAGGAGGGGGAGGATAAAAGATATAACATGCTCTTACCACCCCCGCTCCAGCGCTGGTGGCTGCATACCGCCGCTCCAGTCCCTGGGTCCCCAGCTGCTTCCTGGTCTGAGCAGAGACCTGGGTCCCCGCTCAGACCAGGAAGCGGCTGAGGACACGGGATTCGAGCGGGGGAGGTAAGAGCACTTTATTTCTTTTATCCTCCCCAGCGCATGCTAAAAAATGGGTCTGGCCAGACTTCCCCTTTAAGGTCCCCATATACTTTTGTGAGCCGAACCTGACACTTGTGGTATAAAATGTATAAGGGTCTCCCGAGACTCCACAAACAGATGATCTTGGAGGTTGGGCATGATGGAAAATCCATGTCCTAACCCCTTTGTTTTCGGAGAGATAAGCCACTGCAAGGGCTGTCTGGATGTGGCTAACCCCTACCCATTGAAGACGGGGACATGGGCGAATGATCATTCAGCCAACACGAATTGAAGTTGTATGGACACCTTTTCACTGCCGTCAACTTGGGGGGAATAGAATGTTGATTTTTTTTTTCTTTTTTTAATACAATTCCTTTGCATCATCTTGATAGAACAAGTTAAAAATGCAGACATTTTATATATATTCTTGGGCTCCATAACTGGTGCAAAGAAACAGACTTTTCTAAGGAAAGTTATACTTGACTTAATTATTCTCTTGACGTAAACCTATAATTTGAAAATTATAGAGAGAGAAAATAACAGGAAGCGAGGAGAGCTGCTCCGAGTATTATTTCTTCGAGCTGTATTTGCATTTCTGATACAAAATAAGTATTTTTGCATTTTTATTTGGGGCTAGAACCTGCAATTTATAGGTACCAGTTTGGTAATTGCTGGGTTACAAGATGTTATTTTTACACCCAGCTTCCTGGCCTATTATCTCTCTCTGAATTCTCCACAAAGACATTTGCAACTTTTATTCTCCTTTTGTTTTTATAGTCAAGTTTATTGGTATAAAATGTTGGTGCACTTAAAAGGAATTTAGAAAAATGATATACATCATATATATATACACGTTTCCCTTTTTTCTTTTTACTGATATACAGTGTGAGGCCAGTGATTGGCTGTAACAGTAATGTAGGTATATGGGCACATCATAAATGCGGCAATGTAAACTAGGCTCGGCAGGGCAGAGTTAAGCAGTGTTGCTGGCTAACCTAGGGATTAAATGGCTATAGAATTTTTGTTTGTAATCCCAAGCACTTGACAAGTCATTTAAAGGGGTTATCCAAGGGGAAAAAATTCTTTCAAATCAACTGGTTTCAGAAAGTTGTATAGATTTGTAATTTACTTCTATTTAAAAATCTCCATTCTTCCAGTACTTATCAGCTGCTGTATGTCCTTCAGTAAGTGGTGTTTTTTTTTCAGTCTGACACAGTGCTCTCTACTGCCACCCTTGTTTGTGACAGGAACTGGCCAGAGCAGTAGCAAATCCCCATAGAAAACCTCTCCTGCTTTGGAAAGTTCCTGTCTCGGACAGAGGTGGCAGCAGAGAGCACTTTGTAAGACTGAAAAGAAAACACCACCAAGAAAACACTACAGGGCATACAGCAGCTCATAAGTATGGAAAGACTTGAGATATTTAAATAGAAGTAAATGACAAATCTATATAACTTACTGAAACCAGTTGATTTGAAAGAAAAAGATTTTAGCTGGAGTACCCTTTTAAGGATGCAGCTTTTATGGGTCCTCAGCACATATAAAATAAATGATTTGAAAAACATTTATATATATATATATATATATATATATATATATATATATATATATGTATATATAAAAATTTCAGAATGGGAATCATATAAAAGCAGGAGAACGGGAGTTGTGGGGCACTAGCAGGAGACTGGGGGTAGGTAAGTATAGTTTTTACTTTTTTTCTGTTGTTTTTTTTTTTTTATCATGGCCCAGCAGTAAATAAAGCATGGGGACAACCCTTTAATAATTTTCTTGGATTATTTATCATAAAAATAATTATCATGACTTTTTTTGATGTTCTGGATCAAAAAATGCATTAGTTCTATAGTGCACCAACTTTTTATTTCTTTAAAAAATTTTTTTACATGAAACAGCATTTTGTAATTTGTAATTTTTTTTTTTATTTAACTTTTTACATTAACTTTTAATCCCTCCAGGGTACTTGACTGTTATACCATAGAATAACATTATCAGTCAGCCTATTGGGTCCTGCACACATCAGGGTCCAATAGACTGCCGTGGGCCACACTTTATAAGTAGGGAACGTCTGACTACAGGGAGAGAGCAGTGAGGGCTTACAAGAGGTTTTGGTAGGTGCACACCCCAATGACCAGGTTAATCCAGTGGCCCCTTTTTCTAAATATTATACGTTGTCTCCTCTTTGTGGGTTGTCCAACTTCTTCCAAGACCACCCCTGAGGAATATATTCCACCCACTCTCCTTTATTTTTAATAGTTTTGGTTAGGTTGTTTTTTATTTTGTGTATTTTTATTACATAAGGTTACATATTGTATATTTTATGCATCATAACAGTACAGGATGTAAAGAGTTTAAAGGCGGGGGGGGTCTCCCTATAGGCATCCCCTTACATACTGGAGCCAATACAGCACCAGGGCATATAGACAGGAATAATCTTCATGAGATAAGCCCTTTAATCTGCCAGGTGTATCTTCTACTACTAACCAAACACCTGAAGTTTTTTGGGTTTTTTTTTCAGGCTGTAACACATCTGCTGAACTTTTTTTTTTTTTTCCTGATCCATACTATCTTACAATATATACTCACGTTGTCATGTTGGGGGGGGACATTTCCAAAACAATGTTAAATGCTATTTAGATGAGTAGTTAATGCGGTTACCTGTGGGAATGACAGCTAATCTGTATGTAGTTTAGAAGTAAATCTTACCCGGCTACTTGAAGTTGTCACGGTGTGTTGTGGAAACATTGAGCCATGCTTCACTTTCGCATTTGACTTTTTTTTTTTTTTTTCCAACAAACCTGTTGTTCTTCGGAGATTATAAAGCTCTAAATGACGGTATTTATACACCGGGTAATTGGTTTCTGGCCGGGGGCAAATTAATGATCTGCTCCTGTTTCAAGGAGTCTACATGCCTCTGTTAGGTCATCCTGCACAGCTTTGAGCTGCTTTGAGATTAACATTAAGACAATGCATCCAACTGATCCCCTAATTTCGGGATGACAGGCCCTCCATATAACCAGACAGTAAATGTCTATTTTTCACGTTCTCTCCCCAACGCTGTATAATTAGATGAAACATTTCAGACACGTAGAAGAATCCACGATATTAACACTCACAAGCTTCCCTTTTGTTCCTCCCATTAGAATTAGTCACCATTTTTTCCTTCATCTAAAGTTTCACCCAGGATGCACAATGCGAACAAATAGGAATAGGTCTGATACTGAGGATTTAGTTAACCTTTTCCTCTTGTGGAATCTTGGCTTTGGAGTAAAGGGAACGGACTAATGGATAACGCACATGTCCATTTTACCGATGGAAGTAGCTTTTCCGGCTTGTGGTGGCCAGAGTTGGTGTCAATGTGGAGAGCCAGCTTGGCTCATTGAGTGGACCTATTATATTACTACCGAGAGCTAATAATATAATGGGAAGTAGACTGGATTTCTCATTGCTTTTACTTTTATGTTTTTAGATCACCATCCCTGAGCTAAGTCCCTCCTACTCAAATAAATTATGTCAAAGAACCCCCTATCGGATTGAGAAACTTGGCGCGTTTGGAGGCCAAGTCAACCACTTAAACTCTTTGGGGGAGATTTATCAAACCTGGTGTAAAGTAGAACTGGCCCAGTTGCCCCTAGCAACCAATCAGATTCCACCTTTCATTCCTCACAGACTCTTTGGAAAATGAAAGGTGGAATCTGATTGGTTGCTAGGGGCAACTGAGCTAGTTCTACTTTACACCATGTTTGATAAATCTCCCTCTTTATGTTTCCCAAATAATTCCAGAGCAATATACTGGGCGCACGGCATGAGAACAATACAAGTATCTAATAAGAACATTGGGGGAGATTTATCAAACATGGTGTTAAGTGAAACTGGCTCAGTTGCCCCTAGCAACCAATCAGATTCCACCTTTCATTCCTCACAGACTCTTTGGAAAATGAAAGGTGGAATCTGATTGGTTGCTAGGGGCAACTGAGCCAGTTTAACTTTACACCATGTTTGATAAATCTCCCCCAATGAGTGTATCCCTTTGTTATACATATTATAGGTAGAGAACCTTGACTCTATGGCCTATTCCAGCATGTGGAGCTCCTAAGCACTCCTAAGACACCTTGTATCATATGATACAGTGATATAATCAACCTGTTTACTATACTGTACCATATTATTGAGAAACCATAGAGAATGTGGCAATGAATAACTCTGAACCCATGGGGAAAAAAGGCAGGACAAGAAACTTTCAAGAAATTAAGGCATCGCATTCCCTCCATTAATGCATCCTTGGGCCATCTGTTTCCCAGGTAAATGATGCACATGTACCCGGCAATCTACATGATATGAAAGAAATTAGGATTCATAAGACCAGTAGCATGACAGAGGGGTCACCTTCTCTCTGGACACCCATGAATCTGATCACTTTCTGGTTTCCTCTCTGAACTGTGGACCTGATGTTGCCATGCAACAGTGCACACACTTTCCCATAACCCCCCTTGTTTTCTTGTTCAGTGGAGACCAACTGCCAGTAAAATAGGACAGATCAGGAGACTGCAATTGAACTGAGCATGTGTAACCACCTTAATCTATGTCTAATAGCGGCATAGTCAAGGGCAACAGGTTATCAAAACAAAGCAAGCATATGAGGGATTAATACCGTTATATGTCACATACAGTTCCCCATTAAGAGCTGATCGAGAAGTTAGTGGGTATTGCACTTAATCCCTAAATAGTTCAGTGGATTTGTGGTTGGCTGAAGGATAGATATCAAAAGGGTTGTTGTTAATGGTTTATATTCTGAGCAGAGACTGGTTACAAGTGGTGGCCACAGGGGTCTGTTTTGGGTCCTATTCTTTTTAATATTTTTGTAAGTGAAATGTGAGAAGGTTTGGTAGGTAAGGATAGTGACATAGGAGAAGGTTTGGTAGGTAAGGATAGTGACATAGGAGAAGGTTTGGTAGGTAAGGATAGTGACCTAGGAGAAGGTTTGGTAGGTAAGGTCAGTGACCTAGGAGAAGGTTTGGTAGGTAAGGTTAGTGACATAGGAGAAGGTTTGGTAGGTAAGGATAGTGACATAGGAGAAGGTTTGGTAGGTAAGGTTAGTGACCTAGGAGAAGGTTTGGTAGGTAAGGTTAGTGACCTAGGAGAAGGTTTGGTAGGTAAGGTTAGTGACATAGGAGAAGGTTTGGTAGGTAAGGATAGTGACATAGGAGAAGGTTTGGTGGGTAAGGTCAGTGACCTAGGAGAAGGTTTGGTAGATAAGGTTAGTGACCTAGGAGAAGGTTTGGTAGGTAAGGATAGTGACATAGGAGAAGGTTTGGTAGGTAAGGATAGTGACATAGGAGAAGGTTTGGTAGGTAAGGATAGTGACATAGGAGAAGGTTTGGTAGGTAAGGATAGTGACATAGGAGAAGGTTTGGTAGGTAAGGTCAGTGACCTAGGAGAAGGTTTGGTAGATAAGGTTAGGGACATAGGAGAAGGTTTGGTAGGGAAGGTTTGTCTTTTTTCTGATGACACAAAAGTGTGCGATAGGATTGATATTCCTGGAGGTGTCAGTAATATAGAAAATAATTTAGCTTTTACTAGATATGTGGTCCAAATAATGGAAACTGCAGTTCCAAATGTAAAATAATGCACTTGGGGAGGAGGAATCCTCTATCTGAGTATCATATTGACAGTTCTGTGTTGGCAAAGACTTAAGAAGAGAAGGATTTAGGGGTAGTGATTTCTGACAACTAAAAATAAGTCACCAGTGCAACCAGGCAGTGAGGAAAGTAAATTGTATCCTGGGCTGTATAGACAGAGGTATAACCAGTAGGAAGAAGGAGATTGTGATCCCGCTGTATAGAGCTCTGGTGAGACCACATCTGGAATACTGTGTCCAGTTCTGGAAACCTCACCTTAAAAAATTATTCATAATGGTGGATGGTGGGAGGCAAAAATCAGGAAAGACTCAGGGATTTTAATATGTATAGTCTGGAGGAATAAAGGGGGGGACGAGAGGGGACATGATTGAAACCTTTAAATATGTTAAAGGACTAAATAAGGTTCAGAAGGAAGGGAAGTGTTTTAATAAAAAAAAGACGAAAAAAAACAAGAGACAGTGAGAGGTTAGTTGGGGGAAAGATTAGAAGCAACGTGAGAAAATATTACTTTACTGAAAGAGTAGTAGATGCTTGGAACGAACTTTCTTACATTTTTAGATTGGCTTCAGCCAATGAATGATCAACAAAAGAAGAGTAAAAAGTAAAATGAAATATTAAAACAACAATAAAGCAACAATAAAAATAGTATTTTTCTGTTTTGGCTACCACCTATTAATATCTATCTATCTATCTATCTATCTATCTATCTATCTATCTATCTATCTATCTATCTATGTATCTATCTCTCGCTCTATCTATGTATCTATCTGACTAATTCTACTTATCTGCATGTTTATGTGGAAATCTTTTCAATGGAATTATCTGGTCTTACTCTCTTTCCTTTCAAATCCTTATTTCCTTACAACAGTCCACCTACTACCCAGCTCAAATACCTAATAAATTACGTAAAATTGAAGTCTTGAATAAAAATCAGTTATGAAAAACCTTTAAAAACCTAAAAAAAAAAAATGGCACCAACCTCCACCGCAGGACAGGTAGAATTAATGACCTGAGCCGAGACAGAAACCGTATTTTACAAACACAAGTGACAAAAGTACCAGGCACAGTTTCCATGAAGCAAATCATGTCACGGTGAAAAGCTGTCGCTGGCCGCTCTCTGGAAATATTGGCATTTTTCAGAAACGCGGCGTGTTTGTTATTTATCTTAGACACAGATCAAAACACAAATGTGCAGGAAAAGAAAATGACATAAAAAATATTGAATTAATGAAATGTATTGAAAGACTGCATTTCTATTCAGCCATGGAACAAGTGAATGGCCTGAGTCTTGTAGGTGTTGGTTCGAATCAGACTTTCCATGGCTATTTAAGGTGTTAATCCTCTTCTAGTATAGACAGTAAGGTAGTTAAAACACTGTCTTCTCTCTCTTCCACAGATTTGTAGAGGAATCAGCTCAAAATATTTCTTTGCTTTACCTCCCTGTCCCCATAACTAAAATATTCCTTCTTGGCGTAGACGCCATCATAAAATTATGAAACAAAGATCATTTGCAAGGCGGGTATGAAGTGACTTAATGCCAGCCGCTACTTTAAAGCCTGAAGAATGTTAAATTAAAAATGTAATAAAAGAGCATAAAGGACAGGCACAGTCTCCTTGGATATGGAATCCCAAATCTTATTTATAACATTTATTTCCAATTTATTTATTCATTCATTTAAGGGGTTCTCAAAATATCTCTAGTGCCAAGCTAGAGCCTTGATAGATGACTTGGGTTATTCGCCAAACTAGAAACACCCATGTGCAGACATCACTTTAGAAGAGTTGTTGCTTCTTGTCCATAAAAAATAGTGATCTGGCGGGCTACTTAATATGTCATGTTGGCTCTCAGAAAGTACAATTTTTTCTTGCAGAGATCCAATTAGTAGGCAATATTTATTTTTATAGAATCTGGCTTTGGCTTTGAATTTGGCTTTGACTTGAACATTTTTTTGTAGTTAATCATGTTTCAAATGCTGGTAACCTAACTCATGTTTCAAATGCTGGTAATCTTAATCATGTCACAGTCTGTAGAGAAAGCACACAGCGGGTAGAAAGTGGGATCACATGACAAAATCTCAGTCTGTTGCAGTCAAGCAGAGAGAAAAGACAGAGGCTAAAAAAATCAGAACTGGTGAGTTGTGCTTAAAGAGTAGGGATCTGGTGAGCTATTTAATATGTCCTGTTGGCTCTCAGAAAGTACAGATTTTTCTTGATCCAACTAGTAGGCAATGTTTATTTTAATACTTTTTTGCAGAAAAGAATCTAGTTTGCCTTTGACCTGAATATTTTTCTGTAGTTAATCATGTTTTAATTGCTGGTAACCTAAATCCTGTTTCAATTGCTGGTAACCTGAATCATGTTTTAAATGCTGGTAACCTGAATCATGTTTCAAATGCTGGTAACCTGAATTATGTTTCAAATGCTGGTAACCTAAATCATCTCACAGTCTGCTCCTGCCAAGTAGAGAAAGCACACAGTGGGTAGAAAGTGGGATCACTCTATGCTTTCACCCACTGCTAATTGCGTTTAGCTGGGTGCCGTCAATGACAAAATGAAGTTCCATCCTGCCTGTAGAAGAAGTCACAGTCTGTTACTGTCGGGCAGGGAAAAAAAACAGAAGCTAAAAAATCTAAACTGGTGAGTTCTGTAGGGATCTGGCGGGCTACTTAATATGTCATGTTGGCTCTCAGCGGAGATCGAACTAGTAGGGAATCTTTATTTTAATACTTTCTAGGGAACAAGAATCTAGTTTGGCCTTGACCCGAACATTTTTCTGTACTTAATCATGTTTCAATTGCTGGTAACCTAAATCATGTTTTAAATACTGGTAACGTAAATCAAGTTTCAAATGCTGGTAACCTGAATAATGTTTCAAATGCTGGTAACCTGAATCATGTCACAGTTTTCTCCTGCCAAGTAGAGAAAACACACAGTGGGTAGAAAATCACTCTGTCAATGACAGAACCAAGTTCCATCCTGCCTGTAGAAGTCCCAGTCTGTTACAGTTCAGCAGAGGCTTACAAATCAGAACTGGTGGGTTTTGCTTGGTGTTGAGCAAGCATGTTTGGTCGAACATAGTGCAAGATCGAGCATTGGGGTGCTCAATCCAGCTTGATGCTCTTGTGAGCACCTTGTGGTGCTTGGGTAAAATTGGTCGTACACCTTTAATAAGTGACGTCCAAATTCTTGGTCATCTGACAGTTATACCTCACCCCAATGATAGTAACCTATTACATTTTTTGTTCTCGTTTTTGTATATTTTGTTTAATCATCCCTTCAATATACAAAAATTAGAGTGGAAAAAAAAACATAGGTTAGCAGACATCCTCCCCTTTGCCAATGGGTTTCATTACTCAAGTAGCTCTCTTTTTTTGCTCTCTGTGCTTTCATCCACTGCTAAGTGCATGGAGGTGGACAATGGATCTTGCTCCATCCTGTTCCATCCTCCCTTAAAGTGTCACTGTCGTTTTTTTTTTTTTGTTTTTTTTTGGCAGAAATCAATAGTGCAGGCGATTTTAAGAAACTTTGTAATTGGGTTTATTAGGCAAATATGCCATTATCTGCATTCAAAAAGACTGTACCCAGGTTCCCCCCTCCCTCTTCTCTCTCATTCACTGCTCATTATCAGGAAATCTCCACTAGTTTACATCAGTCGAACCCTGTGTAGCCTATGGAGAGGGGAGGGGGAAGATAGGAGATTAGTCGCCAGCATAGAACAAAGGATTACACAGCGGGACCTGAGTTCAGAGAGGTCAGTGCTGACTTCAGAGGAGATAGCCTAGTGATGTAGCTGTAAATTACCTCTTTGTTGTCCTGTTTTGGTGCCTCATCTGCCTCCACCCCTCCCCTCTCCATTAGAGAACCATGAAGACAGGGGGGAGAGCTTCAAACTGCTTTTTCATGATAAAAATGCATTTTTCGGCTAATAAACCCAATTACAAAGTTTCTTAAAATCCCCTGTACTATTGATTTCTGCAAAAAAAAATAAAAAAATTAAGCGACAGTGACACTTTAAGTCTACTACGTCTATTACCTTTCTGTTGACATTAATTAAATTGTGACTTTCTAAGAGTAGAGCTTATTGTTTGCTGAAAGTGTCTGCCTTCCCCATGAATGCCCACGCCATGCCTAACCTTGTGGCTTACACATTCTGCCACGTCTTGTAATTAAATGAGCAAATAGCACATCGGTCAAGCCCTTCCTTTTTGTCGAAAATAGACGTTTTATAAAAAGGAATCTTTGAAAGCTTAAGATAGTATGGTGAGATCCTTAAGATGATCATTAGATGTTACAGAACGGGCTGCACAATGACTGGGTGTGTGATATGTATTTAGAATTCTTTGGTCCCAGCAGGCTCGGCACTCTGGAGCCAAGATATCATCACTTTATATTTACTTCAGCCAGCCGAAATAATTGTACTGTAAGAATATTTTTTTTTATCTATGTTTTAGTTTTAATTAACCATATTTGTGTAGCCTAAAGGGATATTACCACCTCGACATTTAAAACCTATAAACATTATATGACATAAATGTTTGATAGGGGCAACCTTAATGGGGTACACTAGCAATAAAAAAAAACTTTCAGAAAGTTATGCAGATATGTACATTACTTCTATTTAAATATCTCAAGTCTTCCAGTATTTATCAGCTGCTATATGCCCTGCAGGAAGTGGTGTATTCTTTCCAGTTTGACACAATGCTCTCTGCTGCCCCCTCTGTCCATGTCAGGAACTGTCCAGAGCAGGAGAGGTTTTCTGTGGGGATTTAAAGGGGTTATCCAGTGCTACAAAAACATGGCCACTTTCTTTCAGAGACAACACAACTCTTGTCTCCAGTTCAGGTGCGGTTTGGGTCTATTCACACATCAGTATATTCACACGTCAGTATATTTTCCAATCCGCAATTTTGAATCCGTAAGCAATCCGCAAATTTTCATCCGTATTGCATCCGTAAAATACGGACCCCATAGAGTTGTATTGGGTGTGTCAGTTACTGTCCGTACTAGGGCCTGTCCTTTTTTTTTTTTGCGGAACGGATTGCAGCCCAGTACACAACCTGGATGTGTGTATGGGTCCATTGAAATACATTGGTCCTATTTTTCTGCGGATCTTCTGCAATTGCGGACAGGAACAGGATGTGTGAATAGAACTGAGCAGCAAAATCCCACCCAAGCTGGAGACAACAGTGGGGCTGTCTCTGGAAGAAAGTGGCCATGTTTATGGATGCCCTGGACAGTTCTGGAAATGGACAGAGGTGGCAACAGAACGCACAGTGTCAGACTACAAAGAATACCCCACTTCATGCTGGACTTACAGCAGCTGATAAGCACTGTAAGGCTTGAGGTTTTTAAATACATAATTTACAAATCTGTATAATTTTCGGGTACAAGTTAATAAAAGAAAATTGCAAGAGTACCCCTTTAACCTCTTCCCAGAATGAGGGTACCACGGCATCAGTACTACCTGTTGTCTGGCCCATAGAATAAAGCGGCATTGTCACTAAATTCTTTATGCTCGCGGGGCCAGATGCTCTCCACCCTGCCCCGTGAGTTTAAGACTGAATTCAAATCTGCCGAAAATTTTAGCAAAACTAATTTCCCTATCTCTGGTTACTAATATATAGGTAGAAGTCAAGGCTAGTCTGTTCTTCTGAGACACTGTTACTTGGCTGAGTGTGGTGATGTGTGTTGTCCCTGTAAAACATGTAGTAACTATAAACATTCTTGTCGTTTTATAGCTTTGCCCTAGAAATCGCGTTTATTTTGTGAACAAGACGAACAGAATGTGCTTATCTCGCTTCACCCTCCGCTATGAGACTAATAAACAGTGAACGGGAAGGTTGACAAACAGCAACATGTTGAACAGGCAGATCTGATAGAACGTATTCAGAATAAAAAAAAAAAGAAAAACATAACTATATGTGTCCATGGTGCCAGTTGGGTCAACTAAGGAGATAATGTTCACGCACAGGCCAAGGCATCAGCAGATCTGGCTCACAGACAGATATTTAAATAATGCCAAAACCAGGGTCAGAGGAAAGTCAGATAGAGATAAGAAAATACAAAATAAAAAATAAAAAAATGTTTCAACAATCCACGCACTGTATATTGAGTAAGCGCATGTAAGGGTCAGGGATACTTTAGTTCAGTTACATGTTTAAAGTGGACCTTTCACAACCCGTGCCAGGGTGACAGGCTCCGGACCCCCCGCTAGAGCCCCCTATACTTACCTGATCGCGCCGGGTCCCGCTACTTGAGCTGGTCCGGTGACGGAGATTTCATCGCCCGAAGCCGGGCGCGCACGCTCCTGACATGAGTCCGATGCCCATAGAGATTGAATGGTGAGTCCAACGCTCCATTCATTCTCTATGAGTGTCAGACTCATCTCAGGAGCACATGTGCCGTGCTTCAGGCGCTAAAATCTTTGTCACCGGACCAGCTCAAGAAGCGGGACCGGGCGCGATCAGGTAAGTATAGGGGGCTCTAGCGGGGCGTCGGGAGCCTGACACCCCAGCACGGGGGGTGACAGGATCCCTTTAATCTTGGAAATTGAAAATGTTGGATATAGAATATGCTTCGCTTTGAGTATGCCTGGGCAACTACCAAATCTAATCTCCCTCCCCATATAAGTGATTATAGAGCAATGATATCAAGTGACTTACAGGGACGTGTAATATGTGTTGCTTTTTCTCATCACAGTTGTTAAAGGGTACTCCGGCGCTGATATAAAAAACAATTAATCAATCATAGTTTTTACATTTACCATCCCTTCCGGAGTCTGTCTCGGTTTGAATTTCCCGCTGTTTGCAGGTCCCTGAAGCTCCAGTTGGTGTCTTCATTTTTTCTTTACTTCCTGGTTTGAGCTTTCCCATGATGCCCTTTGTCTCCTGCGATGTCTAACTGACTCTGCAAAACTGTTAGATGGCTTACAACTTGCTCAGCCAATCAGAGCTGAGCAACCTGAGCCATCTGACAAAGGGAGGCTGGCCTAACAGGGCTTAGACCCGCCTCCCTCTTGATGATGACATTGTCACAAAATGGCTGCCATAGAGCAGCCTGGGGTCAACAGTCATTAGGTAAGAATGAGTTTACTTCACTTCCTGGTGGGGGGCTGAGGGGGGAAAAGATATGGAAGGGGGGCAGATAGGTGATTGAAGCATATTACAAAGTTATATAACTTTGTAATGTGTTTCAATTACTGGGAAAAAGTTTTTCGCTGGAGTACCCCCAAACATTTAGGCTTTTTATGCCAAACATTACCCTCCTACCCTATACAAAGTCCCAATAATTTCCCCACAGTAAAAGTGCTCACTTTGTGGCCTTCATATAGTAGGCCCCTTCTGTGCCCCCATATAGTAGTTAGGCCTCTATATAGTGTTATGATGCTATGAAGCCCCATATAGTGTTAGACCCTCTCTGGAACCAGGGAGGTAAGTGGACCTCCCTGGTTCCACCTCCTCCCCGTCCATAGTTAAAAAAGCCCTCTAGCCCGGAGTTCCCCTTTAAATCACTGAAGTATCCCTTTAAAAATTAATATTAAGAGTTCTAATAACTAGGGAATAACAAAGTAAGATAGGAATAACCTCCTTTAAAGGTTCTCTGGTTTTACAGAGTTAGGCCATGTTCAGACCTTGTAAGAGACCGGACGTTCGGGTTACAGGAAAAAGGTCTAAGAAAAGATCTGCAGTAAAGATCTGCTGGCCAGTCTCAGAAAAGATCTGCAGTAAAGATCTGCCGGCCAGTCTCAGAAAAGATCTGCAGTAAAGAAAGGCTGGTCTCCTGCACACTATGCGTCTGGAGCCGCTCGCTCCACAGTGCGCACTGACAGGGTTTTCTGTGGCCGCTATTCAATGAATAGTGGCCGCAGAAAACTGACATGTCAGTTTTCTACGGCGCCGCTAGGGATCCCGGCCGGAGTGTATACTATGTATATACACTCCGGCTGGGATTCCCTCAGCCTGAAGCCCAACGTAAGTACCGCACTAATCACGGCCATGGCAACAACGGCCGTGATTACAGCAGAACTTACGTTGTGTGAACATAGCCTTATAGTATTTAGTAAAATAGTAGTCATTGTATGTTATAGATGAATACAGGAAATTAAAGGGGCACAAATATGAATTATTATTTATTTATTTTTTTTTTTTGAGTTTCCATAATACAGAGAGTAAAATCCTGAATTTTTTTTTCCCAGGGAAGTTTGTAGACCAAAAAAAAAAAGAAAAAATGAATTGAAAACTTCTGTTTTCTGGTCTTTCGCATTGTAGACCGCTTAGTTTATTGAACAGACTATTCTCTGGCAACCAAAAAGTTCACCACAGAATCTGACGACTTTAGAAAAACGGCCAATATTTCCCTCGTGTTTGTGTTCAGGCTGCTGGTGCTAAAGTGCATGTTAACTAAGATCTACACACTTGGTTCTCATTTCTAAATTGTGGAAGTAATTGCTATGTTTGAGATACGGTTTAATGGCTCATTGAGCTAAAGAAGCCGAGCAGCCCATTTTATAACACTTATGGTTACGGGACGGAATCATGTAACGAAGCCCGGAGCTTCGAATGGAAAATGAATTTGGGAATGAATTTGATTCCCATGACTTCTTTGTCAGTCGGTACAACATAATCCTGGTGCTGTATGTCCTGCAGAAAGTAGTGTATTCCTTTCAGTCTGACACAGTGCTCTCTGCTGCCACCTCTGTCCGTGTCAGGAACTGTGCAGAGCAGTAGAAAATCTCCAGACTAGAAAGAATATACTACTTCCTGCAGGTCATACAGCAGATGATAAGTACAGGAAAAAGTATGTTCTTAGTAGTGGATTTATTCTTTTTAATGAACAATGCTTATCCATGTACTGGAAGACTGGAGGTTTTTTTTTTTTTTTTGCTGAAGTACCCCATTCTTCCATTACTTATCAGCTGCTGTATGCCCTGCAGGAAGTGTAACCCTTTGCGAGTTTAGCTAGTACAGGGCTCTTTAATGGGGGAATCTTATCTATGATATCTATATGCACGACAGGAGATCTCTTTATAAGACACCTCTTGTGAGGATCCGTCAACTGATCATGATCACATCTTGACACCCGCTTAATCCTATCATGGGTTGAAAGAACTTACTCAACCTATATATAGTCTTTGCCTACATTGATTGACACATACTTTTATACAATAGGGAATGGGTGCAACAACAACATGTATATTAATAGAACATATAATACAAAGCAACAATACTTCTAGTGTTTTGCTCAGCAACCCCATTCTGAAGAGTCCAACCTTCTTAAATATTATGGGGGAGATTTATCAAACATGGTGTAAAGTGAAACGGGCTCAGTTGCCCCTAGCAACCAATCAGATTCCACCTTTCATTTTCCAAAGAGTCTGTGAGGAATGAAAGGTGGAATCTGATTGGTTGCTAGGGGCAACTGGGCCAGTTTCACTTTACACCATGTTTGATAAATCTCCCTCAATGTGTCCTTAACCCCCAGACGACCCTGGGCGTACCGATACGTCCTGAGCTATGAAGCGCGCTCCGGAGTGAGCAGCCCGGCCCTCACAGTTAATAACAGGCTGCAGCGTGTCATTAACCCCTTAAACGCTGCAATCACGGCATTTAAGTGTAAGTGGCAGGGGCAATCCCCTGTCACTTACCGATCGGGACCCCCGCAGGGTGACTTCGGGGGTCCGGATCATTTTAATGGACCGCTGGAGGTCTCTAACCTGCCTCCGTGCAGGCAGGCTTAATCAGCAGAGCACCTATTACACTGAACAATGCTATGCCTATGGCATAGCAATGATCAGTGTGTTTAATATAAGTATAGTATGTGTAAGTCCCCCAGGGAGACTTAAAATGTGTGTAAAGAAAGTAAAAAAATGTTTTTACAAACTCCCAAAAGCCCCTCCCCCAATAACATTTTAAATCACCCCCATTTCCCGTTATATAAAAAAAATATATATATATATATAAAAAAAAAAATAAACATGTAATATACTGTAGCTTGCGTAATAGTCCAATCTATTAAAATATAACAATCGTCATGGCGAACGGTGAACGTCGTAAACGAAAAGAGGGAAAAAAGTGCGCAGGTTGTCGATTTTTTGTTACATTATATATATATATATATATATATATATATATATATATATATATATATATAAATTTATAAAAAGTGATCAAAATGTCCGATCTTCACAAATATGGTATTAATAAAAACTAGAGATCATGGTGGAAAAAATGCCACCCCATACAGCCCCATAGGTAAAAAAAATAAAACCGTTATAAGCGTCACAATAGGGCCATTTTACTAATAACTAATTGCAAAAAAAAGGATTTAATTAAAAAATATATATAGTTAATACGGTTGAAAAAAGACACATGTCCATCAAGTTCAACCAAGGAGGGGATGGATACAGGGAAGGGGGAGGGGTGATAGGTTCTATACATATGCATTTCTATTATTTTGCTCTAAGAACTTGTCTAGCCCTGTTTTGAAGCCCTCTACTGTTGTACTGCTGTGACCAGATCCTGTGGTAGACTGTTCTACAGATTCACAGTTCTCATGGTAAAGAAGGCTTCTCGCCCTCCGGAGATTGAACCTTTTTTTCTCCAGGCGGAGGCAATGCCCCCTTGTCTCTCTAGGCGGAGGCAGTGCCCTCTTGTCCTTTGAGGGGGTTTTACCTGGAACATCTTTTCCCCATATCTCTTGTAGGGGCCATTTATATATTTAAATAAATTAATCATATCTCCCCTTAAACGTCTCTTCTCCAGACTAAACAAATGTAATTCTTTTAATCTCTCCTCATAACTAAGATGCTCCATTCCCCTTATTAGTTTAGTTGCCCGTCTTTGTACCCTCTCCAGCTCTAGAACATCCTTTCTATGAATCAGGTTCCAAAACTGGACAGCATACTCCAGATGGGGCCGCACCAAAGCTTTATAAAGCGGTAATATTATATCCCTGTCCCGAGAGTCCAGGCCTGTTTTAATGCATGACAATATCCTGCTGGCCTTAGAAGCAGCTGCCTGACATTGTGTGCTGTTCTGTAGTCTATTATCTACAAGTACACCCAGATCCTTCTCCATCAGCGACTCTCCCAGAGTAACTCCCCCCAGGACATATGATGCATGCGGGTTATTAGTACCCAGGTGCATAACTTTACATTTATCCACATTGAACCTCATTTGCCAAGTGGACGCCCAAACACTCAGTGTGTCTAAGTCATCCTGTAACATCTGCACATCCTCCATAGACTGTACTGTACTACAAAGCTTGGTGTCATCTGCAAAGATAGAAACAGAAGAGGGCCCAGTACTGACTCTTGGGTTACACCACTTATTACCGGGAACCATATATAACATTATAGAATCTGTGTAAACCTACATATAGTTGTGTTCAGACTGACCTATAGAATAGTGGTATCATGATGCTTTTCGATATAGTCCATTACGTAGACACAGGAACCCCCCAAAAGTTGCCATATTGCATTCTTTTTTACGATTTCACCAATTTATACCTTCATAAACAATAACTTTGGGGTTCCATCATACATATTATGGTAAAATGAAAGACGCCATTACAAAGTACAACTATTCCGGTAAAAAAAAAACAAGCCCTTACATGGCCCTGTATATAGAAAACGGAAAGTGCTAGAGCTCTTAGAAGGGGAGGAGGGAAAAACGAAAACACAAAAATGAAAATGTACGCGGTCCACTGGGTCATTTTGGGCCTGGTCCTCAAAGGGTTAAAAGTAGGGTCACCACTAGGGTTTTCTAGAAGACGCTGCTCTTTATTGGTCTTGCACTCATTCCAGTAGTTTATTTACTAAGTAATACCACAGCCAGTGATATCATTTATTCAAATCACCGGAATTCCCCCTGGATACGTTATGGAATTTTTTTTTTTGTCAATTGAGCTTTTTGAGAATTCATTTTTTGGTGGAACGAGCTTTACATTTTATTGGCTCTATTTCTGACGTTGACCTTTTTTAGGCCGGATTCACACTATGTAAGACAGTGGCCATTCTGTGACACGGCCATGTCATTAAACAGCTGTCTGTGTAGTTCACCCTGCCCGGTACTGCAGTACCGAACTTCATTTCTTTTGAAACTTCATTTTCTTTCTTTTCACACATTCAGGTGCGCCCACATTCCAAATAACCATAGCAGACAATGTAAAGTCAAAATTATCATGTCATTTTTTTGAGCGGCCACATGGAATCCCGGCCAGAGTGTATACAGTGTGTATACACTCCGGCCAGGATTCCATAGAATTCAATGCGATCGGCCGCTGTCATTGAATAACTGTCGTTGTTGCAAACCTGCAACAATGTCCGTTGTTTAATAAAAACTTATGTTATGTGAACTTAGCCTTATTCTTTACTCCATATGGTGTTTACTGGGCAGCTAAAACAATGTAACTGAAAATTTCAGCTATAACAATGATATTTTATCTATTTATTTATTTATTATTGATAAGTAGGAAAAGAAAAATGTTGTAATAAATAAAAAAAAATTATAAATATTTAAAAAAAACATGTTATTATTGGAATATTCCCTTTATGAT